>NW_020837969.1:4812304-4912114 GCF_003676395.1 Aethalodelphis obliquidens
GAAAGAAAGAAAGAAAGAAAGAAAGAAAGAAAGAAAGAAAGAAAGAAAGAAAGAAAGAAAGAAAGAAAGGAAGAAAGAAAGAAAGAAAGAAAGAAAGATCTATCCACTGAATGGGCTACTCCCAGTGAGATGGTCCCTGGCCCTGCTGCTAGGACTCACAGGCCTGACATGGACCCTGTGGCGGGTGAGGCTGCGTGGCCCTGGAATTACTGTTCCTGCAGACAGCTGAGGAGCTGCCTTCTACTGGAGGCCTGGCTATGGGTTCTCAGCAGGGGAAGAAGAATGCCTCTTTCCTGGTGTTAATTTGCCTGTATTATCTCTCCTTGCCAAAGAGACTGGGGTTCCCAGTATTCATTCTTATGTGATGTGAGTTCACTCACAAGCATGACCACTTTCTGTGGTTCAAAATCTGCAGCTCAGAGGTCTGAGTCTGGGCCAGAGTCAGCTGTGCCACTAACCCAGAAACAGCACCTGTCACCACCTCATTCTAGGCTCAGGGGCCGTCACTCTCGCCCTGACTCTGATTTTCACAGGGATTTTATCTTAGGAATCTGTTGCCCTTCACTGTGCTTCTTGCTTCGTTACTTCTAGGTGTTGGAGAGGGCCCTCTCCATCCATCCCAACTTACATGAAAACTGTCTTTGAGAAGACGGTTTCGATCTCTTCCAGAAGGTTTTGGGGTCCTATTCAAACCTATTCCTTCCTCAGTCACCTTCAAGCTTTCATTATTAATGCTCTCTTTGAAAGAATAAAGTTCTCTCTTATCAGCTATACTGCTACAACTCTGTAGGTACCAAGCTGCTGAAAAGCCCTCTATCCAATCTGTATCTGTACCACACCTGTGTTCCTAATCTACCCCATCTCTATTTTTATTTCTCTTTCCATCTTTTGCTATCTCCATCCTTTCCCCTTTCTCTTTCTATCTCTCAAACTAACATATTCTTTACCTTTTCCCCTGCTTAGCTCTGTTAAATTTTACTAGCAATATTTCATCAATAGATGAATAAACTGGTGTGCTGGGACCTCAGGGGTGATTCTAGGGTTTGCAATCACATGGTAGCTGGAAAAGAAATCTGGAGAAGACATGAAGGCATCCTGAGGAAAGGTGTCAGGGCTTGATGAGCCGTGGTACAAACCACTGAGGAAAGACAGACATTCAACATGACTCCATGCTGACCACCCGACTGATTTAAAGAGTGCCAGGGGGATCAATGCCACTAAGAGAGTTAAAAGACATGAGTTATTTTGCAGGGGAGGCACAGATAAATCTGAGAGTACATTTAGGTATCTAAGTGGGAAAGGCCATCGCACTGATAGAATTTCCAGGACCAAAGATGACTGCGGTGAACTTTGGCTACCATCTTGGTACTACGTATATATGTCACTGTTCACAGATGGTAAAATCAGTCCTTCATTCTCACTCAAAAATGAAAGAATCACCATCGGTAAAAGTAAAGTTTTGCTCTCTTGCGAAACAGAAAATGCTAAAGAATATCAAGGAGGTTCTCGTATATTTACATGAAGAAACGCAGAGTGTTTACTGAGCCGTAGTGGGCTTCTGCGACTCTACCGTTCAGGAGACTGACTGTGAAAATTGTTCAGGGCCAAGGAAACCTCGGACACATGAATCAGGACTTGGACACACCTCATCAGATTTGAAAATCTAAGCCTGTTGTAAAACATACTGGAAACGACATTTACCGAATAACTTCGCAGCCCTGGCCCAAAGCCCTAACCCTGAAGAAAGGAGGAAAAGCACAGCCTTTTGCAGAAAAGGAGCCCAACACTCTCTGTGACAGTCTTAATCCTCCTTTCAATGCCTTTGCCTTTTCTTCTGAGATCTATGTCCAGTCATGTGATTGTGTTTCATAGCCAGTTAGGATAAAGGATTGTAGAAAAATGGAAAGGGGTAGGGAGGAAGGACAGAGTCTTGTACGCGGCCCTGTTTGATGAAACGTCATGAGCCATTAAAAGGCATAGCTAATAAATAATGTTTTGTGATTCAATTATAAATAAAATACTTCCTCCGCTTCTTTTTTCTTGTCTTATGACAAAGCTTAATCAATTATGCGTTTAACGCCCACAAAAGGGCTTTAGGAAAAGGTCTTTCTAAACATACAGGATGGTCTAAAACTGGGCAGCTAGACACACATAAAGTGATCAATATCGCCTGGCGATATTTTCAGCTTAATATTCACACTTATTTTTCTGTCAGCAATTCTTGATGTGGGTAAACCGATTAACACCACTCTCACGTTATCTGTAGAATTCCTTTTGAACCATTTCAGATAACAGAAAAATAAAGCCGAGGTTCAAAACTTATAAAACATTGTAAGGGAATACAGTCCCATAAACCCTAAAATGTCAATGCCTGTTGTCTGTAAACATGAAATTTAAATTCACAATCATGTTTTTCAAAACTGAATTGTGCATTAGAATCTATCTGCTCACAAACGCTCATTTTACAGATAACGAATCAGAGGTCAAAGGTGTTCAGGGACTTGCCCGCAGGCACTGAGCTGACTGGCGTTGAATCAGAGAGTCTGGAGTCACTGGGGCGGAGGTGGGCTTGGGGGTGTGATGGGAGTGGGGAGAGGGGACGGTGATCTTCACAAACGATCTAATAAAAGCTGAAGAGAGTAGACCACGGTCAAAGTAACTCAGATTCTCAGTTCTTCAAATATCCTACTTTTTATAAAAGAAAATGAAACAATGATGCATATGGTGTATTTCCATAGGCTCTAAAGTACTTTCTTATTTAAAAATCACTTTCAGTAAAATCACAAACTGAAGTAAACTTGCCACGGTTTTTTGAGGTTCACACAAGTTCATTATGTTGACCAGAAATCATGTGACGGTTATGTGAAGTTTTGGCAGAGACTGATAGGAGAAAAGTCCCTCCACAGTCAGAAGTGACCCTTTCACTCCCTCAATCAGAGATTTAAACAGTGGGAATATTGGGGAATTAACATTTGGCTCAGTGCTCTTATGGCTGCTCCAGCCTGGCTGTCACCACTAGGTACCATTTATCCCAGCCCTTCTAAGATTTTCTAGTTCCATGGGTCAGGAATGTTCAGATCACTTTTGGCTAAGCACCCACGTTAATTTCTTCCTTCCCCCTCATTTCATGGACTGGAAACCCCCTCTCACTTTTCATTTTATGAATATGAAACAAATGCCAAAATTTTAGATTTAAAAAGTTATTATTCAACCCTTACGGCACACTCAGCAAATCTTACCTATAAGAAAGCTAAAGTTGCCAAAGTAGTAGAACAAGATACAGTTATTTCATATTCAGCTTTGTTTTGCTTTTTTTCTGCTTTTATACGTTGTGTTTCTATAGTGATGAGAGCCAGGTATTTCTTTCCCCCAAATTCCTCATTAATGAATAATGAATAATTGCGTCGAAGCACAACCTAAGATGATAATTCTAGGCCACATCTATAGAAACCTTCACATGCTAGTTCAGAAGTGGCAGGGACTGGAAATTAGGGCTAGCTGAGGTTTTTATATACATGGAACAAAGCTCCAAATAATGCAGTTATGAAACACAAAACACGGTCTGCTGAACGACCGCTTCCCTGCTTGTATTAACGTGGTTCAGTATAGCGCCCTCTAATACTGGACGGAGTTTACGACTTCTTGAGAGGGTCCCATTGCTCAGACAGGTTGAGGTGCTGTCACTGCACACCTGTGACATCAGAGTCCTCTGACCAATTTAGCTGAGCGGGTTAATGTATGGTGACCATGAACTCAAGGTTGCAAATCACTCCTGGCTTCTCAGAGAGAAAAACTACTCTGCGACCATTAACTTTCTCCACTCACAGACGCCCGCTGCTCTTCATTCCTGGTCGTAGAAAGTGACAAAAGGCAAACCTACCAATTCCGCTACAGACTAAACCTAAAGCTCAGAGGTTAAAGGCATATCACACAGCCTTGTGGTCAAGTGCACGGCTTGGAGCTTCACCACCCTGTTTTGAAATCACAGTTCAGCCGCTTAGCTGTGTAACCTTGTGGAAGCGATTTGACTGTAGAGGTCAAATCGGATATTTAACTCACGAGATTTCTGGGAGATTTAATGTGCCTGGCAAATAAGAGTCAATAAACATTAGCTATCTTTATTAATTATTTCATTTTTATGTACACATGGCGGTTGCATGTCTACTCTTCCAATAAAATGGTCAACATTTATTCTTCTGTTGAGATCATTCTAGAAGTACTTCAGCTGTTGACTCCCATATACAGTCTGCATTATTCAGTGCATTGCTAAGTCACTTTCTGAAATGTTCTTCATTTATCTGTTCTTTGCACAGCATTTAATAAAATTGATTTTCGTCATGATCGATTTTCTTCATATAGATCGGCTATAAGTGGTAAACAAGTGATGAGCACCCTTAAACCAACTTTTAAACTTACAGAGAAATTGCATATTGTGCAGAGTTCTCACATACTCCTCACTCACCTTCCCCTGATGCTTACAAATTACATAATCATGGCATATCAGTGGTGACATGTCGTTTTCAACAAAAAGGAATACTTAATGATAGAACCTTTTTTAAAAAAAACAAAATATTATTCTAAAAATAATCAGTTACATTCTTACTTATTGTGAAGCGTCATTTTTTTTCTTTGAAAAGTTTAATTAAATGTGATTTATTTTTTTCAAAAGGCACTGCTTAGTGTCTTACTACTGATAGTTACTATTACTGAAATTGTTTCAGATTTGGAACATTACCTTTCTGTAAATATATGCTGGAAGAATAAATAATCCACTCATTAACTGGATCATTCATTCTTCTAGCATATAGTTATTGAATTCGTGACATCCGAAGAGCTTAAAGTAAATTGCATGTTTTGCATTTACAGAAGGGTAATGTTCCAGTCTGTGTTGTGCAAAATAGTTTCGTGGCTCCTCTCCATATTACTACGAAGTTTTGTGATTAATTTATAGATTACACACACACACAAAAACACCTAACCACATGAATGACATCCTGAAAATTTCAGCTTTTAATTAGTTGACTGGAATTGCTTTTTTTTAAAAATTGGGCCATGAATGCATTTTCCCTGTGGTACTTTTTCTGTACACTTACCCTGGAATCCTGTTAAAATTCCAGGTAAGGAAATCAACTCATTTGTGGTCACACTGACGTTTTTTCCCACTAAAATATTAGTTTACTAAATAGTCATTACCACTGAGATATATTTTTTTCTGGTGTATTCTTTTTATAATCTCTCCCAAAATATTTCTTCATGCATTTCAAGATTAATATAATTACACGTTAGCCTAGACATTTTATAAATATTAACATTTTGATCCAATTTCCACGTTATAAAAAATGTTCTAGAATTTGCTTCTGTCACATTCCTGACACACTTTCTGTACGCGTTCCACCAGCATTTGAAATGGATTTTCGTTTACTGCTGTACTGTATCTGTGAATCATTCCAGCTACTTTACTGTAGTGGAAAGAGCACGTTTCCCCAACTCTGACAATAAAATTATAAGATGGAGAGTGACCAATACAAGGATGAAAAATAGTTTTCAACTCCAGTGCTAACTCTGATCAGATAGTGCCAACCGGGATTTCTTTGCTAAAGACAGTTTGGAAGCCACATCCAGCACTAGTGCAAGGGTGCTCCACAGACATGGTGTCATGTCATGGAGTTTAACTGGAAACGACTAGTCAATAATTGGTGTTTTATTAAATAGCAGCAGTTAAAATCCACTAATTCCGAGGGAGGAGATTCGAATGATAAACAATTCATTTTCTTAGCATATTGATGCTGTCTGATCATAAAACAAACCATGTGGCCACGGTCTGGTTGTAGTCTAGTTATTCTCATTTTACCGCTTGTATCAACAACAGAGTGACTCTTGCGGCATCTCCAGCTCCACTTATTTCTCGGGTACATGTGAAAATGGTAGAGATAGTAACCATGGCTTGGGAGGAAGTTTGGGAACAGTGTAGTGAAATTACCATACAGCTGTGCAGCATCACAAAAGAACAAACCCTAATCCTTTGTTTTCTCATACTTTTTCTTTCTTGGCATATCTCAGAGGTGTTGTTCTAATGGGCTGGCTTCACAACTGACTTATGAGAAACGTGTCTGACAAACATCTGATCCTTTTTATTATTCATTCAAAAGGTATTAATGGAAGCCAGTCTATGTCAGCTACCATGTAACACTAGGAGCCGAAATCATTGTGATCTCATGGAGCTAACAGTCCTTTCCATGAAAGGACTGTTTTCCTTTCCATGAAAGGAAAGACAAACAACCACTACAAAAACAGAAACAAAACAAACGTAAATTGTGACACAAGTTATAAACACGACAGAGAAAGGCATTTCTCTGTCATTTTAACACATATACTTGGGCCTTATATTTCATACACTGCATGAGTATATTACGTGAGCTTCATCACACAGGTGACAGACATTTCTTAAAGATAAAGTTCTTAATGCTATTCTATGCACTGAACCATTAGAGATTCTAGAACAGTGTTGTAGTGAATCTCTAACAAATATAGCCTGGATAAAGAAAAATAATTAATTTTGAAGTCATATTTATTATTGTATTGCAAGGTCTGTGTTGTCACTAATTTACATGGATGGGACAGTTAATTCCAGAGGTATTACCTATTGTCAACTTATGTTTTGTTTCATGACATAAGAGTGTGTAAATAATTTCAAATGCATATATAATGCATATAAAGTAACTGAAACATTGAGAAATAAAACCATAACAGCTAACATTACTCTTGGGATAGAATCCATTGACACTAAGTTATATCTTGATGATAGTTCTTTACCTCCTAGGAGAAATGGGGTATAATTAGTTTTCATTTGTTGATTTTCTTGAAATAAAGTAACTTATTCAAACTCAGTTCAGTTCTTTATCTGAAGCCAAACTCAGTGTCAATTAGCTCTTGAGATTTTAGAAAACCTTCATTAGTTGCAGTCACTGAAGTTTCTCACTGGCTCCATGTTTGATAGAAAGTTTATATCATATACCTTAGTTAATATCAAGAATAAAAGAAATACTTATACTTTTGTATACAATGTGTCTCTCTTCCCCTTTTGTTTATTTTTTTGATTTTTAGCTTTGATAGAATATGTCTGAAATGATGAAATAAACGAAGGTACTAAGTATGGTGGAAAATAAAGTTGTCAAACTTCAGAAGAATACAGATTACTACAGACGATGCGCTCATAACTGGGGAACATAAATTAGACCTTCCCAACAGGCACTTTAAATCAACAAACCATTTTAAAAGCTTTCAAAGCTTAAACTCTCTGGCAGCTTTTAAGATTCTGTGAATCTGAAAATGCATGTTTTACAATGACCTGAGAGCATGGGTGCAGATTTAGGAGAATGATTCTTAAAGATGGATGATGTCTTAAAATTTGTGACAATACTATACAAGCACATTCTCATACATTTTTAAAAGCACTGGTATAAAATATTGCGTTGTCCTTGGTGAGCTGTTTTAAATAACAAAACACAAAAGACAAGATAAGCCTTGGGCTGAATCTAAGAGTTTTCTTGATTCTGAGATGGATAAAAAACGACTAATTTCTCAGTGGCAATTTAGTCAAAAAATGAAGGGCTTGATATCTTTAACATAGACAAAAGAGAACCTATAAAAAATGTTTTTATATTAGTATTCATCGCTGGACAGCTGAATGCATGAAATCTTATTTGGGGACCTGAGAATTTAGACTACCAGTTTGGTTATTTTCACTGAGAGGTTGAATAAACTGAGATTTTTTAATGTACCTCAAATTTCAAGACTCTTTAAACATATACAGTCCAAGTACCATGTAGTTTTGGTAAATCTGAACAAAAATCTTAGGGGGTCTTATTTCTTTATTTTGTTGCTGTTGTTGCAATTCATTTTCCCCCAGCTTCATTGAGGAATTATTGACATACAGCATTGTGTAAGTTTAAGGTGTAAAACAATGATTTGATATATGTATATGCTTCTAAATGATTATCACAATAAGGTTCATTAACATCCAACACCTAATATAGTTACCTTTTTTATGGTGCTGTGGTGAGAACTCTTAAGGTCTACTATAATAGCAAATTTCAAATATACAATACTGTATTGGTAATTATAGTCGCCATGCTGTACATTACATCCCCAGAACTTATTCATCTTATAACGGAAAGTTTGTACCCTTTGATGACCTTTGACCTATTTCCTTCCACCCCATCTCCCACCCTTGGCAACCACCAACCTGTTCTCTGCTCCTGTGAGTGCATTTTTCAAGATTCCACATATAAATGAGACCGCACGGTATTTATCTTTCTCTGTCTAACTTATTTCACTTAGCATAATACCCTCAAGGTCCATTCATGGCAATATTTCCTTCTTTTTTATGTCTAAATAATATCTCATTGTCCATATAACACATTTTCTTTATCTATTCATCTTCAACGATGACGGATCACTTAGGTTATTTCCCTGTCTTGGCTATTGTATATATTGCTATGAACATGAGGGTGGAGACATATCTTTGAGATAGCGATATCATTTCCTTCAGATATATACCCAGAAGGGGGATTGTTGGATCATACGGTAGTTCTATTTTTAACTTTTTGAGGAAACTCCATACTGTTTTCCATAGTGCTTGTACTAGTTTACATTCCCACCAACAATGTACAAGAGTTCGCTTTTCTCTACATCCTCATCAGTACTTATCCTTTGTCTTTTTGATCACAGCCATTCTGATGGGTGTGAGATGATATCTATTGTGATTTTGGTTTGCATTCCCCTGATGATTAGTGATGTTGAACACTTTTCATGTACCTGTTGGCCATTTGAAGATCTTCTTTGGAAAAAAAATGTCTATTCAGGTCCTTTGCCCATTTTTAAATTGGAGTATTTGCTTTTTTTGTTATTGAGTTGTGAGAGTTCCTTACATTTTTTTGAAGATTAACCCCTTACCAGATATGTGGTTTCCAGATATTTTCTCCCATTCTATAGGTTGCCTTTTCATTTTGTTGACCTTTTGTCCTGCACTGCAGAAGCTTTTTAATTTGATGTAGTCTCATTTTTTTGTTTTTGCTTCTGTTGCTTGTACTTTTGGTGTCATATTCGTGAAATCATGCCATGACCCATGTCAAAAGAATTTTTTTCCTGATTGAGGGATTTTAAAACATGTTTCTAAGAGTGATTTGAGGCACTGGGAGGCATTGGTACTATACATGGTATGAAACAGTCTCAAATTTTACAAACACTGTGATTGAGATTGATGGAAGCTACAACACTCACTTTCCCTTTTGCTTATACCCATTGCCTAATAGTTTTTTTTGTTGTTGCTGTTGTTTTTTGGGTTTTTTTGTTTTGTTTTATTTTGGCTGCGTTGGGTCTTCATTGCTGCGTGCAGGCTTTCTCTAGTTGCGGCGAGCAGGGGCTGCCCTTCGTTGCGGTGTGTGGGCTTCTCATTGCGGTGACTTCTCTCATTGCAGAGCATGGGGTCTAGCCACACGGGCTTCAGTAGTTGCAGCACGTGGGCTCAGTAGTTGTGGCTTGTGGGCTCTAGAGTGCAGGCTCAGTAGTTGTGGTGCACAGGCTTAGTTGCTCGGTGGCATGTGGGATCTTCCCAGACCAGGGATTGAATCTGTGTCACCTGCATTGGCAGGTGGGTTCTTAACAATCGCGCCACCAGTTTTGGTCCACAGCCCCTCATCTCCAGAGCTTCCTGATGCACAATTTCCATCATAGCTGTCCACTCACTCTTAGGTGCATTAGTTAGATTCTGTGCACATAAGTTACATGTTTCCAGGAACTGATAAAAGTTTAGCTAGGATATTTGCCTCAGATTATCTCCTTTATCCACCCATGTGGGTTGAAGTTCCTTTCTCTCTCTATTTGTGGCTCTTTGAAAACCTTCAACTGAACTCTTTCTCCCCAGATTTCCCCTCAGATCATTCTTGCCTTATAATCTCCTAAAGGAGTCCTCTCTAGCTCTAACCATGGACATTGAGACATGATTTTATAGTTTATCTCTGGCTCCCTACACCTTCAGATGGAATTCAGAGATTCTCTCTCCAACCGATCTTCCCCCATTTTTAAAAAATTAACTTTTGATCTTGGAATTTTCTGATACTTTAACAATTTGGTAAATTTCCAACCCTTGGGTGATAAGCAAATAATGAATTCTGAAACTTTTGATTGTCATTTTTTTTGACAGTTATATTGCCAGATATTTTTCTACGCTAATTTTTATTCATCCCCATAGCGGAAAAGTTTAGAGAAAGACAATGCTGAGCGAATAGCAAAGTTGGGAAATGGGCAGTCTTTCCCCAAAGAGTCTTTCCCCAGAGTCTTTCCATTGGTGGGTTTCCCCAGTGGCACAGTGGTTAAGAATCCACCTGCCAATGCAGGGGACATGGGTTTGAGCCCTGGTCCAGGAAGATCCCACATGCCGCGGAGCAACTAAGCCCGTGCGCCACAACTACTGAGCCTGTGCTCTCAAGCCCACGAGCCACAACTACTGAGCCCGCGTGCCACACTACTGGAGCCCGTGCACCTAGAGCCCGTGCTCCACAACAAAGAGAAGCCACCACAATGAGAAGCCTGCGCACCGCAAAGAAGAGTAGCCCCCGCTCGCCGCAACCAGAGAAAAGCCCGCACGCAGCAACAAAGACCCAATGCAGCCAAAAATAAAATAAATAAATCTATTAAAAAAAAACAACCCAAAACCAAAGTCTTTCCATTGGTGGACATTTGGTGAATTCACCAAAATCCTTTCTTTGCAGCCCTTGGGTGGATGAGTTGTTAGCACATTAGAATGAATCTAGGTTTCAAAAGCAGATTCACATTAACCAAACTCCTGACACTGTCAGAAAACCAGGAGATCAATGTGTTAACGTGAGAAGCAGAACCATGTTGGTGAATGGGAATCCTCATGTCAGCACAACTAGCTCAATGTTTTTCAATTGATTGAAGCCAAATCATGATCAAAAGTTTGCTTGATGAGAAGAGCAAGGAGAGGGAATCATACAACTAAGTTTTTTTTTTTTTTTTTTTTTTTTTTTGCGGTACGTGGGCCTCTCACTGTCGTGGCCTCTCCCGCTGCGGAGCACAGGCTCCGGACGCGCAGGCCCAGCGGCCATGGCCCACGGGCCCAGCCGCTCCGCGGCACGTGGGATCATCCCGGACCGGGGCACGAACCCGCGTCCCCTGCATCGGCAGGCGGACCCCCAACCACTGCGCCACCAGGGAAGCCCTGCAACTAAGTTTTTAATGGATGCAGCAGAGACAGCTCAACTATCCGCACAGAGATTCCTGAGTTATATTGACTGTGATGCTGTGTCAGTCAGTGTTATTACAGAAGGATAAGAGCTTATGGAAAGGCTGTTGGCTAGCTCACAGGGTCATGGAAAGGATGGGGAGCCAGGATCAGAAGGTGAGCAGGAATGAAGCCAGTCTGTGTCAAAGCCACGCTAGGGAACTCGGGGTGCGGCAGCTGGCACTGGTCACTGGGGCCAGCAGTGCACCTCCGACACTGAGGTCCCTTAAAACTCGATGAGCTGTAGCTGCTCTGTGCCCAGAACAGTGGCCCCACTGCTTCAGCTTCTCTGCTTCTTTAACTTTGCATTCCAGGCTTAGCTGGGCCTCCTACCAACACACATGCTGTATGAACGCCCCAAGCACAGAAACAGAGTATGATATCGGGCAGCCAAAAAAAGGTGTGTGGGGGTAAATATTCATCAGAACTCCTTACGGCCACAGTAGGCATCCTCTCCCCGCAGACAGCGGTGGGACAGGAACTGGTATCCCAGTAGTATAGACATCACTGTCATGCAGGCCTGGTATCAAGTAAATTCCGAGTCTGCCCCTTTCTTACAGTGTTGGAAAAAGAATGAAAAGTGCCTCGTACATTGCTTGGAACACAGGAGGTGCTCATTAAGTAGAAGTCACTACTGTCATCTCCACTTCTGCCCAGCCCTCATGCTAATTCGCGTGTCCTCTCTGCATTGGGTTAGCCCTGGGGCCTGGCTGGTGACTGTGAACCGTTCTACTGTCATCCTTTCTGTGCTGGTTTCATAGTTTATTGGTCAAGGGCAATGCAGTTTTCCTTATTTCCAAGTCCTAGAAAAAGCTTGACTCATTGTCCACTGACAACATTTATAAGGGTTGTTATAGAAAGAATGAATGACATTACCCATGAGAAGATGCCTCGCTCGTCACACAGCACATATTAGGCATTCAAAGGTATAAACTTTTACACCTTTTACTGGAATGTTCCTTTTTAACTTTTGCATCCCCAAACAAAATTACAGATAAAATCAATTAATAAAAATATGGACTGAGTTGTAATTTTGTTCAGTACCACAACTACATTTCTTACCCTTTGACACTCAGTCGTGTCTAATGATCTAGGCACTGCATTCTGGCGCGGGCTGAGTAGTAACCCAGAGACACACCCTATTACCTTAGTGCAGGGTAAGTTTCCGTTTTAATGAGATTTAGCACACCATTTCCAATTTAGAACAAGAAGTCTATTTTCTCCCTCATGCTTGGAAGATATAAACATCTCTTTCCTAGCAGGAAAGGTAAAAAATGTCTCTGCAGGTTTCTTTTTATAAAGCATATACTATTTACTAAGCATCTATTCTGTGCTAAAGCCATTGTGGGGTCATATTATCTAATTTGATTCTCAAAACAGCTCTGTGAGATCAGAGTTATTTATTGTTACCACTGTACATTTTTTTAAAAAGTAGGTAAATTTATTTCACTTTAAACCTGGTTAAAGAGAAAGACGACTTTCCCAGGTCCTTGTGTTTTCTTTGACTAAATAAGACATTTCACCTGTTTTCTTAAGAGTGCCACCCAAAACTCCAAGACTCACTAATAGAGTAACAAGAGAGCTGGTACCCCATCTGCATCAGAACTGAAGGAAGCCAGAGTCGCCCCACTTTCCAGTGTAGTGCGTATGGATGTTCACACAGGCAGCAAAACACAGTGGCTGAGAACCCACAGCGAAGCCAAACTGCCTGGGTTCAAATCTCAGTTCCACCACTGATTAGCTGTATGACCTTGGGAAAGTCACTTAACTTCTCTGTGCCTTAGTTTTCTCATCAGTAAAATTGGGGATAATAGTCATAACTACCTGAGAAAAAGTAAATGAGCTAAGTATTTCAATTTTGCTCACTTAACACAGGAGGAAACAGACTCTTAACTGGGGGGAAGTGGCAAAGGAAAACAATGTTTTCAAGTCAGAGCCCATATTTCATCTTTATGTTTCCTCAGCATCTTCCATGGTGTCATTAGCAGGTAGATGTGCAATAAATGCTTCTCAGATTAACAAATAAGAAAAACCGCTATCTATGAATTTATTATGTTGGCCTTTTTTGGGGGGGGGAGTCAGAAAACAGTGAAAGAGATAATATGAGCAATATTCATTTAGAAGTCCCCAAACTTTATAATAAAGAAGGCATTTAGACCTTTCTCTTAAATGGTTATAAGAGGGTTGAGGCAATACCTTTCTCTTTAAGGAGACAGAGACATATTAGCAACAGTGTGGTATTTTAAAGGCAGACCTATGAGGGCTTAAATCATGGATCCACTACTCACTGTACTTATGACCTTGGGAAAATAACTACTCAGCTTCGACATTATTACCTGTAAAATGGGGAAAGTAATATGGAAATATAAAATTAGACTATGTATGAAATCACCTGATATATGTATAGGCACACAGGTGTGCATTCTCTTCCTGTTTTGGTAGAGAAGCTCTTCTAAAAGAAGGTAGAAGTGGAATGAAATCTGTTGCATGACTTGCTGGGTCCACTCTTTTGAACAATCAGTAGAAGGACTGAAAGAATAGAAGAACAGAAAAAATAGAAGTTTAATCTTCCACTCCACTGTGGAGTCATATAATTTTTTTAAATTGAAGTATAGTTGCTCTATAATATTGTGTTAAGTTTCGGGTGTACAGCATAATGATTCAGTATTTTTGCACCTGAAATACATGAGAGCATTGCCATTTATTGTTACCTTGAGTGTCTAGCTATAAGTTGTTCTATTGCGACAAAGACAAGTGTGAGGCAACCCAAATTTGAAACAGACAGGGCAATCAAATAGCAACCAGTCAGTAAGAAGTACTTTTTAGTAGAAGACAGAGAAAATGCTAATCTCAGAAACCTAGTAATGAGCTTTCACAGACTGGAGAAATAAGAAATGTTGAATTAGCTAAACCTAAACTGGAAGAAGAAATATTAGGATCGTTAACAAAAAAGATAATAAAGCAAACAGAAAAGTCAAAAGATTGGAGGCCAATAAGTTTCTCTAGTAGCTGTATTGGTTTTTGTTTACTTTCTATTTCTAATCAATATTGCAGAGAGCAACAGAGGTGCAAAATGTAACAGAAGGAAAAATAAAAATTAGGAACTTGAAAGTAACAGGTAGAGAGATGATTTATCATAAAATTTAGGGCTTTGGGGAAAGATCCCAGAGAAATTACAGTTTAAATTCTTGAAGGGAGAAAAGGAAAAAATGTTAGTGGAAAGTACTGAGCAGATTTGGAGAGATCTGGAAAAATAATATTGAGTATAAAATTTCTGCAGACCAAGGGTATTTTTTCTCATCCAAGACACTTTACATAAGACATTATTTAAACTGCTAATACAAAAAACTATATACAAGAAACTGAAGATTTGAGGTTTAAGCTTTCCTTGGCAGTAACCAGAGCTGAGTTTCAATTAGCGTTCAAAACATTTATCTCAGGTTAAAGTATGAAATAAAAATAATTAATTGACATTATAAAAGTGCTATATAAAAAAGACATCAACTCCTAACCCCAAGAAATGAATCTTGGATTTTTCATGGACCAGAGTGTTAAATCTGTGAAATCCCTTGAAAACCGAAATAATCTAATTTATATTATTAATTTTTACTCTCAGAAGAATGCAGTGTTTCTTAAGGACAGAATTATGAAAAATTAAACTTGTACACACAATGGAGAGATGTGTGACTAAACTACCTTATTAAAAATAAGGCACAGAAACAGAATAAATAACTCCTTGGATTGATGGTACAGGCTCCAGTGCAGGTACAGTGACATCTGGCAAGATTTTTTTTTTGCGGTATGCGGGCCTCTCACTGTTGTGGCGTCTCCCGTTGCGGAGCACAGGCTCCGGACGCGCAGGCTCAGCAGCCACAGCTCACAGGCCCAGCCGCTCCGCGGCACGTGGGATCTTCCTGGACCGGGGCCTGAACCCGTGTCCCCTGCATTGGCAGGAGGACTCTCAACCACTGTGCCACCAGGGAAGCCCATGGCAAGATTTTTAATGCTGTGTATTTAAAATATTGCTTCCATTTATCCTCCATCCTTTATCCAAGGAAAATATTTCAAACATAGAGAAGTTACCCGAATGATTATTTTCTCCTCTATGCTGCTGAAAGTCTCCTTACCACTTTTAAAGCCCTAAGCAATAGAGCAAATCCCTTAACTACTAATACACCTGGCTGTAAAATTTGCAGTGACTACCCATTTGTGCTTTTTTTAAATTATGAATTTTGATGAGTTAAATTGACAGCCATGTCTTGCTGTAAAGGTCTATTCTGACATACTTTCATGAAGCAAAGAATAAAGGAAATTTGGATGCAATCTTAAATTAAATCATTACATTCTTGGAATCTGTAGCTGTAACATGTCTAACAAGTATTTTTAAGTAAAGATGTATTCTTCTGGCAGTTTTTCCCAACTCTACACTTGTATAGTGAAAATAAGGAATTTAGATTGTAGACAATGTCAGACCTCAATATTAGGAGAAAAATAGACTATTAATGTTGTTATGCCTTAATTTTAGGGCAAAATATTAAAAAGAATGTTAGGTAAAATTGAATGAGAAGATTAAAAACAACTTTGATCACCAAAAACCAGGCCAGCAATCTATGGGCCAATTCTCACCCACTGCATGTTTTTGTAAATGAGTTTTACTGGAACACAGCCATGCTCACTTGTTTGCATATTGAAAATGACTGCTTTCATGCTACAATGGCAGAGTTGAGTAACCTCAGCGAAGATTATATGGCTGGAAAACCTAAAATATTTACAATCTATAGCAAAAGTTCCCCGACTCCTGATCTAAAAGATCACTGGAAACAAATTTTACAGTAATTCTTAAGCCATGGAAATCTTACAACTCAAGATTAGGGCTGATCATATCCTTTTATTCAATGATTTATTATTCAATTTCTACGTTATATGGAAAACTGTTTTTTTTCTCCAAGAAAACTCTCTGATTGATTCAAAAGTTATAAATTTTGTGAAGAACTGGAGATGAGAAAAACCAGCAGATTGTCTAAAGGCTCTTAATCTGATCAGTTTCAGAGACTCCATAACCTATTCAAACATCATACAATGTTTTTCAGTTTGTATGTCTGGGCATAATTCTTGTGTGAAGGTCCACAGTTTTCCAAGAATGTAGTGATAAAGGCTCAAATGATTTTCATTGCAGTTCGCGACTCAAAATATTTAAGAATAACTGATTTAGACAAATCTGAATCTTTGAAGATACGGATTATGAGGCCAAGAAGCTTAAAGTACTTTTTTCCTCAAAACTGTATAACTAGAATTAAAAGCTAGAATTTCTTGCTCCCAGTTAAGAGGTTTTTATTCATGTTGCTGCCAATTTTCCAAAACAAATATTATTGTGACAGAAAAGTCAGAAGAGTTAAATTTTTCTGGAATTAAATATAGGAAGCAATTATACTTTGTATCCTCTTTTAAGATGCATGACTTTTACTTTCATGATTTTAAAGACGAAGACGGGGAGGTGAGATTGAGGTATGGGGCCTGGGTCTCTTCAGGTCCTGGTGGTTTATGTGGCATCAGTGCAACTGATGCCGTTTGCTGTGAAGCCAGTTGAGTTTACTGGTCTAAAGCCATTGCCAAATATAAAATTCAGAGATAGTCAGGAGAATCATTTGACCCCAATACTACAGCCTTCCTAATATCCCAAAGCTGGAGACATTATGGTTTGAACTTTGCTCGGTTTTTCCACTTTTACTGTGTGATAGCTCCTCTTGTGTTTTTGAGTGGGGAGAAGAAAAAGGGAAACGAGCAAACATCTCTTTACTTAACTCTCTGAAGTTGCAATTCTCTTACTGGTGGGCTGCACTGCTTTATAATCTTTGTATATGGACCTCCTGCTGGTGTCATGCTCTTGAGAGGTCTGTGTAGCTCCTCTAGGTATTGGTGTTGGTTTGCATGTGAGATTTGCTCTACCTGTCCTGCTGGTGGCATTCACAAGCATCCTTCTACTGGGACTGCCTCTTTCCCTCCCACGCTGTGCCAGTCCTGGCAAAGCTGTCACTCCTAATGCATAATCACGGCCAGCTCAAGTATTGTGCCTATGCAACCATCTTCTCTATCCCTCAGCAACTGGGAACTCAAGGGGACTGTCTGGGCTTCCTCTGTCCTTGCTGGTCTTCTACCAAGCCACTTCTCTCCAGTTTTCCTTTCTTTTCTTCAAAGTTTATGGGTAGTTTAACATATTTTCTGACTAAGGAAATTCCAGCTAGGGAACAAAATTCCAGTTCTCTCTCCTGACAAGCATGTTCTATCTTTAAATATGATTCTTCTGGAGTCCCTATCTTTTCGTCGCCTTGGTAAGCAAAGCTGATGACTGAAACGCTGTACTCCTGATAAAGGAAACTACGTGCATTTGCTTAGGCATCACTTATAGCTACTAGGGATATTCCTAGAATCGTACAGAGAGAGAAGTATGGCCCCAGTAGAAGAGGCATTAGGGCAGTTTCTGACCCTTCTCCAGAAGTCTTGAAGAGAGATGGTTGCCTTCACCTGCTTAGACTTTCTTTAAAATGTGGAGTATTTAGTATATTTTGTCATCAGCTCTCAGTCTTTACTACAATAATGGAACACGCTTGTGCGCATGAATTCACAGTACGGGTGTTGCTATCTTGCCATGTCATTGTTGATGGACATAACAGTAGTTCCAATTTTCCTCTATTGCAAACAATACTGCCATGAGCATCCAGATTCATACCTCTATATGGACATTAATTAATTTTTTTTCCTAGGGAAATACTGAGAGGGGAAATTGCTCAGCCATAGGATATGAAAATTTGAAATTTTAATATATAATTGACAAATTGTCCTTAAAAGTGACTGACTATTCTCATTTATTTCTCCAAGAAACATAAACATATGCTCAAATGCATTGTGAGTAGGAATGTACGATCACAGCCACAATGAGACATTTCTCAATACTCATTATATTTACAAATGTGAACTTTCATACACTGCTGGTGGGAAAGGAAGGGCATAGGATTCAGGCGGTGTTCACATCTGTTATTTTTTCTCCAAATCTTCATCATGAAAAATTTCAAACTACTGATACTATTATAACGAACACTTGTATCCTCACAATTAATCCACACGAACACACACACATATACACACACGCATGTGCAAACACAAATCTGAACCATTTGCAGACATCATGACTGTATTTCTAAACACATACCTCTTAGCATGCCTTATTTTTCTGTCTATTAAGTGAGGATAACTATTTATTATATACTTTACTTGTGACGAAAAAGCAAAATAATACATGTAAAACACCCAGCACAGTACCCAGATCATGACGAGTACTTGGGTATGCAAAACTGATATTCCCTAAACAGAAGTATGGAATGAGCATCGTGTGTGTGTGTCTTCTTAAAGGAGTATTTATATTTGTTTATACATTGTATAAATAAGCTTCCCTGACTACTGCTCTCTCCTTGAAGAAATACAATGAAGACTACTACCTGCCAGATAGCTCAGTGCAGACATCTAGATTAATGAATGATATTAACTTCATAGTGAGAACCTACCCTATCAGTGGAAGAGTGACCTCAGCTTACTTGGTCTTTTCCCATTTTTAATTTTTAAAAATTAAAACCCACATATGGGATGCTGATCCGTAAAAGAGAGACTAGAGAATTTTCAAATGTAAAAAGTTAAATGAATATCTTTTTACAAAAATTCAAAAAACTGCAAGTCCTCATTTTTATTATTATTTTTTACATTTAAATATTTTATTTCTTTGTTTCATCTAATCATAGCATTACTATTTAAAGGTAAGAATGCTGTCCTGAATATTTTCAAACACTCTTCTTAATGAACACATTTTAGGAATTCTGAAGACAGAAAACAAAAACCTTATATAGAGTAGGTGCTTAGTAAACATTAGTTAATTTCAGTTGCCTGCAGGTATGAATTTTTAAAATGAATTAATGTTCTTGTCAGGAAGATAAAGTCTGCATCCAACTCTTTCACAAGAAATGAACCTTTTATTGGCAATTATTATAATTTATAAATTTGAGTTTGTCAAAAACCTTCAAACAGGCCAACCTTCTGTTTCCACTACAAAAAAATTTTTATTTTTTATGAAGTAGGGTACTTCTCATACATATAAAACACAAGGTGAATCCAGGTACCTTGTTTGAAAGAGTCTGCAGGAACCATCTTTTCACATATGCATTGCTGCTAGAGATTGGAATATGCACAGTGTTGGTTACATACAATAAAGTCTGATTAATTAACCTTTATTTTTTAAATTCATATGCCATAGAATGCAAGTCAATCAGAAAATTACTTTCAGTAAAATTTCACTACCAGATAACAAAATGAAGTCATTAAGAATCTGTATGACAGATACCAAATAACAGTTAAGAACCCAATTTTCTTTGCTGAGTTGGACTTAAATAAAATCTTCACTTAATCTTTGGAAGAATAGCTCTTTGTTATTAATTAAATCTAGGATTTTTGCTGTTGAAATCACCACAGTAGTTTAGTTTTGTTTTTGCAAGGCTATGAGAAATGTAATTGCTGCTTCAACACATATAGTATACCGCACATAAAAATGTATCTCATGCTTTGTGAACAGAAACAAAATTCTCAAGCAGTAACAATTATATCAGTGGGAGTTCTGCATTAAATTAAGCTTGGGGGAAGGAAGAAATGTGGGCTGTAAACAAGAAAAATATTTCTCTTAAGACACTTAAATGTTAACTAGGTGTATTAATCAAATTGTGATGTAATGCTCTACAGAGTCAGCTATAAAAAGTGTTTTCCATTACTTTTCTACCTTCACGTTAATTTTTTTGCTGTAAAAATTAACTGCCATATATAGCAAAAGAAAAGCACCTAACCTGATGTATAATTTCCTTTTGAACCAAAGAACCTATAACATTTCTGTGTAAGAGAAAATTAATTGCAACTTTACCTTTTATGGCAGAAAACCTTAGCACTTAGGATATCTATCTGCCTGATTATTTGAGGGCTAAAATTATTTCTCATTCTTTTTTTTTCCTTGGCAAATTTCTAGTGACAAATGCAGTTCCTGGAACATTCTTACAGCTCATCATTTGTGGAAGGAAGGAAGGAAGGAAGGGAGGGAGGGAGGGAGGGAGAGAGGAAGGAAGGAAGGAAGAAAGGAAGGAACAAATTTATGTCAGACAATCTGACTCAATTAGGAAATTCTGGAAAGTTCTACATATATATGAGCAAGTGTCAAGGAAATGTACTTCAAAGTTCACTATATTTAAATATTAGGAAAAACTGGTTAATGCCCTTCTAAAGATTAATTTAACAAATGCATTTTAATCCATAGAAGTCATTTCTAGTTTTAATCTTGCACACGTTACAACATTTGTTAGGTTAAATTTCCTTATGTGAATGATGATGGAATAAATAATCTCTAGATTTTAGCCTTGATCAAATGTTTATCATTCTGTAGAAAAGGAGGCAGATAAGGGAATGCAGATTGCCTTCTCCATGTTTGATGGTTGCACAGAAAGGAGCCTCTGGGAACGTTTAGTAGCAGATAACGTAACACTATGTGTCCTCCTGACTCCTGCCCAGCCAGTGACCATGGTAGCGACAGCAGGAATAATGGCAGTTGGGCCAGGGACAAACCTTTTAATTTACCATATACACAGAGGACCCTGCAGGGAAACTCCTACCTATATAGCATTTAGAAACTTACATTGTTCCTTGGAATATTATTCAGCAATAAAAAAGAATGAAATAATGCCATTTGCAGCACCAGGGATGGACCTAGAGATTATCATACTAAGCGAAGTCAGAAAGAGAAAGACAAACACCATTATGTCATCACTTACATGTGGAATCTACAATACAACACAAATGAACCTACCTATGAAACAGAAACAGACTCACAGACATAGAGAACAGACTTGTGGTTGCCAAGGGAGAGGGGGTTTGGAGGGATGGAGTGGGAACTTGGGATTAGCAGATGCAAACTAGTATCTATAGAATGGATAAACAACAAAGTCCTACTGTATAGCACAGGGAACTATATTCAATATCCTGTGATAAATAAGAATGGAAAAGAATATGAGAAAGAATAAATATATATGTGTGTAAAAAAATGGAAAGAGACAATAAAAAAAAACACCAATGAGAAGCTTTAAAAAAAAAAAAAAGAAACTTGCATTGTTCTTTTTAAGAAGCCCTGTGTGAACAATAGTTGATTAGTCCAGTTTCTTTCCTTCAATGCAAGATAATGAGAGCTTTGGGGAATGGATTTCATTGCTGTGGCTCATGAAAATTAAAAATAAAAAACAAGTAACTATTTAATGGATCTAGTAGTTGGAGAAATTAAAAATACATATATACATACCGGTCAATGCTTTTTGGTCAGGAGGCATTTTGAGGTAGGAGAAAGTAAGGTTCAATTCTATAGCAGTGCAGTTTTAGTTTGCAATGTATATGAACTTAAATGATGACAAGAAAGCCAGAACAGTTCTGGATTTCATAGAGACTTGGAGAATTAAAACTCACCTGGAGAAAAGATCATATAATTATCATAACTGATTTCAGAATGTAATGAAGAAGCAGAGTTTGGGTTTACAATTAAATTAGGCAGGAATTCAATAAAATTCTTAAATAATTCTAAGGGGTATCTTACTTGGTTATTCTGAAACATCTGATTAGTTAGTTTGCTGAATGAGTTTGCCTTTTTAAAAAGACAATATGATCTACAATCAAAGTAAATCCTCTTTTGGAAGAGGCAGATTTTCTAGTCAAATGGTTGCAGGCGGAAGACTTCCGAGTTAAGTTCCTTGAAGGCAGGCAGATACAGCTGAACTTCCCATGTGCTCACTAACCAGCCCTGAGCTCAGAAATGCTCTTTAAATTATTTTTGTATTGATTTGCTTAGGAATTTAGATATATAATCTGCAATAACTACTGTTGATACAGAATAAAATGTCCTAAAACTTTTCAAGATGAAATTAATTCTTCCTTATATGAATCAGAATTCTGGGGTCTCAACTGGAATTCATCAGTGTTCAAGTATCTTTAAAAGATCCTTTTTGAAAAACTATTTTAAATTATTTTCAGACAGGCTGTGGCCATCGTCAGGTGGAAGTACGATACCTCCCGGGACCAGTAATTTGTCAAGTGCCAAAACCCGTACAAAGGAATGGAATTCTGCTTTCTGACAGCCTGATACTTAAAGCACATGGGTCTCATGTCAGAACATTCAAATATACATTGAATACGATCCAGGACTTCCTGAAAGCCTATTTGAGATACATGATACTAGAAGGAGATTACCTATGATGTCTCGACTGTCTGTTTCCCTAGATTTTCTAATCTTCATCCTCAGAAAGCAACACACCTGAACATATTTTCGATGATCTCACAGATATGTATAAACTATCTTAAGTCAGCCACGTGCAAGAATTAGCTAAGGGTATTATAAAAATGTTCTTCTAGGGAAAGTATTTACCGTCACAGAATTTCCCAAGTCCTCTATTTTACTTTTCACAGAACCAAGCAAAAGAGATAAAAGGGCCGTCCTTTTAAAATCATTCATACTATAATGAGTCAAGTCCAAGAAAAAGATCAGGTTGGGCAAGTGGGGATAAACTGCCAATCATGGTCCTTTTTTTTTTTCACTGTTGTGTTAGTTTCAGGTGTACAGCAAAGTGATTCAGTTATACCTATACATATATTCATTCTTTTTCAGATTCTTTTCCCATGTAGGTTATTATAGAATATTGAGCAGGGCCCCCTGTGCTGTACAGTATGTCCTTGTTGGTTGTCTATTTTACGTATAGTAGTGTGTGTATGTTAATTCCAAGCTCCTAATTTGTCCCTCCTCCCCACATTTCCACTTTGGTAACCATAAGTTTGTTCTAGAAATCTGTGATACAGCCTTCACCGATTGAATGAATAAATCCTTCTGCTGTGTCTGCTGGTGTCAGACTTGCTGCTAGGCTCTGGCTATACAATGGTGAACAAGACAGACTGCAGAGGCACATGGCACAGGACTGCTCCCTGAGCCGAGGGTGGCCATTGATCAGACGAGGCCTGGGCCCCACAGGCTGGCCAGCGATACAGGACGTAGCCTCGAGTGAAATGCTCTGTGCATTGAAAGCAAAGGTAATTACCTTGTTAAACTGGGATTCCTAATCTGAAGTACGTAAAACCTCAAAAGCTTTTCAGGTCACTATTTTCTCAGTTCTTCCAAGGAAGGTATCAGTACATAGCTAGTACCATAGATGCACAGGAGAGATGTCCGGCCATTGCAGACAATGCAGGTTGTCGGGTATTAGGGCTTCATTTTCTCACGAAATCCCCATTGAGTAATTTGAATGAGAAAATCTGAAATTGTCCAAAAGGTAACTGGAATGTGAAAGTCAAAACACAAACTAAGACAGAAATAGCACTTACTATGTGTCAGGGACTGTTCTAAATGCAATGTGTGTATTAACTCATTTAATCCAATGAAGTGGCTTTATTATTGTCCCAGTCATTGATGGGGAAACTGAGGCGCACGTGGCTAAGGTACTAGGCTGGAGTTAATAAGCGGTGAAGCTGGGATTCACACCCAGGCAGTATGGATCTGGAGCCGGAGGTGGGATCAGAGGGGCAGCTGAGACTTGTGAGGGCTGGGCTGGGTCTCCCTCGCAGAGTTGGGGGAGGCAGTCTGCCATTGGCTTGAGGGGCCCTGAATGTGCTCCTTGGATGTGTAAGGAATGCACGGTCCAGACTACCCTTTCCCTGGGCCAACCCTAGGGTTGTCTCTGTAGTGAACAGCTTTGAGATGAGAGGCTGTCTCCCCGCAGACACAGAGCAGGCCTGTTGCTCTTACCCTAAAAGCACTGAATCCCCCAGGCTCAGCATTCCTGTCCTACATCACAGCTCACTGGGTGCGCAGGCTCTGTGATGAGGCCTTAGCATCGTCCTTGTGGAATCACGAGAACCAACACACACCAACATGAAGCTCTGGCTAATGCTTTTGCTGTGAGTAACACAGGCTTTTGTCACTGACGCTGGAGTCTTGTACCTTCTGTTAGTGTCTGTGAAATACTAATAGCCTAGCTTGCAAGTAGAGAAAAATCCCAGTTTCTGGCCCACAGATAACAAGGGCTGCATCTCTGGGCTCAACTTCCCCATTCAGCATCCATTAGTCCCAGGGAACATGGCCCTAGTTCTCAGGAATACTGACCAGAGACAGGCTGCAAAAGTACAGAGAGTAAGCAAGAAGGGAACAAAGACAAGTAAACAGTTTCTTAAAGGGGCTCTGTTGTTTGTAAACAAGAGGACAAAAAGAACACTGAAAGTGCGTGTTTCTTATTTTAGTTTTGGTGAACGTCAGACTCATCTTGACAGTTTCCCTATTGCCTTCTAGTTTCTTCTTTTAAATATCTGTATTCCTTCTCTATACTTCACTTTTCACCAGAAAGGTTAAGATAATGTAAAATAAGATTTCCTCTTGTTTCACAGGCTCATGCAGAAGCCTTGATAACCTGGAACAAAGCTACAGTTTCTACACACATCTCTCCCTCTAATGTAGTTGATGCAGTACTGCCTCAGTGAGCCATCTAGGACGGGGCATGTACTAACATTTCACTCACCCCATCAGGCTTCAACTGCTAAGACATCTTCAACTTCTCTACAATATCACAGGCACAAAGAGCACAAACTACTTCAACTAAACTCAGAATTCTTTCACCGAATCCCGACTGTGTACAACGCGCGAAGTACCTTCTTCTTCTTCTTTTTGAGCCTTCCCTTGACTTTTTAAGTGAACTGGAAATGGTTTCAACTGTTTTTGGACATTTCTCAAGCCACCAAGACAGGCAAATGTTACCAATGTCAACATTTTTTTCTTATAATAATACTTCATTAACTGTTGAGAAAAGTTGATAAGCTTTCCAGGAAGAGGCACTTTGAGGCTGAAACCAAACATGGAACTATACATTTTTTGGTAAATTTTCAGCCAGTGAAAAACTATTCAAGTTAAATTTGCCCTCGTGCCACTATAATAGATACTTCTGTTAACACAAGTTGAGATTATTCACTGGATAAAATGCTACTTTTAAAGGTCATTGCACCAATGTAGTGAAAGTGGGCTTCTGTCATTCATGTAATTATTACTCATTACCGCCCTTTACATGGTGTCCTCTAAAATTATAAGTCGCATTCTGGAGACATAATCTCATAGAATCCTTTCCAGGTAAGCTTGGTCCCCCTCCACTGCCCCCACAATAATGCAGATGGGATATTTAAATCACAGTGGCTTCACATAGAGATGTTTCTCAATGAGTAATAGGTAATCACCAAGGTCAGGTGATTGATAGAACCTAAAATTTGATATCTAATACATGGTAAAACATTGTAATGTTTTTATGGTCATACATTTAAAACATGTTTGAAATTATATTCTAAATTCGCAGATGTTCATTACTTGTTAAACTTTGGTGAGATCAAAATAGTTTCAGAAGATTGCCTTTCCTTTCCTGTCAGTATTCAAATCTATCCTTAAGTTACAACATCACTGACGGACAAAACACTCACTCTTTGTTTGCTAATTCATTCATGTATCCGTCCATCTATCCACTGAAATTCAAATTTTCATTGAGACAGAAATATGATTGGCACAGGGAAAATAACCAAACAAGGAACACAGTCTTCTGAAGCTTACAGTGTAGAGACAGACAATAATCAAGCCATTACATGAATAATGCAGAGTCAAGAACAGAGATGACTGTCCTGGAGCAAACATGCCTGGTTCTCTGAGGACTCATCCAAGAAAAGGAACATGACTTTAACGCAGGACTCAATTGAGACGCAGGTTAGAGAGGCAGACAGGGCCAGAACACCTAGGACCTTCAATGTGACCATAAGGATTTTGATTTTTTTTTTTTCTAAAAGCAATGGAAAACCTTTTAAGGAATTTAAGCAACAAGACAACATCATTAAATTCTACTTTTTATTTTTATTTATTTTTTTTGCGGTACGCGGGCCTCTCACTGTTGTGGCCTCTCCCATTGCGGAGCACAGGCTCCGGACGCGCAGGCTCAGCGGCCATGGCTCACGGGCCTAGCCGCTCCGCGGCATGTGGGATCTTCCCAGACCGGGGCATGAACCCACGTCCCCTGCATCGGCAGAGGGACTCTCAACCACTGCGCCACCAGGGAAGCCCCCAGATTTTACTTTTTAAAGATGGTTGTTTGCCTGAGGAATGGAGAAGAGACTGGAATGGGCCTAGGTGGGGAGAGACTAGTTCTTAGGCTTGGAATGTGGTCCTCGTGGGGATAGTGTTAACCTTGTTTGCTACATTACACAGCACCTTGTCAATGAGGATGGAAAGAAAAACTGTCCCTCCTGACTCACCCAGTACTGGAAATAGCTGGGCCTAACCTGAGTTACTATTTGTTTTTATCTTGTAAACGCTTAATAGATATTTATCTTGTGAGTATTTACCTTATAAACTCTAAGGAGATATTTAGAAATTATGCAACTGATTACACCCTCATCTTCTCCTTGGCTTCCAGAAAAGCCAATGCCAAGTTTGTGGTTTTTAGAGCATTGGGCTCTAGGGTATTGCATTTTGTGCCTCCCTCAATCCTAGTTTTATCTTAATCCTTTAATTTGTATTCCTTTGCCTTATTTTTTTGCTTAATTTTAATATTATTTTGTACCCTTGGAACAAAAAATCTTATAAATAATTAAGCAAAACCATGGATACTACTATATTAAAAGATATGTGTTGCTACCTTAGAAGAAATGTCTGAAAAACAGGAAAATGTATTGAGAATATTTCTAGCATATATAAGGACAAGACACTAAGGATGGAATGGAGTATGTGTGAAAACAACATTCCTGCGTGTACTGAATTGCCACTTGAAGAGAGCTAATCTCTCGCTACGTTGCTATGAACTGTATTTCTTCAAGATGTGTAAAACTGGCAGGACCCTAAATTCCAGATATCATTTGCTCTTGGCTTTGGTGTATACCCATGGTATCTGTTATTGTGCAATGTTCTTTGGAATTTATAGAAGAATTTGACTACTTCTAGCTTGAGATATGAAAAAAAAATCTTATCTAATTTAGCACAGTGATAATGCAGTGTTTTAATACATCCCAGCTTATGTGAGACATGATAATTTCTTAAATGGTACTGTCATGCCTTAGACATGGTGATTTCATAGCATGCAAAGTCAATAAGAAACAGATATTTACAATCTGAAATGGAAACCTACAGTCTTGCTATTCTTTCTCAATAGGAAGATTTTTTTATATTTATATCAATTTCTCACTAATGACTCTTTTTTTTTTTTTTTTTTTTTTTTTGCGGTACGCGGGCCTCTCACTGTTGTGGCCTCTCCCGTTGAGGAGCACAGGCTCTGGACGCGCAGGCTCAGCGGCCATGGCTCATGGGCCCAGCTGCTCCACGGCATGTGGGATCTTCCCGGACCGGGGCACGAACCCGTGTCCCCTGCATCGGCAGGCGGACTCTCAACCACTGCGCCACCAGGGAAGCCCACTAATGACTCTTTTAAGGTTTGAATATAGTAGTCATTCTTTTAGGTGACTCTTAGGATTAAAAGTAAGAAAAAAGCAAGGAGGACATTACCTATGCATTTGGCGGTCTTAAAACTCTAAAAGATAGTGGTAAGACGACCAGTCTATGGGTTGTTAAGTTTAGGCAACAAAAAGCTACTCAACCGAGGAGTGGATACAAGTGCAGGCTCATCAAAGGAACCATTTTCTGCTATAATCAACTGTCTGTATCTTCCACTGCCTCTGGTTTAGATTGACTTCATCTGGTCCACACCTCTCAATTCTCCCACAATAGTCCAGGAAGGATCCTGAAAACTGGGGCAGATGGATTTGCTCTACAATGATACTCTGATCGTTTCATCGTACAGACCTCTTCACAATACCGGTTTCCCAAACTGCATGTTCTTCTCAATCCATTTTTCCAAAATTGGCTTAAAGGTCACAACTTTTATCTGAACATTTCAGCATCACTTCTGCCCGTGGCTTTTCTGTTGTATGTGTACGTTTCATAGCTGTATACCTCCACTGTGTTTCTGATGGGGTCACCTGCCAGGTTTGGATCTCTAGAATGCTTACTCCTGTCATATACCCAGGCTTGTCCTATTGATAATCCATGGACATGGACAGTTTGCTCTTGGTTTTGTTCTCTTAGGACCCAAGTCAGCTGCATTTCTTCCCAGGTTTTGCTGTAGGCCAAATTCTTGTTCCTCACCTGATCTCACCTGCTCTATCCAGGCCCAAGGAAGATCACAAGTAACTGCCAAAATAAAGGAAACAGAGGCAGATTGAGACTTTTCCCAAATGGGATCCTGGATATGAGAACTGGGGAAGAAGACTGAGTCTACACACGCTTTGGTCTAAAGACCAAAGGAGTTGATACGCAGCATTACGCACACTGCATGTCATCTGACAGGTTGTTTTGTGCACAAACTATCCATCCCGTTGTTCATTCTGTGCAGAACTGTGGGACTCAGGCATTCTTCCAGAGCCTTCTGGGACAATTCGAGACAAAATATAGGGTGATCATAAATTGAACACAAATAGATTTCAACAATGGTCCTCATAGTTTTCTATCACCTGATTCCTAAAGCCAATGTCCCTGCAAAGGTAGTTAGTGATGCGCTGTATTATTATCTGTTTCTTATCCTAACAGTTGCATCTACCTGTATCCATTCATTTGCTTATGATAGTAACCAGGAAGTCACATCTGTTTCTATATCTAATCCTTGACATTCTAATAAAAATATACTTTATATCCATCTCATCATTTCCTTTTCAAAAGTCACCACCCAGGTCACATCTGTATATCACAGTCATCAACTCTCACCGGTACTAATATCACTGCATTCTGGCTGGCCTTCCTGATTCCACTTCTATTCTTTTCTAGGTCATTCTGGAACACACAACAGGCAGAAGGATAGTGCAAATCACAAAGTCTCATTACATTGTTGCTCTGTTTAGTTCTCTTCAAAGTCTCCTCTTCCCATCTAGGATAAAATCAAAATTCTTTCACAGCCAACAAAGCTTGGCAGGTCTGGTCCATGGTGACTTCATTAGCTACATCTATGCTGTTCTCCTTCTATTAATTATGTTCCAACAGCCCTGACCATCTTCCCATCTTTCTCAATTTTTGACCTTTGCACATGTATTTCTTTCGTATGTATTCTTTAACATCTCAATTGTTATTTAGCCTTTCATTTTCATCTGATATGTTACTTTTTTTTTTTTTTTTTGCGGTACGCGGGCCTCTCACCACTGTGGCCTCTCCAGCTGCGGAGCACAGGCTCCGGACGCGCAGGCTTAGTGGCCATGGCTCACGGGCCCAGCCGCTCCGCAGCATGTGGGATCTTCCCGGACCAGGGCACAAACCCGTGTCCCCTACATCGGCAGGCGGACTCCCAACCACTGCGCCACCAGGGAAGCCCTGATATGTTACTTTTTTAATGGGGTTTTCTCTGCATCTCGGATTTAAGGCAGTTCTATTATCCTATTTTACGGTATATTGTAATCTTCCCTCACAGCACTTTCCTCAGTTTCTATTTAGGCACTTGTTTGTGCGGATATTTCTATAGTGACGGTTTTCTTACTAAGCTGTGAGCCCCGCGAGAGTAGGGACCATGCATCTTTTGCTTCCTACTGTATCCTAATGGCTAGTACAGGGACAGGCAGATAGTAGGCATTTAATATACGTGTGGAATGAATGAACGGAAATTCCATACCTCACAGTTTATTAGTTCAGTTATTCAATAAGATACGTATCTTGTGTAAAGCACTGTCTTCAGCTCATCGGATACAAAGAAGACAAAGAGACAAAAAGAAACAAAAAGCCCTGCTCTTGTGGAACTTTCCTCCTAGTATAGGAAAACCAATAATAAACAACAAATGTTACGAATTACATAGTGTTTTAGAGGGAGAAGTGTGGTAAAGAACAAAACTGGAGCAGGCAAACAAAACGAGGTGTGCCAGGGGAATGTGGTGCGCCATTAGTGAATGATCAGCTTAGGCCTCATTGAATAGGTCACATCTGGGGAGAGAACTGAAGCAAGTGGTGTTAGCTATTCGGACATCTAGAGGAAGAATCTTCCTGCCAAAAGAAACAGCTAGAACAAGTCAGATAATGTAGGCTTTTTGTGACCACTGTCATTACTCTGGTGTTTATAATGACTGAGCTGGGTGATCCATCCAGTGGTTTCAGCAGAAGAGCGACACGCCTTACTTTCGCCTTCAGTGGATCAAGGCAGCTGCTCTGTGTAGAATGGATTGTAGTGCGCCATGGGCGGGAGCGGGGAGACCAGACAGAAGGCTTCTGAAGAACGCAGGCAAGAGAAGATGGTCACTTGAATCAGAATACAGCAGGGGGGTGGGAAAAAACTGTTGGATTCTAGATGCATTCTGAAGTTAGAGCCAACAGGTTTTGCTGTTGCATCGGATGGGAGTCTGAAAGGAAGTAAGGAGTTAAACATGACTCCGAGGATTTCGCCTTGCTTAACTGGAAGGATGGAGTTGCAGTCAAGTCAGAGGGTGAAGAGGACAGATGAATGCGCTTGGGTGGAGCTGGTGAGATCATGTTTATTTGGAGATGCCAGCAGGGAGGTTAAACGAGGGGCAGGACATATGATTCAGCAAGGCTACATGAGAGAATGATGCATGTGGGAGGGATCAACCTACAGATGATACTTAAAGGCAGGAGAACAGGTGATATCACCATGCAGTGGGTATAGAGAGAGAAAAGGTCCAAGGTCTGAGCCACTGGGCGCTTCAGTGTTAGGAGATCTGAAGGAAGAATTTTCTGCATAGCTAATGCTGGATCCAATATACTAAATCTGTTTTAAAATTGGTGTCTTTTCACTTTAATATCAGCCAGAATTTTTCTGAAGGGGCAATGATTTTTCCCTGTAGAAATATTTAAAAAATCCATAAAATCTTCCATACTATTTTTATAAACAAGTATTGTCTGGTAACAGAGGCCTAAAGTCTTTTGTTAAAACTCACTGAATGGTACTTAAATTTATGGCATACAATATATGTTCTTCATGGAATATGATATTATCCTTAAAAAGATTCTAGCATTATTTCCTCAGGGAGATAATTCATCAGATTAACTATGAATTATGAAGCATTTTATTTAGAATGCAGCAATGAAATTGGGAGGAGAAAAGTTTATATATATATATATATTTGTCTTCTGAATAGTAACAAGATATTAGAGGTTAGATAAAAAACAGCAAAAAGGTAAGGTTAAAATTAAACAAACATTAATTTTAGATTCAGGTCTGTTCCAAACAACTTTGAAGGTCAAACTTTGTTCACTGATCTGAAGGAATTTGAGGAAGTTGGGGTAGTTTCAGGGTTAACAAAGGAATTCAGGCTTTTGGGTTTAGTTCAGTTCATGACCCCATAAAGCCCCCAAAGAATACCTCTGACTCAATTGAGGCTGCCGTCCAAGTTCACTGTGGTTCAGATTGATGCCCCCAAACCACGGGAGCATCTGTGGCATGGAAACCATTCAACAACATGCTTTCTCTTCTACTGCGGGCAACGTTCTGGGCTATTTGGTAAATCACTTCCCTTTGAAACTCTGAGGTCTGTAATTTGTACAACACTTCTTTGTATTTTGTATGTCTCATCTGTTTGTGTCAGCTGAGACAGAGAGCAAATGTTTAACAAAGGATTCCAAACGCTTAGCAATACTTAAGCAATGCTAAAAGTATGTGGAATGTAATCTTAGTTTCTCAACTGCACACTGCTATTTCTAAATATAAAATCCTTCTAAGATTTTGTTCTCGATGGTTCTATCCCTGTAATGAAGATCGTAGAGTCGTTTAGAGTCACACGGGGCTGCAGTCAGGGTCTAGAACTGCCGCTTTGCTGGGTGTAATAACAGGCATGTTGTCTAGCAGTGTAAACTGTCCAGGTATTAGTTCCCTCGCAAAGTGGGATTAATGGTAATACCCTCTGGGTTCATTTAAAAACATAAAATAAAACAATGCATTCAAGGGCTTAGCAGCACCTAGGATGCTCAGAATGCACGTAGGAAGTACTCAATACATTGTAGGCGTTTTTCTTTGTTAATGCCAATCATTCTTTTTCTCCAGACCTTGTCTCCATTTAAAGCAATTTAATACTTTATCAGTCGTAAATTCAGAAATTTTTGTGCCTTCTATTTAACCTAAATCAACTTTATTGGAATATAATTTACATACAATAAAATGCATCTATTTTAAGTGTAAATTTTGACAGATTTATACACACCTTGGTAACCACTACAACAGTTAAGACACAGGACATTTCCACGACTCCAATCACATTCCCTGAGGCTTTTCCAAATAATTTTCCCATTTCAGTACCACACAAAGGCAACCATTGCTGTTTTCTGTCACTATAGATAATATTTGTCTTTCTAGAGATTCACATAAATGGAATTCTATGGTATATACTCTTATGGAACTGGCTTTTTTTTCACTCAGCATAATAGTTTTTATATTCATTTGTGTTTCTCTGGAGACCTCTGACTAATAACGTTTTATTATTTTTAACCATTCTCATGTTTGTATTTTGTTATCACATTATGGTTTATTTTGCATTTCCCTAACAACTAAAGATGTTACACATCTTTGCATGTAACCGGTTACTGACCATTCATATACCTATTTTTGGTATATGCATCTATAAAATTATTCATGAGATTTTTTTGCCCTATTGTTTATGTGTAAAACTTCTTTATTTGGTTTCATTCCTTTGCGAGATATATGTTTAGAAAACATTTTCTTCCTACATGTGGCAGGGACTTTCTTCATTTTGTCAATACCTTATTTGAGGAATAGAAAATTTTAATTTACCAAGTCCAATTCATCAATTTTTTCCTTTCATTTTGGACTTTTGGTGTCCCATCTAAGAAATAATAGATTGTGAAGATGTTCTCTATGTTTTGTTTTACAAGTTTTAGATTTTATGTTAATGTCTATGGTTAATTTCAAGGTAATTTTGTATAAAGTATGAGACAACAGTAGTTCATTTTATTTTCCCAAATGGTGACCTAGTTGTTCTAGCTCCATTTGTTGAAAAGTACTTCTTCTTGAAGTACCTTAGCATTTTTGCCAAAAATCAGTTTGCCATTTATGAGTGTCTCATCTGTTCCATTAATTTGTATTTCTATCCACACAAAAATATCATGTTGTCTATACTATGATAGCTTTACAATAAGCGCTAGTGTATCAGAATGCAATCGATTTTTGTACTACAAACTTGCTAAATTCAATGTTTCACGTTCTCGTAGCTTTTGGTAGACTTGCTGGGATTTCTACATACAGGATTAGTTTTAGTCTTGTCATTTTGTGCTTCCTGTATTTTTGAAGCTCTGATATTGGAAGCATATGCATTTAGAACTGGGCCCTTTATCATTATAAAATGTCCTGACTTTCACTTTGTCTGATTTTAGTATAGCCATTCTTTCTTACACTTAGATTTGTTGGTATAGCTCTTTCACTGATTTTATTTTATTGTGTCTATATCTTATGAATGTGGATTCCCTGTAGACAGCATATAGCTGCATTTTGCTTCTTTAATATCTTTTTAAATTGGTGTATTTAGACACCAATAATTCCATTTAGGCAATAGCATTATATAGATGATTGGACTTAGGCCTACCATGTTAAAGGTTGTTTTATACTTAGTCTATTTTTCCTTTGTTCCTTTTTCTTCCTTCTAAACCTTCTTTTAGAATGATTGATTATTTTGTTTAGGATTCCATTTTATTTGTATCATTGGCTTAAGTATACCCCTGTATTCTTTTAATGTGATGTCTCTAACAGCTCTGGTTCCAAGTTACCTTTTCAGTGATATTTGTAGAGCAAACAGCCTTAGAGGAGAGACAGTGTCTTCCTCTGAAGCCGAGAGCTGGTGTGTTTGCAAATTAGTATAGTAAAAGTAACGTCTCCCTCCAGTGCAAATGTTGGGCTGGTTTGCTTGCATTCCATTTTAAAGGACTGTGGTTGTCTAATGTCAGCTGTGATGCAAACCTACTGTATGTACAGCTTCCACCAAGACTTGCCTCTGTTTGGCCCCCATGGGATTTTGGGGGAAAGAGCAACGGATGCAAATGTGAGACCCATGCTGCCTTCTGGGTCATTACTAAGAAAGTTCTTAGTCTTTCTTAAGTCTTTGTTAGTCCTGTAAGTGAGAGCTAACAAGAGGAAAATCAGCAGACCTTATGAAAGTACTGGGGCCCTACTTGAAGCTGGGACACCAAACTGATTTTCTAGCTTTGTCTGCCAACACTCAGCCTACAGAACGCAGACAGTTGGTTGGCTTCAACAATAGGAATTTTTTAGGTGAAGAGAAAGGAGACCTATTGTTATCTAAATATCATGGTGCAGTCTCCATAGGATGTAATAAAAGAAGAGATGAGCAGGAGGTAAGGAAGTCGTAAGGAAAGTGCTGGATGAAGAGAGTCTGGTTATCAAAAACATGGATGGGGCTTCCCTGGTGGCGCAGCGGTTGAGAGTCCACCTGCCGATGCAGGGGACGCGGGTTCGTGCCCCGGTCCGGGAAGATCCCACATGCCGCGGAGCAACTGGGCCCGTGCGCCACAACTGCTGAGCCTGCGCTCTAGAGCCCGCGAGCCACAACTACTGAGCCCACGTGCCACAACTACTGAGCCGGCGCGTCTGGAGCTTGTGCTCCGCAACAAGAGAGGTCGCGATAGTGAGAGGCCCGCGCACCACGATGAAGAGTGGCCCCCGCTTGCCACCACTGGAGAAAGCCCTCGCACAGAAACGAAGACCCAACACAGCCAAACAATCAATCAATCAATAGAAATGCTGTAGAATTATTAAAAAAAAAACAAACCTCGGGGGTTAGTTCTGTGAAACACTGCATAAAATTATCGGGCTTCTCTGGTGGCGCAGTGGTTGAGAGTCCGCCTGCTGATGCAGGGGACGTGGGTTCGTGCCCCGGTCCGGGAAGATCCCACATGCCGCGGAGCGGCTGGGCCCGTGAGCCATGGCCGCTGAGCCTGCGCGTCCGGAGCCTGTGCTCCGCAACGGGAGAGGCCACAACAGTGAGAGGCCCGCGTACCAAAAACAACAACAACAACAACAACAACAAAACACAAAGAACCATGGATGACAACAGCAGAATGGCTGGAAAGAAAGACTGGATGCGCGTATTCACGTTAAGTGTAGTCAGGTGCCGGGGAAATGGTTGCTATTATTGATATTTCAGGAGAAAAAAGGAGGGAGAATTTGATCGGAAGGGGAGGGACGGTCCTTCCCTGCGGTTCTGGATTAGAGCAGGCCCAAAGCAGGGTTCGTGTGAGACTGAGAGGGCTCAAGTGAAGAGGAGAGAATTAATCTCTAGTAAATTCGTTGTGGTGGGTGTGGTGACAGACGCAGCGCTTCCAGCCTGTTCCTGCTTCCTCTGGTGCACGTGCAGCTCTTCTTCCTGACTGCTGGCCACACTGAACACCACCAGCCCCAGGCCCACCTCCAGATGCTCCGCAGCTGCCCCCCCACCCCCGGAGTGGTAGCAATGCAGAAGCACAGTCTCCACGGAATCCCCCCCAGCTGGCCTTTGGCCTCACTCGCGTTTTGGTGAGCAGCGTGTGTTCTGACTTTGCACATTTCTGGCTGGTGACTGTAAACTTGATCCTACCAGTCCCCTGCTGGTCTCTACTTCCCCAGATTCTCCTGCAGGTGTATACGGTCTAATTTTTATAATTGATCCCTCTCCCATATCTCCCAGAGGTTCTGCTTCAGCAACTGAACCCTGACTGATACTTGCTTTTTAAAAGCCAACGTTTTATTTAAAAAAAGCTATATATTTAAACCAAAGTTATTTGTTTACTGCTTGGTGGAAATAGCAATTCTGTAAAAAACGAGTAAACGAAGTTTGATCTATTTGTCACGTGTAAGACACGTAGTTTACTTACTATACTTTTGAACCAAAGTTTGGGTTTAATTGTCGAGAAAAGAGTCATTATCGTGAGCATTCGTTTAAAAAAAGCAATGCCTACCATCCAACAAAATGCATTCTTTAAAATATATTTGTCATATGTGTGCATAAATGTGCTATGGAATGAAATATTATGTTTAAAATGAACACTTTTTTAAAGCAATGCAAACACTGTAGTTTATTGGATATGGGAAATTTGAGTACCTCAAGCAATACTCACTTAATATTGACCTTATCAAAATGGGGTACTACATAGATTTTTTTTAAAAATCCCTTTTTCAGGGATTTTTCTGCATCAAGTTGATGCTGTTTTGTTGATGTTGTTGTTAAACTTGGAAAATGGAGTATTTTATTCAAGCTTCCCTTTAAAATGTTTATTTTAAATCCTTGGAATCTAGACCAAGCGTTCCACTTAGAATGAAAGTGAACAAAGGGCCTTCTAGACAGGCTCGAGAAGATGCATCCCGTCATGTGCTCCTTGGCTTCATGGCGGATTTCACTCAGTGTAGATCTGCTGGTTTATGAAACCTCTACCACGTGAATGACATGCAAGCATATCACAGAATGGCAACCAGAGAAGGAACACAACCTATCATGAAAATTTCTCCTTAAAACAATTAGTTTGCCTTTAACGCATGTTAACCAATTCACCAATGTCGTCTGAGGGCCGTGTCTCAGAGCGGCTTTTCTTATTTGCTTACTTAGAGGCATTTCCTGAAGACTGGGACATCTTCAGTGTTTTGGGAATTTTTAAAACATCGCCCACGGACGGCACTCCTCACAGCCCAAAGCTGCGTGATTGCCACAGACAACCGTGAGCGGCTGGTTCTGTGTACTGACAAAGGAAGATGGAAGCTGCCCCCAGGTACGGACCCAGAGAGACACTCATAAGTTCAGGACACTGGTCCTTGATGTGCTGAGTATGACTTCCAGAGAGCCAGGCTCCTACTGAAGAGGCTGACAGGGCAGTACTGGCGGAATAGCAAGTTATAAACGGACTCTGAATGTGACTCTTGGTTTTCTTCTGTCTCCCAGCGCTTGATTAGTTCCTAATTCAATGAACATTTAAGTAATCTCTATACTGTTTTAGGTCTGGCCATTCAAAGATGAATAAGACATGGACTCTGCCCCCTAGGAACTCATGGTCTGAGGATACATGTTTAACTAGAAATATCCTACAGACAGGCATTTAAATAGAACACAAAAATAAAGTACATTAAAAGCACTATTAAAATATGTACAGCTTAAAGTGTTACTAGAGAAGAAACAGCAATTTCCTCTTTCTGGAAGCCTGAAAAGCCTCAGATAAAAGGTAACACCTGACCTGTGTGTGCACGGTTTTATGTGTGCAGTGTGTTTGTGGGTGTGCATAGTGGTGAAGAGTTTGAGTGGGTGAAGGCGTTCTAGGCAGAGGAGCGGGCAGCCCATGAGATCTGGGGTGTGTTCATGACACAGAAGTTTCACTCTTCTTTCACAAAAAGGATACTTGAGGTGACTTTCACAGTACTTGTACAGGCAATATTTAATAAATCGCTATTGGGCTCCTAATATATGCCGGGCATTATTATGGACACTTGTGCATGTGTTCACATTAGTCAACAAAACAAAAATCCTTTTCCTCATGGAACTTAATTTCTAGCTGGAGAGATACACAACAGCAATAAGCCCAACAAATAAGTCAATTGTATAGTATGTTGAAAGTGCTAGGTGCTCTGATGAACAGTGTACTGGGTAGTTGGACAGGCAAGATAGGAGAGGATGGGAATATGGCAACTTTAAATTGGACAGTCAAGGTATGCTTCACGGATAAGATACAATTTGATCAAAGACCTGAAGAACTGAAGGCAGAGAAGGGACACAGTGGAGGCTGTAAGGAAGTGCAGAGGGCTAGAATCTTCCAGGCTGAGGGGAGAGAAAGCAGGCGTTGGGTGCAGAACAAGCCCTGGAGAGAACAGTATGACAGGGCAGAGGTAAGGAGGGAGGCTACAGCCAGGAGGAAGTTCGCATAGGGTCCTGTCCAGCCCAACAGGCCATTAGGAGGACTTCAGATTTTCATCTAAGTAAAGTTATCAGTGGCTGCTGGGTTTTTGAGCAAATAGTGACATGACAGACAGATCTGGAAAGGATAATTCCGCTGCTGTGTTGTAAATAAACTGCAGAGAGGCAAAGTCGGAAGCAGGGAACTAAGGTCCTAGCAGTGAAGATGTTGAGAAGTGGTCCAATTCTGGATTTAATTTGAAGATACACCTGGCATGAATTCCCGCCGGGTTGGATGGGGGTGTGAGAGAGAGAGGAATCCAGTATGACTCTAGGATTTCCGGCTTGAGCAAATGAGACGGTGCAGTTGCTATCAACTGAGATGGGCAAGGCTGTGCTGGAGAATAGTTTGGAGGCTTATTAGGAGATTGGCTGTGCATAGATTAGGTAGAACACATCTATTAGTCACGCAAGTGAAAATGCCAAGTAGATGGTAGATACGTCGCTGATGTTCAGGGCAGAAATCTTGGTTGGGGACACAGATTTGGAAGTCATCAGCATAGAGATGGCATTTAAAGCCATGGGACAGGTTGAGATTTCCAGGAGAGTGAGTGTAAATGAAGAAGAGCTCTGAAGCGTCCCAGCATCACACACACACACACACACACACACACACGTGTATATGCATATGTGTATATGTTTATATCCTAAACACATATATCATAAAAATATATAGATTCATACACAATAGAAATATGTGTATATATTTTATGATGACTATTTATGACTAGGGACAAATGGAGAGAAGTAGCATAATAAGATATTATGAAGAAGAAAACCTGTGCTTTGAAATGCATGCTCTGATATGCCACGTAATTACCAAAGTTGGGCCATAAGTTGAGTTATGAAGGTCTGAACTTTCCAGGAACAAAACCAAGATCGACTCCACGTTGTTGGAGCACGAAGTGCGTCCGTGGGAGCAGCCATGCACCGGCTGAGGGGAGGGCAGGGGCAAGATCACGAAGGACCTTGCGTTCAGGGCCCGCGTAAAGCTGGCTCATGTCCTTACTCCAAGCTGGCTATTTACAGGCATCCTGTCTTCTGAATCGACTTGCAGTCTGCAGATGGCGCTGTGTCCATCTTTTACTAGTTAAGTTTTCTATCACCCTCTTGTGTGATAGATTAAAGTGCATGAACTTTGCCCTTTAGATTTGAGAGACTTGAAGGACTTGAACGATGACATGAGCGAACTAGCTACCTCAAACTTTTATTTACTTATTCACTAGATTGTTTACTTATTTTTTAGTTTGAAAATTATGGGGTGGCAGAGCGTAGCATAAATTAAAAACGGAAAGTATTGGAAGAAGAAACGTCAGCTGGAGGTCAGTTGTGAGGATGTAGCTTTGACCTAAGGCAGTGCCGTGGAAACGGGGGCCACAGCAGACAGACTTGAGAAGGATTTCTCAATCAAAGGCAGCAAAGCCAAACTGGACATTCATTAGATGTGGGATGAGGCATCTAGATTTATGGCAATGTGGACGGTAGTGTTAGTATGAAGAATAGAAAATACGGTCAGAAGATGAGTTTGAGTGTACAATTTGAGTTTTGCATATGTGAGTTTGAGAGTCCTATCAGATAACCGTTCATTTGTACTTTCATTTTTGCACATTTAGTGAGAATTAAAGGGTTAGCAATAAATACTTAGGAATGATCAGAGTATGCATAGTGGTAATTAAAACTGGGGAATTCAGAAAATCCTTCCATGGCTACATTTTAAATATTCTACCAGATTAAATTTTCCTAAAGTACTGTTTCGATCTGTCACTCCTCTCCTGACCCTGGGTGATACCCATTGCTAGGACGGTAAACTTGCCTGCATGTACCATAGAAGTCTCTTATGATGTCATCGAACTCTGTCATTTCAGCTTTATCTCCCATTATATACCTCTCTTAGTCTGTTTTAGTGAAATTTGACTTTTGCAGAGTTCCTGTGATTTTGTGCATATTGTTTGATTTGCTTAGAATTCTTTTGTCCCCTTCTCTATAAAATTACATATTCCCTTCGCTTAAATTCATGCTGCATTTGATAGTGACATGTTTTGTTGATTTAAGTCAAACTGTAATCTGAGAATAACTCTAAAAGAGATCTGGAAAATATAATGCAAATCATTTAAATATAAAACAGATTATTTGCCTTTTCAAAGGAAGATTTTAAAACTTTCCTTAATAAAATATGGTCAAAGCACAAGTCCTGCTAGACTGTAGTATTGAGTCCACATTTTCATATAAATCTAACAAGTGGATGTTAGGCTTAATTAACTCTTCTATTTACAGCTGTCCTTTATAAGACAGTGTCCCTTTAGGCAGCAAACATCTGTCATGTGATTAATATGTCTGGGAAAATTTAAGTCACGCTTTATTAATTATGGCTTAGCGAGTTCTAAGTAAAACTTAACCAAACGAAGGAAAGTCAATACATTTGATTCTGGGCAAGCCAGAAATAGTCATCTGTTTTCAATTAATTCATAATTTGATCATTCAAGCAAATTATGGAGGAAATGAGGCATTCCCTATACCAGACAGTAATAAAAAGACTGGTTGAGATACTTTCTTTCAGGAAATCCTATTAAATTGGAATCACAGTGTGTTAGGTATAGAATCAACCTCAGTGACCATCTAAGGTAGCCTGTGGATTACTGATGGCTCACCTACACCGCAGAGAGCCTGACTGGCTCAAGCCACTACTGTACCTGCCACCTAGTAAGAATAAAGATTTGCTCAGTTCAACAGCTGGGTAGTGATGAAAATGGAATTTTCCTATAATTTATTCTCACTAATTCTAATTTTTTTAAATATCAAACTCCTCTGGATTCTATTAGGTGTTAACGGCATATAGATATTTATGAATGTAATGTGTACATATGAATATGTTCACAGTACGGACATGAGAGGCTTAATAAAAGTTAATAAAATAATAAAACTTAACTATGAGAATTAATAAAAGTGACCATGAAAATGCTGTATTTTTAGTGAGATACAACACAGAATGATGAAACTGATTTTCCAAAATATTCATTGGAATTTATATACTTTACTAACTAGCTTATAAACTGGTTTTAAAATTAGATCTCTTTTATGTGCAGCCATGTAGGGCCTGGAGTTCAGAACTGGGTGGGATTCTAAATTAAATATTAAGTTAAAATACAATTCTTTAAGGACAGTTACAAGTTGTGTCATCTTTTTAAGCAAATTTTTATTACTGAAGTATAACTGCATAACGTGCATGGATCTAAAATGAATTAAGTAAATGCCCTTGCATAACCATCACTCAGCACAACATACAGAAAGCTACCAGCACCCCAGAAACTTTCCTCATGCCCCTTCTTATCATTTCCAACTCCCTCCCCGAAGTAATCACTATTCTGATTTCCATCAACCAAGAGTATTTTTCTAGGTTTGACACTTACTTAAATGGCTACCATAAATAAAGCTGCCATGAGTATATACACACGTCTTTTGGGTATAGATAGTACTAAGAGCAAAACTGCTGCATCATAGAGCAAGCAGATATGAGGAGCTAGCAGACAACCAAAATCACTTCCCAAGACATTTTATCAACTCAGACTCCCAATAGCAATACACGTGATTTTTAGTTGTTCCAAATCCTCACTCACACTGGTTATCACATGTATGTGTTTCACATTAGTGTTCTCAGGAGCACAGAGTGGTATTTTATTGTGGTTTTAATTTGCATTTCCTTGGTGATTAATGATATAGAGCACATTGAGCCACTTGAGTATATTCCTTTGTGGAGAGCCTGTTCATCATATCTTTTGTCCATCTGTCTATTAGAGAGTCTTTGGTAGATTTTCGTTATATGTTCTGGATATGCATATGTATAAGTGTGTATATGCATACTATATATGTATAAAATATGTGTACGCCTTTATACCTTTCCACTCTCTTAATGGTATCTTTTGGTGAGCCTAGAGGGTCATAATTTTAATAAAACCCAATAGGTCCCCTATATGGGAAAAGAATCTAAAAAAGAGTGGATATATGTATATGTATAACTGATTCACTTTGCTGTACAGCAGAAAATAGCACAACATTGTAAATCGACTGTACTCCAATAAAAATTAATTTAAGGGACTTCCCTGGTGGTCCAGTGGTTAAGACTCCACACTGCCAATGAGGAGGGCACGGGTTTGATCCCTGGTCAGGGAACTAAGATCCCGCATGCCGTGCAGTGTGGCCAAAAAAACAAAACAAAACAAAAAGTACAGCATGTCTCCCTTATTTTTTTTAAATTAATTTTTAAAAAGCCATTTTTAAATTTTATGGTTAGTAGTTTTTGTGTCCTATTTAAAAATCTTTCCAAGCTCCCAAAGTCATGAAAATGTTGTATATTTTCTTCTAAAACTTTGATGTTCTACCTCGCACATTTAAACTTAGAAATCACCTGGAGCTGGCTTTTTGGAGTATGATGCAAAATAGGGGTCAAGGTTACATATTTTTTCCCTCCCATATGAATATCCAACTTATCTAGCACCGTTTATTGACAAAAAGTCTTCCCTGCAGTGCCACCTGGATCATAAGTCAGGTGACCATATACGTGTGGATGTGTTTCTGAACTTCCTCTTCTGTTCCAGGTGTGCATTTCACTTAAACCTGTCCTAATCCCACATTGTATTCTTACTGTAGTTTTCTAAGCCTTGATATCAGGTAGGGAAATCTAACTTTGTTCATCTTCAAGAGTGACAGTCATTCTTGGCTCTCTGACTCTCCATATAAATTTTAAAATCAGTTTATCATAGAATACACATCAGGATTTTGATTGTAAATACATAAACTCTAAGGAATATTAGAAGAGAACTGACATTTTGAAATACTGAATCTTCTTAATCATCAACTTGATCTAGTCCTCCATTTATTTAGGTCTTTAAAATTTTCCCTCCGTAAGTTTTCTGTTAGAGGTCTTCCATATATTTTGTTAGGTTGATTTTATGTATCTGATTTTTCTGATGTTACTGTTAATGGCATCATTTTATATATTTCACTTTCTATTATATGTTGCTAATAAATAGAAAGAATTGATTTTTACATGTACCTTGTAATAAGCAAACTTGCTAAACTTATTAATTCTGAAAGTTGATTTACAGTTAAAGTCAATGATGGATTGAGAATAAATGTATGGAAGAAACGCATAGCAGGAAAAATAAGCTAGAATGGCAATTTTAATATAAGATAAAATAGACCTCAAGATAAGATTAAAACCAGAGATGAAAAGGAACACTTCATAATCATAGATACACCTGATAACAGAATTTATTCTTGGTGCCAGAGAAATGGGAGCAAAGTTGAGAGAGAGGGAAAACGGAAAACCTACTCCACGTGTTTGCTTCTCCAAGCTTTGATTACTCTCCACAATCCACTCGTCTAATTTTCAGAGTGCTTAGGTAGTTGTTCTTTGAATTCTGTCTGCAGTTTTGCTTGTGTGTCGCAGAAGGAATGGGCTATAGTGACCTGACACTTCAAGCCATAACCTGAAATTCCATATATAGAGTATTTTGAAATGGCCAATTGGATGTCATGGCTATTTTGGTGATCACACCTATTTCATGGTCTTAAAAAAACATTTAAATACTTGGCTTTATTACCAAGTCAATTAAAAATACCCCACCATCCTATTAATTAATTCCACACTGTTTTTGAAACTAAACTCATCTTTCCCTTGATCTGAAATGTTTTTGCATGGTGCCCTTTAAATAATTTTATTGTTATTCATTAATTTCTGATCTAAGAGTCATTCAGTTAGGTGAGGTGTTTAGAGGAGACAGGTAGTATAGATTGTTCTTTAAATTGTTCACTGGCTATGTAAGTCTTGCTGAAATTCCTTTCTTAGATATAAAGAGAAAGAATGGTTCCTATGGACAGATTTAAGGAAATTTCTCCTAGACATCCATTCAGTGATTCTGGGTATAAGGAATACACTATAAGCTAAGTGTCCAGAGTTTTCTTCCTGTATTAAACTCTGCCCTCGTGACTTGGATGGCTGGTGAGGATTATGTTCCTCAATCTGCACTTTGTGATCAGCATTTTCCTTTGCTCTTCCCCTCACTCTCACTTTCAGTTCTTTTGCTTCCTGGGATTAAGCAAGTACTCTGGCTGCCTCAAAAGCAAGTGTGGACGTGATAAAAAATGTCTTTCTAGATTTCTGGAGGATATGGAAGGCAGAGAGTAGGCTGATGCTGCGTAACAAGCTTTTAGTCAGACTTTTCAAAAGAAAAGTAGTTTTTTTTTTTTCATGAGGAGTATGCATTTCAAGGAAAGAATACTAGATTTGTTGGAGGAGAAAATCTAGAGATGTTAATAATTGACAACTCAGAACCCAGAGAGAGATCTATTTTCCTATTTGGCATAGAAATTGAAGAGTATAATAAAGAAGGGAATCACTGAAACCATATTTAACTGTCATATACTTTTAAAAAGTAGGGTGTTTTCATATTTTGTTGATATTTTCTATAAACTTAATGATTAGTGGCAAACTAACCAGAATAATAAGATAGGTTTAAGGAATATTCTACAGCTCAAGCCAGTAATTTCTGCTGAAGATGAACTTTTTTTGGCTAAGATGTAACTTTACTTTTGCCATATTTTGAAAGAAAAGGAAAATCAACCTAGTGCAAAAAAAAAAAATAAGGCAATTAACATTAGGACCTTCTTCTAAGGAAGATTAAGAAGCAAAGCTCCAATCTTTTTAATTAATGGCAGTTACTACAGATCAATGACCTATGGTCTGTGGACAAGACGTCACAGAAGCTACCTGGTGAGCAACAGGGCAAGAAAGCAGAGGTGATGCTAATGTTACTACTGATGCCACTATGATTAGATATTAGCCAATCAGCTCTTCTTCCATTAAGCTCATTTATAACAGTGAAAGTCCAGAGTGGGCTGTTTATATTTACAAAAAAATTATTATGGAAAAGCTTAGGAAGTGTTTTGTCTATCTCCCATTATATGGAGGTACAAATTTAGGGATTAGAATGACATTTACACTGGAAATTCAGAGAAGAAGGCAGTACAAATGTTAAGACAATAAAACAGTTTATCAGTAAACATGTTTCAGTTAGTAGTTTTTAACTCAGAAAAAAAAGAATAGAAGCATAGCAGAAAAGCATGCAGAAGAGGAAATATATAATTCACTTCTTCAGCTTTAACACAGGATCAAGTGATCCTGTAACCACAGCAGTGACACTTCCCAATCTCTATTCTTGCCAGGGCTAAGAAACTTAATTCCCTCCCTTCTAATCAAGGCCTGTTTCCTTCCTTGGCCTCTGGAAATGCTCCTGCTTTCCCCATAGATCTTTTGAGGTCAACCAGCAGATTCACTACAAAATATTCACCATTAAATAATATTCTTTTGTTACATTTGCCCTTGCAAACAATGCTGTCAAGAGATACCTGTGATAATTTTTCCAAATTTTATCCAAATAAATGAGATTTTAGTAGTGATTTTTAAAAGATGAGTATAAAAAACATCTAAAATTATTTTAAAAAAGCATTTACTAAGCATTCACTATTGGAGAGGCATGATGCTAAGTATTTTATATATATTTAGGGGCTCATGACTCTACTTCTACTAATTGTATGACTTTGGATAAGACTTTTCAAGCTCCATTTTCTCATAGATAAAATGAATATAACAAAAATATTGTCTACTTTATATATTTGTTGAAATGATTCATGAAGACAATGAACTTCATTTATTTGCCGAAGTGCCTAGGATAGATTATGTGCTCAATATTAGTTAATAATTGTTAAAATTATGTTCTAAAGTAAAAGTGATTCTTTAATTTTAGAATTAGTTTGAATATTAAAGATTTCCTTCTGGAATTTTTTATACACTCCATCCAGAAGTATATGAGAGTTTTTTTTCTGCTAGTACAGGGTATTAAAACCGGAAAAACAATTATTTGCTAACATCTCAACTAAGTTAGACTTTGAGAATGAATTCTTCATAATAACAAAGTTCTGTGCATCTAAATAGCAGAAATATTTGGAAATTATTAGAGTTCTCCAACTTTAGATTTCATAGACTCTGTCTTATATTAAGTACATTTTTTGAGTCAATAGCATAGAGAAAAATGCAACTTTGACTTTATTTGCTACTCGATTTGGAGGTGGTAATGATATATTAGCAACAAACATATATAAAAATAGGAGAAATCACAAAATGTAATATTCCACATACTTTCACTTTAAAACTTTGTACTATAAGGTATTCCTATTATTTCTATCTTTTTACAACATAAACTGAAAGGAAAGTAGTATATATTTTATTGTAAGACACTGAGCTCCTGGTATTTCGCTGTTTTGTTATTCTAGTATTTAAACAGTTTAGCCAACTGAATATTATTTCATTTTTGAGACCTATTACAATGCTTATTACAGTTAATCATTGTGACAAATGATGTTGAGCATCTTGCCATGTACTTATTTGATATTCAAATGTTATTTGTGAAGTATCTGTCAACCCATCTGACCATTTTTAAAAATTGGGTTGTTTTCTTACTACTGACTTTTGCAAGTTTTATTTATATATTCTGGATGCAAACCTTCTGTTAAGTACATGATTTGCAATTATTTTCTCTCAGACTATAGCTTGTCTTTTCATTCTCTTAACAGTGTTTTTGATTTTGATGAAGCCCAGTTTAAAAATATTTTCTATATTCTTCCTGATTACCTATATTTTGTATCTATCCCTGACTTCTATATGTCTATTTTTTATCTGGCAACTTCACTGAATTTGTTGATTAGATTTAACAGGTTTTTTGGTAAAGTCTTTAGGATTTTCTATATACAAGATCATATCATCTGCAAACAGAGACAGTTTAAATTCTTCCTTTCTGATTCAGATGCCTTTTATTTCTTTTTCTTGCCTGACTGCTCTGGCTAGAACCTCCAGGACTATGGAGTGGTAAGAGTGGGCACCCTTGTCTTATTCATGATCTTAGAGGAAAAGCTTTCAGCCTTTCACCATTGAGTATAATGTTAGCTGTAGGTTTATCATATATGGCCTTTATTACATTGAAGTATATTCCTTCTATAACCATTTTGTTGAGGGTTTTTTAATCTTAAAAGGATGTTGTATTTTGTCAAAGCCTTTTATGCTTCTATTGTGATGTTCATCCTATCTTTCATTTATTAATGGTGTATTATATTTATTACTTGGAGTATATTGAACCATCCTTGCTTCCCAGGGATAAATCCTGCCTGACCATAGTGTATGTGCTGTTGAATTCTGTTTGCTAGTATTTTGCTGAGAATTTTTACATCTATATTCTTCAGGGATATTGGTCTGTAGTTTTCTTTTCTTGTGGTGTCCACATCTGGCTTTGGTATCAGGGTAATGCTGGCCTCATAATATGAGTTTGGGAGTGTTTGCTACTTTTCAATTTTTTGGGAAGAGTTTGAGAAGGATTGGCATTCATTCTTCTTTAAATATTTGGGTGAATGTGCCAGTGAAACCATCTGACCCTGGGTTCTCTTCTGTTGGAAGGTTTTGGATTAATGATGCAAACTCCTTACTCATTATTGGTCTATTCAGATTATTTATTTCTTAATGATTCAGTCTTGGCCACTTCTAGGTTATCCAAATGTTGACATATAATTGTTTATATTAATCTGTTATGATTCTTTGTATATCTGTGGTAGCAATTGTAATGTCTCCTCTTTCATTTCTTATTTTATTTATGAATCTTCTCTATTTTTTCTCAGTTGAGCTAAAGGTTTGTCTATTTATCTTTTCAAAAAAATAGCTCTTAGTTTTCTTAATCTTTTCTATTGTCTTTCTAGTCTATATTTTATTTATTTTTGCTCTGGTCTTTATTTCCTTCCTTCTGCCAATTTTCAGCTTAGTTTGTTCTTCTTTTTCTAGTTCCTTGAAGTGTAAAGTTGGGTTGTTTATTTGATATCTTTCTATTTCTTAATATATGCACTTAACTCTATGAACTTTCCTTTCAGAACTACTTTTGTAGCATCCCAACGGTTTTGATGTTCATTTTCATTTGTTTTGAAATATTCTTTTATTTCCTTTCTGATTTGTTCTTTGACCCATTGGTTATTCAGGAGTGTTGTTTAATTTCTACGTATTTGTAGAATTTATAGCTTTCTTCTTTTTGTTGATTTCTAGCTTCATACCATTGTGATTTGAAAAGATAATTGGTATGATTTCAGTCTTCTTAAATTTTCTAAGACTTGTTTTGTGTCCTATCATATAGTCTATCCTGGAGAATGTTCCATGCTCATTTGAGAAAAATATGTACTCTTCTGGTGTTGAATGAACGTTTTATAAATGTCTGTTAGGTCAATTTGGTTTAATGTATGGTCTGAGTTTAATGTTTCCTTGTTGATTTTCTATCTGGATGTTCTATCCATGGAGGTCCTCTATTATTGTTGCATTGTCATTAGTCCCTTCAGATTTGTTCGTATTTGCTTAATATACTTAAGTGCTACAATATTGGGTGAAAATGTATTTATGAACATTGTATATTCTTGATTAATTGACCCTTTATTGTTATATATAGACCATTTTGTCTCATTACAGTTTTCAACTCAAAGATATTTTGTTTGATATAGGTGTAGCTAACTCTGATTTCCTTTGGTTTTCATTTTCATGAAATACCTTTTGCCACACCTTTACTTTGAGCCTATGTGTATCCTTAAAGCTGAAGTGAGCCTCTTATAGGCAGCATATAGTTGGGTCTTGGCTTTTTCTTTTTTTTAGTTTTGTTTTGTTGTTTTTTGTTTTTACATCCATCCAGCCACTCTACGTCTTTTGATTGGAGAATTCAATTTATTTCCATTTAGAGTAATTATTGAGATGTAAGACTTACTAATGCCATATTATTAATTGTTTCCTGGATGTTTTGGGGTTCTCTTGTTCTTTTCCTACTCTCTTACTGCCTTCCTTTTTGAATTGATGTTTCTTTTTAATAGTGGTATGCTTTGACTCCATTTTCTATTTTATGTTGTGTTTTCCTATGGCTCATTAAGTCTCCTTAAAACAGATCTTTTGAATTCTTATCTGGTAAATCACAGATTACCATATGTTTGGGTTTGGTTACTGGAAGATTATTGTGATCCTTTGTGGTGTCATGTTATCTTGATTATTCACGTTCTTTGAACTTTTGTGTTGTTGTCTTTGTATTTAAAGTAGCAAACAACCCTTCCAGTTTTTACTAACAACTTCAATGCATCTACACGCACAATTTTTGCTCCAGTCTGGAACTCGTTCTTTGGAAACCTGGACTCCCACAAAAGCTCTCTCCTCTGTGGGTAACTGTCTAATTCAGTGTTCTCCATGGGACATTGCAGAGCCCAAAGCCAGGGAAGAGTGTAGACTTGCCACATAAGCAACCAGCCTCTCATTTTGTTCAAAATCATGTCTACACTCTTCTGTTTAGTGCCATTCCACTGTTGTTCCACTTTTGTGATGACTCCATTATTCTCTCCCTATGTTTTCAGTGACCGTGCCTCTGGTGAGTACCTTACTCCTCTCATTGTTTCTGCTTAATTTCATGATACATGGATATGCACAGTGTTTGCTATGGATTCTACAATCTTAAGGCACCTTCTTATGGCCTCCACTGTCTGGGTCCTTTGACTTGGCTCTGGTCGCAACTACAGACTCATTCTTTGATACATTCAGTACAATTCTCTAGCCCGCTTTTATTCTGCAGCTATTAAACCCCAGTCATCTGCTTTTAAATGTTATACACACACTTTTTCATGAAGAAATATTTGTTTTTCAGGAATACCTTTAGTTACATGGGAGAATACAATTTTGAAGTCTCTAATTTCACACCTGAATTTGTCCAGTGGTATAAAATGGTTTTACTGAGGAAACAAAAATCCCTGCTTTAACAAACATCCACTGAGAAACTACTATATGCCAGTATGTAAAATACCAAGACACAAGGAAGAAGAAAATGTGAATTTACAGTTGGTGAGACAAGTCAGAAATGTAAGTAATTATAAAACAGTAACCTAACTGCTAAAATCAATGTTCAAACTAACTTCTCAGGGAGTACAGAAGAAGGAGTGATTATGTGTAAAGAGGGAGAAAGAATAATTACAAGTGGCAGTATTTGAGTTTGACAGTGAATAGAAGGGAAGAGGTACACTAGAGGCAGAGGTAGCATCTGTTCCCGTAGATTTAGAGATATTCTCTTTTGTTATTGCTTTTGCTGGTATAAATCATTGCTTCTTTAGGGAACCAATCATCCTTTCACATGATATAAAAAATTGTTATGAGGACATATAATATGGGAAAATAACAGAGAAATTTCATAACCTTGTTTGCCACTATTTAAAATATTCATCCTTATTTTTCTGAAGAGGCTATAATTATTTTAGTTGACAAAAATATACAATGTCTCCAGATGGAGGTGTCAATTAAGAATATCATTTTAACGATCTCATTCGCAGCTGGCAATTTAAGCCTCTTGACCATTTCCTAGTTTTACACTAGCAAATATGAAGGAAATAATTGTATTTCACACATCTTTTTATTCGAAGATATGTGAATTTATGACTCTCTAGAGGAAGATTCATATGTTTAAAAGTCTTTTGAAGTTCCCAATGAGCCAGATTTATTAATGTATTCTTTTTGGAGTCTACTATTTTCAAAATTTCCCTTTACTAAATTGAAGACTTATTAGTCATTTGTCTTGTTAAAACTTACTGTAAATGAAAAAATAATTATTAAGGGCTTCTTTATGTAGTGGATTTATAAAATGACTAGAATCTTAGATTCTAGAGGTTGAGGTTAAGCAAGCAATTCATAAAAATCAAATCTGATTCAAGAGGAAATTTTCCAAAAAACACAGAGCCTTTTAAAAGCAGTCCCATGATGGTACAATGAATATGTCTGCAATTACCCCACTAGCTTCCTGTCTCATTCCTTTCAGAGGTAAGTTTTTCAAACAATCCAGCTGTTCTCTGTACTATCACAAAAATGGTGGCTGAGTTCTAAAGATGAGAGAAGGCCTATTAGAAACATTTATTGAAGCCTTCACCAGATGTGATCTTGCATTGCAAGAAAAAGCATTTTTTATGTCTTCTGGTTCTCAGACCTACATCTGGATTCTTCATGTTTAACTATGCTAGAATTTTAGTCTCTGAAAGAAAATAATTTCCTATTTAACACAGTGGGAATATTCCTGTATCACTGAAAGTAACGTTAACTACCATAATACTTGAACTGCAAATTCTCAGTAATTTAAAATAAGAGATGTATGTATACTTCATGTTGATGTAACATCCAAATGGGTATTCACAACGGCAGGTGCCTCTCTCCAAGCAGTGATTCTATTGTCCAGGCTTCCTTCAGCTTGTAGCACCACACTGTTGAGCAGGTGGCTTCCTAGTTTACCATGCTTGTTTGCATCAAGCCCTTGAAGAAGAATGGGCATAGAAATCACAAGGGTGGAGCTTTTAAAGACCTAGTTCTGGAAGCAATACACATCGGCTTCTCCTACATTTTACTGGCTGGGACTCAGTAACACGGTCACTGTAACAAGCTAGTTCTTAGAAAAAAAGAGCAAATGGATTTCATAAGCAGTTTGCGAGTACCCTCCACAGTTTCCTTCTATGATCTTTCTTGTGCCAGGGGTCTTTTTCATCTAAAATGATTTGGAAAACTTCTATGTTCCCATGTACTTCTTTAGGTGGTCCTCTAAAGTGTTGTTTTTTTTTTAATGTTCTTTAGGACTTCCCTGGTGGTGCAGTGGTTAAGAATCTGCCTGCCAATGCAGGGGACACAGGTTTGAGCCCCCTGGTCCAGAAAGATCCCAAATGCCGTGGAGCAACTAAGCCTGTGCGCCACAACTACTGAGCCTGCGCTCTAGAGCCCGTGAGCCACAACTACTGAAGCCCACATGCCTAGAACCCATGCTCCGCAACAAGAGAAGCCACCACAATAAGAAGCCCGCGCACCGTAAGGCAGAGTAACCCCCGCTCGCTGCAACTAGAGAAAGCCCGCACGCAGCAACGAAGACCCAACGCAGCCAAAAATAAATAAATAAATTTATAAAAATTAATTAATTAATTAAATATTCTTTAGTTTTATTGGAACAACGTGAATTTCAGAGGATTTGTTTCCTATTGAGAGTCATTCCCCTTGGTAAACCCTACCAATATATTGAGTAAGATTCAGGATGAGTGAGAGATTCACACATCCATTCACTCATTCATTGATTCAGCAAACCTTTACGGTGCTTATTCTGCACCAAGAATTTCTCGAAAATTGAGATATATTAGTGCATAAAAGAGATAAAGACACCTTTTACATGGAGTTTACACTCGGAGGAGATGAAAAACAGGTGCAAAAGATGAAAAACAGCTCTAACGAATGAGACTATTATAAGGTATATGAGTAAATGATGAATGAAATGGAAAAAAGGTCAGAGAGAATGAAGAATGTGGTGTTGTGAGGAGGATGGCCGCACTGTTAAATAGGGTGACAGAAACATTTTATGGAGTCTGTGACATGTTAACAGGTACTTAAAAGAGATGCTTCCTGGGGAAGAGGGTTCCAAGCAGAGGGAGGAGGCTACTCAAAGACCCTAAGGTGTGATCATGTCTGGCACGTTGGAGAAACATCCAGAGGGGCAGTGCGGCTGGAGCGAGGAAAACGGAGATGGTAAGAGAAGAGGTCAGAGAGTCAACGGGGCAGAGCCCAAAACACACACATTTTGAAAGAGGCTGAGAAATGCAAAAGCAAATTGATTTTACAACTGTGCCTTTCATACTAGTTGAAAAAAAGCCTTATGTACTACAGGGATAATTTGAATGAAATGAGTAATATTTTGTAACTATATCATCTACGTGTTCAGGATGTGCTGCAAGTAACCAACATTTTTGTGTGTATTTCAAAGAGAAGTGAACTTGAGATTTGGTCACATAACAATATATAGAGAAAAACTATTCATTTGGTGGGTATGAGTGGTGTAAAGGTCAGGGAAATTATATGGGCTCTTCAATTATCTGTGTTTCTTTTCTTCGTTAATCAGGTAACTGGGTACTTGGCAATTTGTATGTAGAAACAAGATTCCTACTCATCTTCGTATCTTTGCACATAGCAAACTATTTATGTGAATTTAAACTTCTAGTTAATATCGTGCTGTTTAGACTCCAATCTATTTTATTTTCTTTTGGTTGGGGAGTTTGTAATAGGAAGAATTGACATGTTTTTATGCTCTAAAACACCATTTTAAAAAACATATTTTGTAGATAATTTTTTCCGTGTTGAATTCACCCCTCTTTTTTTGACAGAGGTATATCCATTTTCATAGTGACGATTAACCAAATAAATTTCCATGAGGTATTGTGTCCCAATCTGTCTTCATTTTTTTTTTATTAAGATGGTGCTTGGTTTCCTATTCCTCTGCATTTTTCCTTCATGACTGTATCTATTTTCATAATTCAGTTACTCTATTCTCATTGTTGAAAGATTTGTACTATTCAGGTGAGATTTATTTTCAAGGTTTGGGTTTTTTTTTCTTGAATGTAATAATATTTTAGATTAGTCAAGTTACCTCCAATTACCTCCAAATTACCTTTAATATTTAGGGGTAAAAAGACTTCCAAAGCAATCCTTGAGACAATATATCATTCCAAAAATTTAAAATTAATCCCATTTATCTTTACTGATAAAACAGTTGTGGAAAAAACTGAAAAGGAGAGAAGAGTGTTTTGGGATGACTGCATTAGAACTTCCCTACTGTTACTAAAGTTGTAGACATGTAGAGTGATGTATGGATTCCCGTTCAGTGCACCTGGGATCATCCCCCCAAAAGTAACATTTTCAGTGGACTTCTGACAATTAAAAAATGATGCCATATGAGAAAGGTTAGGGGCTTTAGAGCTTTAATTTTTAAAGAATTTAATCTTTTCTTTGGTAAGGAGTTAAATGTAGAACTAATTGTGGAGTTGGTTTTCTTGAAGTAAGATTTTGACATGTTAGAATGATAACTAATAATTTATCTTATTTTCTTCCCTTGACCATTAGCTTGACTCTGTCTTAGATACTGGCATGCATCTCAGTGTACCTCTCAAATAAAGTAAATTTTTGATTAACATAATTATTCTGATAACACTTCTATATATATACATTTTTTTTCCTGATAACACTTCTGCTTTGTATTTCCTCCGTGTTAATGAACTTATTTTCTCTCTAGGTCACATTTGCATTAATTTGTATATATGTGTAGGTATATATATATACGTGTGTGTGCATACACTATTGGTTAATTTATGGGTATATAGAGTATATATATATATATATATAATTTAATGTTAAAAATGTTTTATGCTCTTCGAATTTATTTAAATATACAGTTCTTTTAAAATACTTTTATTAAGGCAATACTGAAAAGGAGCTAGTGGCTTAGTGATGTTATAAAAATTGGTCCTAGAAGCTGTTCTATATTAACTGAAACTCTGGAAAAATACATTTTCTATGCTGGAAGATAGAAATGAGCAGAATGTTCATCTCCTAAAAACAAAAGTTAGAAAAAACCCCCCACCTTATTGCAGATATGAGTGAAGCAGCAAAAAGAAAGATAAATTGTATTGAGAAGCAGTTTGGGGAGAAATAGGATCACTGTGAAAGATACCAAAGCATGTAGAAGAAATCAAAAATGGACAGAAAGTGGGCACTTATGAGTTCTTACTCTGAGGTAAAGTTTAACAAGAAGTGGCCCTAGTGAGCCCTCTTTTTGAATTCTTTTAACAATATTACATTTTTATTTTGAAATAATTATAAATTCATAGAAAGCTGTAAGGATAGTGCAGAGAGGGCATGTTTTCTCCTGATGGGTACATTTTCTGTACCTACAGTGCAATATGACAGCCAGGAGATTGATATCGGTCCAATGTGTGCATACAGTTCTATGTCATATGTAGATGTGTGTGACCACCACCTCAATAAAGACACACAAATGCTGCAAGGCCAAGGTCTCCCTGGTGCAACCTCTTCATAGGAACACAACACTTAGCCCCTTCCCTCCTCCCACCACTGCTCCTGACCTCTGGCAACTACCAACTTATTTCTCCATATCTATCATTTTGTCATTCTGAGAATGTTATGTAAGTAGAATAACACAATATATGATCTTATGAGATTGGCTTTCTTTCCCCACTCAGCATAATGCCTTTGAAATCTACATAAGTTGTTTCAGATATCAATATCTCATTCCTTTTTACTGCTAAGAGGCGTTCCATGCTATGGATGTGCCGCAGTGTGTGTAATATTCATCTATCGTATGCTATTTTTGTTGATTCTGGTTTTGGCTATTACACATAAAGCCGCTATTACAGATAAAGCTGTTTTTATGTGGACATAATTTTCATTTCTCTAGAATACATGCCCAGGAGTGTGACTGCTGCATAATTTGTTCTGCATGTTTAGTGTTTTAAGAAACTACCAATTTATTTCCCAGAGTGGCTGTACCAGTTTCAGTGAAGTATGGAAATCTTACCTCCCTTTACGTCCTTTGTCTTTCCCCCATTTATCATATAAACGTCTTAAATATTTCCTACATGTTATTGAGAACCACATCAAGACCCACATCAGACATTGTTACAATTTTTGTTTCAACCATCAAACATAAGTTAAAAACTCAAGAGGAAAGGGAAAGTCTATTGTGTTTACTCATGTTTTTACTCTTTCTATTGTCCTTTTAAAATTCCAGATGTCCCAAGATTTCTTCCCTTATCATTTACTTTCTGTTTTTAAGAAATTCTTTAGCCATTCTTTTAGGGTTGGTCCTGCTGGTAACAAATTCTGTTAGTTTTCCTCCCTGTGCGAATGTCTCGGGTTCCCCTTCACTCTTGAAGGATATTTTTGCTGCATACAGAATTCTGGGTTGATGGTTATTTTCTTTTAGCACTTAAAAAATGGTGTGCCACTTCCTTCTTGCCTCCATGGTTAGATGGAGGAAATCTATCTGATGACAAATTGCTATCATTCTAATTGCTTTTATCCTTTGCATAAGGTTTTCTTTTGGGGAGAGGCAGGAACAAGGAGAAGCTATCCCAGAAGAAGAGTAAGGGCAAGTGAATCGGAAGAAGAGTGAAGAGTGGAGAAGAGTGAAGTGGAGAAAGAGGGAAAGCCAATTCCAGAATTCATTTTGAGTGGGTAAATGGAATTCAGTCTTGTGTTTCTGAGGAGTTTTGTAGAATGCACTTTAGAATTATCAACTTGAGATATGAAAGGTGGATTATTTATCCACTGACTTCTGTCTCCCATTGGCCAAGGTTGCTTCCTCAGTTCCTAACTTGCTCGTACTTCCATAACTGTACATGCATGAGTGCCAACATGGTTCATGTCCCAGAGCAAAGAGCAGCAGGTCCCCAATGGGACCAAAGTAAAGTGATAGACTCTATTTCTGCAGTAATGATTGGAATGAAGTATAGACGTAGAAGTGTGTGGTTGGACACAAGATATCTTAGTCTAGACCGTCTGTTCTCGTAAGGAAAGCTTTGGTTTCCAATTCCTCTATGAGAACTTGGCCACTGGGAATTTTTCCAAGGATTGTAATACCATGGTAATTATTCCTTAGCTATCAGACATTATTGCTTCCCTGTCCTTTCAAGGAGGTTATTCCTTCTGATCATGACCTTCAAGAGGGCAACTGAGGTCAAGCACCCTTGGATCCTGTCACCCCTCCTCTTTCTCTCTCTGAAGATGAATTCCCTTTCCGGGTCAGGCCTCTTCCACGTTCTTCACAAAGCAAAGAGCTCATCTCACTCATTTCTTGGACCCTTTCCGCTTCCTTCTTGCATGGACTCTTTTTGGTAGAAGACTGGAAAATCACTTTTCTATTCCTCCAAAGTTTTGTATAGCAGTGAGACCAAATTCCAAATCAATAACAATACTTTTGAAAGATTTCTCAGGATTTATTTGTTCCCATGGGATATTGAGTTTTAATAAATTTTCAACTGTGTGGAGATAATACCTCCCTTTCAAAAATGTGGCATTCATGCTGTAGCAGTTACCGCTGTGATTGATTACTCATTTAGCAAGGATTTGGTCCTAGCACATCAAGCAGGGTCCAGATAAATCTACTGGCAAGTATCTATTCTCTTGAGGCCATTTGCAGGTTTGGAAAATTGGTCAAAATTTATAATAGGTGAAATTATGAGACCATAGCTAGGGTGAACATGGAATGTGTTACTTTTAGAGGTAACATAAAAATGTCACTATGACTGAATTCATTTGTCAGCCAGAAATACTTTTTATCTTTTCATGGATTTGTTTAGCAAAGAGAAGATCACCCAAATCTCCTTTCATTATCTTTAGGGTCAGGGATTTTCCTGGTTTACAGTGCTCTCAGTGTAATAATTAATAGTACTTCCTTTCACAATTAAAAAGAATGTCCTGATTAGAACAGTAAATTATATGGTCACCCAAGTCATCATCCTTAATTGTCGAGTCCAAAGCCTCCTACTGGAATTTTAAGGTGTGTGTATGTGTGTGTTTGTTGTGAAAAGTCCATGTTTTTCATAAAACAATGTTTGAATGTAATGTCTTTGAGCATTTTTCTGAGTTCCACTGGAGCTATGTTCCTTTACTTGCCAGGATTTTTCTGGCTTCCTAGAAGTTTTTTTTATCAAACCAGGAGTCCAGATGGTCAGTTCTTTGTTTGCTCAGTGACAGGGGAGTCAAAACTTGTTTCTGTTATGACCACAGTCTGTTGAAACTTAACTAGGACAGGAAGCTTACCTAAAAAATTGCATGAACAAAATGCTACAGGTTCTTAAACTCTCGAAAGATTACAGATGAACTAGGAGAGAATCCTGTTCCATTTAAATTTAATTTCTATGATATCATTGTTCTACTCATGTGTAGGTCAGACTTGGTAATATGGTGAGAAAACTTAAAAAGAAATGATCACTCTCAGTCTACTCTAAAATATTAATCTCAAAGATAAAAATATGATGATTTGTATCTAAACAAGAAAGTGGGCTCCTTGTTTAGAGGTATAATTAGAATTTTCTTGAGCTGTCTATTGAGCTGTCAATATGGAAGAAATTCTAACATTTAGTTTCTGGAGCAATGATTGTATTTTGGGCCATCATTTTCACAGACAGTATGACTGGAAAGAGTATATATGCTTTGGAGAGATCGCCATGGGGGCAGAGTATATGGGGTGAGAAGGAGAAGGGGGACGTCTAGCCTCTGGTGCTCTCTATACCCTACTTCATGGGCTGTCCTGCTTGCTGGGCATCACTTCACTTCAGACTGACCTGTCAGGCATCGTAACTTCTCTCGCCACTCCACTGACCACAGAAGTTCACTGCCGTTATCTAGAGGCTGCACTGTGCTGATCTTTATATAGTGCAAGGTAAAATTGGAGAATTGGTGGGTCTGCAGTGATGGAGAATGACTTGTTCCTCCTTGTCTATGACACAAATCAGTATTATTTGTAACCCCTGATTTTAAAAGTTTAGAAAAATTACTCTCAATTTTTAAATGAGTCTCTCTCTCTCCCTTCCTGATACATATTTGCATCCAGAGGGCTAGTTTTCCAGCTGGTTGACATAGCTACAGTTGTAGCCATGACACAGACTACTGTCCTCCATATATTTACTTTGTTCCTAAGTTAAACTCATAAAGCCTCATTCCTTCTTTAGGATGATGATAATAACTAATCATGCTCATTATGTATCAAGAAATCTTTGAGTAATTTTATTTTAATTAACTCATTTTATATTAATTAACTCATTTTACTGTCACAATCGGTTAGGTAAGAGCTGATATTATTCTGTTTTTATAGGTGAGGAAATTGAGATCAAAGAGATTAAGTACAAGATCACACAGCTGGTAAGGGACAGAGCCAGGATGCACCTCAAAGAACCACTCAACTCTGCTTTGAATAGACTTCAGGCTACGCACATACCATAAAAACACACAGGATAACTTTTAATCTCCTTGATCCCAAGGTAGGATTTTAAGCTATGCACCTAAAGCAATTAGAGAAAGAGGAACAAAAAAACCACCAAAGTTAGCAGAAAGAGAGAAATCATAAAGATCAGATCAGAAATAAATGAAAAAGAAATGAAGGAAACGACAGCAAAGATCAATAAAACTAAAAGCTGGTTCTTTGAGAAGATAAACAAAATTGATAAACCATTAGCCAGACTCATCAAGAAAAAAAGGGAGAAGACTCAAATCAACAGAATTAGAAATGAAAAAGGAGAGGAACAACTGACACTGTAGAAATACAAAGGATCATGAGAGAATACTACAAGCAACTCTATGCCAATAAAATGGACAACCTGGAAGAAATGGACAAATTCTTAGAAAAGCACAACCTTGCTAGACTGAACCAGGAAGAAACAGAAAATATAAACAGACCAATCGCAAGCACTGAAATTGAGACTGTGATTAAAAATCTTCCAACACACAAAAGCCCAGGACCAGATGGCTTCACAGGCAAATTCTCACAAACATTTAAAGAAGAGCTAACACCTATCCTTCTCAAACTCTTCCGAAATATAGCAGAGGGAGGAACACTCCCAAACTCATTCTACAAGGCCACCATCACCCTGATACCAAAACCAGACAAAGATGTCACAAGGAAAGAAAACTACAGGCCAATATCACTGATGAACATAGATGCAAAACTCCTGAACAAAATACTAGCAAACAGAATCCAACAGCACATTAAAAGGATCATACACAATGATCAAGTGGGGTTTATCCTAGGAATGCAAGGATTCCTCACTATATGTAAATCAATCAATGTGATACACCATATTAACAAATTGAAGAGAAAAACCATATGATCATCTCAATAGATGCAGAGAAAGCTTTTGACAAAATTCAACACCCGTTTATGATAAAACCCTCCAGAAAGTAGGCATAGAGGGAACTTACCTCAACATAATAAAGGCCATATATGACAAACCCACAGCCAACATCGTTGTCACTGGTGAAAAACTGAAACCATTTCTTCTAATATCAGGAACAAGACAAGGTTGTCCACTCTCACCTATTATTCAACATCGCTTTGGAAGTTTTAGCCACAGCAATCAGAGAATAAAAAGAAATAAAAGGAATCCAAATTGGAAAAGAAGAAGTAAAGCTGTCCATGTCTGCAGATGACATAATACTATACTTAGAGAATCCTAAAGATGCTACCAGAAAACTACTAGAGCTAATCAATGAATTTGGTAAAGTAGCAGGATACAAAATTAATGCACAGAAATCTCTTGCATTCTTATAAACTAATGATGAAAAACCTGAAAGAGAAATTAAGGAAACACTCCCATTTACCATTGCAACAAAAAAATAAAATACCTAGGAATAAACCTACCTAAGGGGACAAAAGATCTCTTTGCAGAAAACTACAAGACACTGATAAAAGAAATTAAAGATGATACAAACAGATGGAGAGATATACCATGTTCTTGGATTGGAAGAATCAACATTGTGAAAATGAATATACTACCCAAAGCAATCTACAGATTCAATGCAATCCCTAACAAACTACCAATGGCATTTCTCACAGAACTAGAACAAAAAATTGCATCATTTGTATGGAAACACAAAATACCCCGAATAGCCAAAGCAATCTTGAGAAACAAAAACGGAGCTGGAGGAATCAGGCTCCCAGACTTCAGACTATACTATAAGGCTACAGTAATCAAGACAGGATGGTACTTGCACAAAAACAGAAATATAGATCAATGGAACAGGATGGAAAGCCCAGAGATAAACCCATGCACATACAGTCACCTTATTTTTGATAAAGGAGGCAAGAATATACACAGGAGAAAAGAGAGTCTCTTCAATAAGTGGTGCTGGGAACACTGGACAGCTACATGTAAAAGAATGAAATTAGAACACTCCCTAACACCATACACAAAAATAAACTCAAAATGGATTAAAGACCTAAATGTAAGGTCAGACACTATAAAACTCTCAGAGGAAAACATAGGCAGAACACTCTATGACACATAGGAGATCCTTTTTGACCCACCTCCTAGAGAAATGGGAATAAAAACAGAAATAAACAAATGGGACCTAATGAAAGTTGAAAGCTTTTGCACAGCAAAGGAAACCATAAACAAAACAAAAAGACAACTCTCAGAATGGAAAAAAATATCTGCAAATGAAGAAACTGACAAAGAATTAATCTCCAATATTTACAAGCAGCTCATGCAGTTCAATATCAAAAAACAAACAACCCAATCCAAAAATGGGCAGAAGACCTAAATAGACATTTCTCCAAAGAAGATATACAGATTGCCAACAAACACATGAAAGGATGCTCAACGTCACTAATCATTAGAGAAATGCAAATCAAAACTACAATGAGGTATCACCTCACACGAGTCAGAATGGCCATCATCAAAACATCTACAGACAATAAATGCTGGAGAGGGTGTGGAGAAAAGGGAACCCTCTTGCACTGTTGGTGGGAATGTAAATTGATAGAGCCACTATGGAGAACAGTATGGAGGTTCCTTAAAAACTACAAATAGAACTACCATACAACCCAGCAATCCCACTACTGGGCATATACCCTGAGAAAACCATCATTCAAAAAGAGTCATGTACCACAATGTTCACTGCAGCTCCATTTACAACAGCCAGGACATGGAAGCAACCTAATTGTCCATCGACAGATGAATGGATAAATATGTGGCACATATATACAGTGGAATATTATTCAGCCATAAAAAGGAATGAGATTGAGTTATTTGTAGTGAGGTGGATGGACCTAGAGTCTGTCATACAGAGTGAAGTAAGTCAGAAAGAGAAAAGCAAATACCATATGCAAACACAAATATATGGAATTTAAAAAAAAAAATTGCTTCTGAAGAACCTAGGGGCAGGACAGGAATAAAGACACAGACATAGAGAATGGACTTGAGGACATGGGGAGGGGGAAGGGTAAGCTGGGATGAAGTGAGAGAGTGGCATGAACATATATATACTACCAAATGTAAAATAGATAGCTAGTGGGAAGCAGCTGCACTGCACAGGGAGATCAGCTCGGTGTTTGTTTCCATGTAGAGGGGTGGGATAAGGAGTGTGGGAGCGAGACGCAAGAGGTAGGAGATATGGGGATATATGTATATGTATAGCTGATTCACTTTGTTATAAAGCAGAAACTAACACACTATTGTAAAGCAATTATACTCCAATAAAGATGTTAAAAAAATTTTAAAATGTAAGCTATGGATCAGGTAATACCTCAGGAGTTTTATCTCCTTGCTAGGAATATCCACGTTTTCATCATAACTTTTTTTTTAACATAATTAACATCACATATTTTGCCAATATTAAAAATAAATGTTTTATGCAATCACAAAGTAATTACTCTTTTTTTTTGCAACTTGAACTGTGTCTCAATCTGACATCTACAGTGCAATTAATTATCTGTACTCAAAATGTTTGCTCAGAGTTGTTGATGCATTAAAATATTTTAAATACAAGCAGTTACAAGTTACTTAAAGAGTTTTATATAATTATTTAAAAATTCCAAGAATATGTTTATGTGCTCATTTAATGCTCACACACTTTCTAAGACATCTGATTCCCTGCTCCATGAAAGAAGGATCTGTCTCCTTTCACACTGCCATCATTTCCCTTCCCCTTCCTGCAGATATATTTGACAGTTATTATTTGTACTTTATCATATAATTTAAAAAATACATTTAAACCTCTAAATTTTATTCCAGTTGATTTGTCATGTCTCCCTATATCTCCATTCTAGCCATACCCTTCTAATCTTCCCTCTTCTTCCAAAACTACCTCCTAGATTCTGTCAGTTATTCCTTTATTTTTACATTACCAACTTGGTAGTATTATTTGTAGCTATACTTTCTTCATGCTTTATCTATAGATGGATTTTAAAAGTGGAAAACCAATAAAATAGCATCGCAGTTGCTGTAGCTTGGTCAATGTTACTCTCTTTAGAGCTAAGGAATGGCCAAGATTACATTTTCTTCATTTTGAGTCCAACATCACCACTGCTGGGTTGCCTCAAAGAATCTGTTCCTAGATCAAGGTCAAAATAATTATCTTTTCTTACCTTCCTTCAATTATTATTAAATTATGACATGTGTTAATTAGCTTTATATTTGTACGATGATCTCCTTATATGGTTTTTGAATTTTCTGTTCTTTCTAATTGTGCGCCGCTGGGGAAGCAGGGCATTCACTCACTGGCCTCCATAGCTCTAAGCTATGGGGGAAGGAGTGATGCTGCAGAGTTCCTCTATGAGGGATTTGACTTTGGTATGGGAAACTGGCTGGAGCTAAGTATTTTGTGGGACAGTTATTTTACAGATGGACTGTGTCAATTACGTGCTTATCTCTGGGGACACCAGGAAGTACAGCATTGACTCTTGGCCAGATAAGGTAGTAGGCTAACTAATGATTTATGATGTGCAGTTCAAAGTTTGGAACTCCCTGGTGAGACACAGGCTGGTTCTTTTATTAATGGCTTATATCTGGCATAACTGGTTTGGCTAGGTGACTACAAGGGAATGGGGGACCCTGCTGAAAATTCTAGGAACCAAGTTTGCACAAATCTCAGAGGCTCAGTCCAGAGACAAAGCAAGCCCTGTGTGAATAAGATGAACCCAAAGTAGCTACGCTTGGAAGTCTCTTGGGCCATGATGCTTCCTTACATCCTCTTATTCCTTCTGTACTGTACCCTTTGCCTTTATTAAAAGTTTTAAGTGAATGTGCTCTGTGGAATCTTGTGAGTCCTTTTACTTATCTGACTCTGCTGTAACTCTTGCAGTATTTAAATCTTCTCTGAATCGTCTCTATTCCTATGATTTGATCTTGAGCCCAGTGTTCCATTCTGTCTGCTCTCCTTTTGCAGGAGGTAGGCTTCCTTAAACTCTGGCAAGGCAGCCCTTTGACTTCCAGATTTTGTCCTTAATTGGTGATTAATCTTGTTGGGTTTGTGATGGTCTCCCTTCACTGGATGGGATGGCTGGATGACACTCCATCACAGCCGCGCGATTCAATAATCTACTCCCTCCTACTTCTCAAGTGCAGAAATATTGCCCTGGCTGATGTACTCCATCCCACCATTATTCCATCCCGGTTCACTAATGATAAATATTTGAACAACTGCATTATTACAGCAGTCATGGGCTCTCTGTTCTCCATCCACCACTGGTAACGGAGTCCTTAATGCCAGATTTCTGGTGATTTGATTCCTATCCAAAATCTCATTCTAGAATCTGTTTCCTTGTGAGAAATATAGCCATGAGCCAATCAGCTGCAGATATTTGTGGCAGCTTGAGGATGAGGGCATTGGCTCTGCAAAAGGAAATGTGGGAACTCCCACAGCATCTCTACATTTGCTCTTTTTTTCTTACCTATATGTACAGGTTTTTTTTTTTTTTTTTTTTTGCCACACCGCATGGCTTGTGAGATCTTAGTTCCCTGACCAGGGATCAAACCCACGCCCCCTGCAATGGAAAGGCGAAGTCCTAACCACTGGAGGGAGGTAAGGCAAATGTATGTGTTTATTCTATTATCTAGAAGTGGAAGCAGTTATTTTTTATTTTAATTTACTACTGATTTGTTAAGCCAAACCATTAACCTATATTCTAATTAATTTCTCAATTTATCCGTGGAAAGGAATTTTTCAGACAAAGTAGGCAAAACCACAATCTAATCATATGTTCCCACATTCATTCAAATGGAAATCAATATTACTACTCCGGATCTGAAAACACAAATTGCTAAATAAATAATTCAATATACTTCCTCAAGAATATGAAATTATTCTATCTAGTGTAAATGAATTCAAATAAGACTTAAATCCTTCGTGAGGTCAGAAATTTTTTTCCTTTGTGAAGCAAGTAGAAAATACTTATATTAGCTATTTTAAAATTTTTAACTAACTACCCTCTTTATTGAAGAAGCTGGAGGAGTGGGTCAACTACTAAATGATGTGTATGATTAGGAAGCTCTATAAAATCAGTCTTTCTGGGCTCAGAGACGGTTGAGTTGTAAACAACATCTGGTCGACCTTAGTGGGGAACTTACACGATGCCACCTTTAGGTGGCAGGGTGGTCCTATTTGGGACTGATGGGCACTACAATGTAGAACCTGCTCCCCAAATTACAAATGACATGGCGATGCCCTGTGACCCAGCAATTACAACTCAATGACTGTACTCTCTGGGAATAATTAGAAATGCATACAAAAATGTGTGATTCATGATCATAGAGAGAACACTGAAGATCAACAAAATGCGAGTGGATTAGATAAATAAGTTACATTTCATAATTATGACAGAATAATGTGCAGGTATTAAATACGTTGTAGAAGAGAAAATGTTTAACCTATGACTAATTAATAGAAACTAGCTCTGAAAATACTTATTCACACACACATGCCTTTGAAATATTTTCTTTGAAAGCCCATATTTAGTCTTTATTTTAATTTATTTATTTTTAGGCTGCGTTGGGTCTTTGTTGCTGCGTGTGGGCCTTCTCTAGTTGTGGGGAGCGGGGGCTACTCTTCGTTGCTGTGCACGGGCTTCTCATTGCAGTGGCTTCTCTTGTTGCAGAGCACGTGCTCTAGGCATGCGGGCTTCAGTAGTTGTGGTTCGTGAGCTCAGCAGTTGTGGCTCGTGGGCTCAGTAGTTGTGGCTCACGGGCTCTAGAGTGCAGGCTCAGTAGTTGTGGCGCACGGGCTTAGTTGCTCCGCGGCATGTGGGATCTTCCCGGACCAGGGCTCGAACCCGTGTCTCCTGCATTGGCAGGCGGATTCTTAACCACTGCGCCACCAGGGAAACCCCCCACATTTAGTCTTAACATTCAGTTTTCGGTTTTCTTAACTTTCCTTACCAGCATCTCATGATAAATTTGTTACTGTTGCCATCACCCCCTTTGCCATTTTGCTCAGCATTTACCAAAAATATTGTTTTTCCTTCTTCGATAATATTAGGAAGAGTGCTGGTATACAAAAATGCCTGATAAAAGGCCCAGTTATTTGAAGTCATTGCTAAACAAATCCAGTCATGTTAATTCAGCTAATCTGAAACATGTGAAAGTAAGCAGACTTCACCAGTGGCAAGGAGCAGTGTGAAAAAGGAAATACATTTTGTTTTCAAGCTCCTCTGAGTATTCTACAGGTCATGGAAAGTGAAGAAAGCAATGAAAATCCACACTTAGAGAAATTCATCGGAACCCTTTCAAAGTTTTATTCCTTCCAAAGCCAAGCAACGGCTAGGCTTCACCTATCTTCCAAATGAGTAACTGTTGTAGAGAAGCATTCTATTTCTTCTTAAATGGAAAGTAATGGGGTCTCTTACTTTTAGTAAAATGACTTAAGAGTTAATGTTAGCATTCTGAAGACATGTTTGAGACTAATTAGCTCACCCTTATGTTTTACATAATTATATATAAAACTATATGTGATCTTATATTGTAATAGACAGTAATTCCTCATATTAGATCCTTCATATCTAATGAAGTACATAAAAAATGAGGTAGAAAAATTTGAGTGCCATGGTCCCTTCCAACTCTTTCTCAGATTACAAAGACACATGTTTTCTATTACTTGCAATCTTTAGATTAAACTTGGATTACACCTAGAGAAAATTATGTCACCTTCCCCTAATTATTTTTGTGGATTCATGTGTAACATATGGATTCGTGGCTTATGTAAGGAAAATGGCAAGTGAGTCTTAGTGTTCTTTTCAATGACTAGGTTTATGATACTGTGTTCTGCTGGTCATCCGCAAAATGCTGGAGGTTCCAGCAGCGTTAAATCAAAGTAGTTCCTCCCCTGGATCTCTCCACTAAATAATTTTATATTCCAATTATACAAGACAGAAGTTTCTAGCTATTAAATTCTTTTCATCACGTAGGATATTTATAGTTCATCTTAAATATGTGAAGAATTTATTTTAAAGATTACATGGATTCTATTTTTAAAATTAAATCATCAGATGTAATACATACAAAACATTTATCACTGTGTTGTTTATGAGACATATGGCACAGTGCCCAGAGTGCCAATAAATATTCATTAAATTAATAAATGAAGGGAATAATATACTGAGAAGACAGTATTTTAAAAACTGGTTTTCAGGAGTTATTACCTATCTTTTATTTTCTGTAAGGATATAGGGGATTAATAAGCTTCTTTTTCTATGTGACAGGAGATGGATGTTAACTTGATTGTAGAAGTTATTTCACTATGTACATGATCATCAAATCATGTTATATATCTTAAATATACAATTAAAAACAAACTGAGAAAAAATAGACGATGATACTACTTGTGAATTAGTGAGTGAAAAATAGGATATGTTTTCCCTGATGCTGTCAACAAAAAGGATACAAAGAATTTAAACTATGGTTTGAGACTGTTTGTAAATTAATAGCTGTTTTAAAATATAGAAAGTCGCCAGTGGTATTTAAACTTTATAACTATGTAGAGTCACGTACAAGAGTGGCAATGCAAAGGAAACAAAAACACTTTAAAAGAAAAGCTCACTTTTAAGAATTTCTAAGATCATCATTATTAAACAGAGGCAACAATAGAAGAGCAATTGAAATAATAATACAAATTATTAATAAATAATGCCAACACTGTTGAGAAGCACAAATAAAGCCCCCTTTATAAACTACAGGTTTTCATTTAGTTTTATTAAATTAGCACAATAGATGACAAAAATACCTCTTTTTCAATTTAGTTATATTTTTACTCTAGCATTTGTTTAATTTGTTTTTATCTGTAAGATTTTAGGAAAATACCATTTTCAAATTTTTTGATTTACCATAGAAGATAGAAATCATTATCTCTTTCACGTTCTAAGGAATTTATTCAAGTATTTAATCATATATTCATTCATATGGGCATATATTATTTACTACATATATGTACCATGTTAGACGTTGGGCAAACAGCTGTAAATAAGATACCTACAGATCCTGGTCTCAGAGAGCTGTCCGTTATGTAAGGAAGACAGGTATAATCAAAACGAGTAAATAAAATACGATAAATAAAATGTGATATTAGAGGAGTGCAGGTGTTACAGGAACTGATGGAGGGGGTCCTTATTTTAAGACATAAGGAAAACTCCCCTGTTTATGTGACAGATTGAGCTTGGAGGGTGAGTAATCATTTGAAGAGAAAAGATACATATTTCAGGTGGAGGTAGCTATTTGTTTTTGTGTGCCAAACAAGCAAAATGTTTACCCAATTCACAAGGAATGCATACACCTAAAAGAAATGTGGTGAAAGGAGATGAGAAAAAGAGAAGCACAATCAAAGAATTAAAGTACATTGGTTTTGGATACAGATTTCTGAATTAGAAGGGAAAGAGAGGCAGAAAAGGCCACCTCTTTTAACGTGGGGACACAGGACGTGGGAATGGCAACCTCTGAGTACACAGAATGGCTTCTTGGAGAGCAAGGTTGGAGGCAGAGAGACCACCTTCGAAGGCTGGGGCAGAAACTGAAGTGAGAAATAATGGATGGAAAGAATTTAACAAACTGAACAACTATTCAGATATAGAAGTAACCAGACTTCGTCACTGATATGCAGGAATTAACAAGAGGAAGATACAAAGGACAAATGTTGTATCTTGTGTCTGGGGCAAATGAATCAATTGTGTTACCTTTACTGACATGAGTAACACTGCCAGTAAAATCAGTTTGACAAACGTATATTTATTTTATGATATGCTGAAAATATTCTTTTAAAATTGTTTGTGATCGTAAGGAAGGCAAGATGGTAAAAGTATAGAAAGTGATGTCAGTCCACTAACGTTAAAAAAAAAAGAGAAAGTTATGTCAGAGAAACCTCATTATTTTTTAAGATAAGAAAAGTTTGGGTTTGTTTGGACATTGATGGGAAGATATCAGTAGAGTACGGAGAAGTTAATGAGAAGAAGTTAAGGAATACGACTTGGACCAGAGGTAAAAGGATTAGTTCTTTTCTTTTTTAACAGAAGCAAGAGATTTAGGAAGTTCCCTCCTGAAGTTTTTATTTTCTTTATGAATGGAAGTAAGATCATCTTACGAGGGCAAGATAGTAAGGAAGAAGGAAGAGATGAACATTTCAAGAGAGAAGAAATTGCAAAATGTGCTAGTGGAGAACCAGAAATACATTGGTCTAGGGAAATATCATAAGACTGTAAGTCCACGTTGAGGTCCCAGTTGATCATGAAGACCATGAATATTACAGTGGTATCAATTTTTATTGTTTTATTGTGTGGTTTTTTCTGGCAATGCTCAGAACCGGGGGACAGGAGTGGAATAGACAGTCAGATAAGCTCATTACAGGCTGGGGCTGTGCTGAGTGAATGAAACAAAAAGAGTTATCTCGAGGGCATTTAAACTATTAGTCAAAGGGAAATGAAGTTCTTGACTATTTCATTCCTATCTATATATAGAGGGCACACAATCAGGTATGGATAGATAGGGAGAAAGGAGTGGGTCAATGAACTGATGTCCTGAAATGCTTTAAGGAGTGAGTTCACTGAGAATGATAAAGCAAGTGGTGTTTAAGGATTGAAGTTAATGATCAGGTAATAGGAAATTTGGAATTTCATTTCACAGGTGGTACATTTCTTAATGATAAGCCATTCTGGGATGTATCCATGAGAGGAGTAGCTAGAATGGACTATATATACAATAACTGACAAGTAACAAAGAAACTGGGATGCTGGAGGAATTGTCTTCATACATCTCGACGTGGCACAGATTTATGGTGGGGCTGGGGTAGAGGGAGCTTCTGAACCAAGTGTGAGCATCTTCAATACTGACGGAGCTGGACCAGGAAGTGGATTAAGGACAGAGACAAATGGAATAGAAAGTGGAGCGGTCAGCAAGTAGAAACCGCAAAGAAACAGCTGCTTTCATAACGAGTGGAGACTTGATCATCTAAAAGTAGCATGAAACACACAGATCCCATCTAACTTTTATTGGAGGAGAGGAGGACAGGGGTGGAGAGAAGGAAAGAACATCTTCCTCTGGATGGTGCAGCAGAAGGAATGCTGCCTCAAGGAAACGTTACGTTTCAATTACGGCCAAGAGGTGTTGGGAAAGTTTGCAGAAAAGGGAAGTTTCTGCATTACGAAGAGTCGTTAGAGATGGCAGAGCGAAAAGGAAACGAGAAGTGAAAAGTCGGCACAGGAAAGAGTGCCGTATTTTCCCAGTGTTTTAAAATTGGCTCTTATTTCATAATCTGAAGAGAGATCATTGGTTTCTAAATTTGCCAGATTAACTCAATCCAGAACTTCAGCTTTGAGAGGGTCTGGCAAAATGAACGCCACTTTCTTTATAACCTCGCAAATACGGATTTACACACATTGTCAAATCAGCAACATGTGGGACAGTATTAGGCACATTTGGAATTTTGTCTTTGAACTTCCAAGTTCTGGGAGTTCTGCCCTGTCATAGCCACCCCTCCACTACTGAATCTTGCTTCACACTTTCATGGAACCGCTGCTAAAAAAGATGAGTAAGAAAGATTTCAACGCCCATCTCCTGTAAAGCAGTGTGAATGTCAGTCACTAGGTGAGTTCACCATGGATTACATCACTGTTTTAATTATTAAAATATTATATATTAATCTCTGTTAGAACAAGCTTCCTGTGTTATTCTCCTTTGCAAAAATGTATAATCAAGAACAAATATTAGTATTAAAAATTAACTCTTTATATAGATATGCTCTGTACCTTGATACACAATGTGTTGTTGTATTTGACTTTTTTCATTACATCTTATTTATTTTCTATTTAATTTCCTTTTCCCTTTTCATCTTTTCCCCCAGATTTATGACTTTCTTTCTTTCTTTCTTTCTTTCTTTTTTTAAAGGGCTTCAAATGCTTGGCTATTATTTATTTATTTATTTATTTTGGGCTGTGTTGGGTGTTCGTTTCTGTGCGAGGGCTTTCTCTAGTTGTGGCAAGCGGGGGCCACTCTTCATCACGGTGCGCGGGCCTCTCACTATTGCGGCCTCTCTTGTTGCAGAGCACAGGCTCCAGACGCACAGGCTCAGTAGTTGTGGCTTACGGGCCTAGTTGCTCCGCAGCATGTGGGATCTTCCCAGACCAAGGCTGGAACCTGTGTCTCCTGCATTAGCAGGCAGATTCTCAACCACTGCGCCACCAGGGAAGCCCTATGACTTCTTTTAATTATCTAGGCATTTGAAAGTTCTACAGCTTATTTCTATTCTTATGGTCACCATTATACTTTTACCAAGTATATTTAATCTATATTTTCTATCATTGTAGAGAATTATTAAATATCTGTGACTTCCTCTCAAATAAAATGAGACCCCGCATAGTTCTGCTGCACTCGATCCATTTCTCCTCTACCCCTAGTGTTTGCTGACATCTTCTAGAATTTTAAATTCAAGATTCTTTTTATGATTTTTAGTTTTTATATTGTCACTTCTATTTTCTTAAAATTATGTTATTCTTTATAGATGCATTATTCCAGTTAGTTAAATTTAACTATTTTTAAAATTGTATCTCTCACTCAAAGTAAAATATAGATAATCCCTTGTATCTTAGAAGTTTTCTCAGTGCCTCTCCCTATTTGCATTTCTCTCCTGGCCACTAAACATGTAATTACTATCCTGAATTCTGTGGTAATCATTCCACAGATTTTTCAAAATGCTTTAGTCAATGAACATATTTGTAAATGATATATTGCTTAGTTTTGCCTGCTTTTCAGTATTATATAAACCAATTATCCTATAACTGTATATTCATAGGCAACTTGCTTCTTTCACTTAACATTATATTTTTCAAATTCATCACTGTTGATGCATTTAGTTGTGGTTCTTTCACTTTCCCTGCTCTAGAGTATTCCACGGTATAAATATGCCACAGTGCATTTACCATTCTATTGTGGTGTCACTTCTGGTTTGGGGCAATGATGAGCGATTTTTCTGCGAACGTATGTGTGTGTGTCTCCTGGTGTAACACATCTATATACAGAAGTGGAACTGCTTTGACGTCCAGTTTGCTCTTGTTCAACTTAAATAGGTAAATACTAAGTCATTTTAAAGTTCAGTTGTACCAATTTACATCCCCCTAGAAGTCACTGAACGTTTCTTCTGTTCCACATGATCTACAGAATTTTGTATTTCACACTAATTTTTTTCCCAAACTGATGGGCCTGAAAAGCTATCTTGTTGAAACTTGCATTTCCCTGACTCTTTATAAGGTTCCACATTTTTCAAATATTCTTCTATTGGGTTGTTTTTCTTATTGATTCATAGAGTTTTAAAATACGTATATTAATCACATATATTTTTCAAATACATTTGCATAATTCGTGTTCTATGTTTTTCACTTTCTTTATGGTGTCATTTAATAAACAGAAGTTCTTAATATTACTGTAGTCAAACTGAACAATTCTTTCTTTTATGGTTTGTACTTTTTATATCTTGTTTAAGAAATCATTCCCTCCTTACCTGTAAGATTACAAAGCAATTTTCTTCTAGAAAATGTTTTGCAGTTTTGCCTTTTACATTTAGGCCTTTAATCTACTTAAAGTTAAATTTCCCAGTTTAATTCGTTTTTTCATGTTATCCAAATGCCCCAGTAGAATTTACTGTCTGGTGTCTACCATGTGTGACAGTAATAAATCAAATGCATGCAAATCTGAATGAGGCTATTTCTCAGTTTTTCATCCTGTTTCATTAGTTTTTCTATCCCAGCAAAATGCCATACCATTTAGTGACTATAGATTCATAATAAACCTTTATATCTGTTTGGATAAATGTCCTCATCTTAATATTTGTTTTTATTCATTTCTTTGATATTCTTGGATTCTTTTGTGATTTCATAAATATTTAAGAATAAGCTTGTTAAGTATCCCAAGGAAAACTTTACTGAGATTTTGATTGGCTTACTTTGTATCAGGAATTCAATTTGGGGAGAAATATTATCTTTATAATATATAGTCTTGCATCCAAAATGGGGTATTTTTTCCATTTATCTAGGACTTCTCCAATAAAGTTTTATAATTATTTCATTGATGGTTATATGTGTATTTTATTTTTGATACTTTTGAAAACATCTGTTTGAAAATGTTCTTTAAAAAATTTTATGGTAATATCCAATTTTTAATGATATATTTGATTTATTATCCATATTGATTTTATATCAACATACTTGCCAAACTAAATATATACAATATATATTTTCTATATTTATCCATAGGTTCTTATACATTTTGTATGAATATAATCATGTCATGAAGATGATGGAAGATGAAAATTTGCTTTCACATTCTTTCTTTTTTTTTTTTTTTTTTTGCAGAACGCGGGGGCCTCTCACTGTTGTGGCCTCTCCCGTTGTGGAGCACAGGCTCCGGACGCGCAGGCTCAGCGGCCATGGCTCACGGGCCCAGCTGCTCCGCGGCATGTGGGATCCTCCCGGACCGGGGCACGAACCCGTGTCCCCTGCATCGGCAGGCGGACTCTCAACCACTGTGCCACCAGGGAAGCCCTCACATTATGTCTTTATATTGCTCTACTATAGGGGATAGATCCTAAAGTATAATGTTGAATAGAACTGCATTTAGGGGCCATCCTTGTCTTGTTCCGGATCTTAAAGGAATAATTTCAATGTTTCACAATTAAATAAGGTGCCCACTAAAGGGATTTTTGTAGATACTCTTTATTAGACTAAAAAGTTTTTTCTGTTGCTAGTTTTGAAACATTAAAAAAACGTGATTGGATATTTGAATTTATCAAATTCTATTTCTGAATTTAGTATGATAATAATATGTATGCTTTTTAAAAAATCTGTTAGTGTGACAAATTGCATGCATTTATTTTCTAAAGTTAAAAGAAAATTGCATTCCTGGGAGTTGTTAGATTTATTTAATTAATATCTAGTTTAGGATGTTTGTTTCTATGTTCATGAGTGAGATGAGATCAACCTATAATTTTCCTTCTCCCTTTATCCATGTGAAATTTTGTATCAAGGTTACACTTGCCTTATAAAGTGAGCTGGTGATTGTTCTCTTTTTTTGTGCTTTGGAATAGTTTATGATTCATCAGAATCATGTGTTCCTCGGTTGTTAGAATTTGCCAATCAAATTGCTGTGTCTGGTGAAAAGATGCTCAACATTGCTAATCATCAGGGAAATGCACATCAAAATCGCAATGACACATCACCTCGCACCTGTCAGAATGGCCATCATCAAAAAGACCACAAATAACAAATGTTGATGTTGGTGGGAATATAAAGTGGTGCAGCCACTATGGAAAACACTATGGAGGTTCCTCAAAAGAACTAAAAATAGAACTACCTTATGATCTACAATTTCACTCCTGGGTATATATTCAAAGAAAATGAAAACACTAATTTGGAAAGACACATGCACCCCAATGTTCACAGCTGCACTATTTACAACAGCCAAAATATGGAAGCAACCTAAGTGCCCATCAACAGATGAATGGATAAAGAGGATGTGATACATAACAATGCAGCTACTGCTCAGCCATAAAAATGAATGAAATATTGCCACTTGCAGCAACATGGATATACCTGGAGGGTATTCTGCTTAGTGAGCTGAGTCAGAGAAAGACAAATACTATATGATATCACTGACATGTGGAATCTAAAAAATTAAACGCATGAATACAACAAGCCAGAAACAGGTTTACAGATATAGAGAACAAGCTAGTAGTTACTAGTGGGGAGAGGGAAGGAGTAGGGACAAGGCAGGGGTAGGGGATTAAGAGGTACAACCTATTATGTATAAAATGAATAAGATACAAAGATATATTGTACAGCATAGGGAATATAGTCGATATTTTATAATAACTTTAACTGGAGTGTAATCTATAAAAATATTGAATCTCTATTTTGTACACCTGAAATGAATATAATATTGTGAGTCAGCTATACTTCAATAAAAACAAAGTTGTTGTGTCTGGAGTTTTCATTGTGGTGAAGATTGTAAATTACTGTTTCAAATGCCTTGATAATGTAAAAATAGTTCTTCTTTTTAATATGTTATATAATTTTGAGAGTTTGTCCATTTAATTGAAATTTTCAATATTACTGGCAAAAAGCTATTTCATAATACCCTTTTATCATCCGTTTAATGTCTGTAGCACCAGTAGTTGTGTCCCCATTTCTTAATATTGTTTATTTGTGCCTTCTTTCATTTTTACATTAATCAGTCAAGCCAGAGTTTTGTCAATTTAATTTTTCTTTTCAAAGAATCACGTTTTATCTTTGTATCCTCCCTATTATATATTTATTTTCTATGCCACCAGTTTTTCCTCTTATTGTTATTATTTTCTTGCTTCTACTTTATTTGAGCTTGCTTTGCTTTGTTCTTATAATGTCTTTAGATGCTAACTGGCTCATTAACTTTCAGCCTTTCTTCTATTCCAATATAAACATTATGGAAATGAATTTTTTTAAGAAATTATTTTTATTCTTTTATTCATAATTAAATAATCAAGCTAGAAAAAATTTTAATGATCAAAATGATTATAGAAACATACATTAATATATTTTAAGGAGGTTAGATAATGAATTTGCCTATATGTCCTGCTTTATCTGCATTCCACAAGTTTTTATGTATTTCACCTTTGTTGCTCTTGAGTTACAGTTTCTAAATTCTTTTCATAATTATTTTTATTGATCCATAGTTTCTTTAGAAATAAACCTCTTAATTACCAAATATTTAGAGCTTTCCTAGTGATAATCTTTGGTATTGATTTCTACATTATTTGCATTGTGAGAAAGTATATTAATTCTTCATAATTTTATGAGTCTTGTCTTATATTCCATTTGAAACATATCTAGGATGACTTTATGTCTTATCACCTGGTCAACTTTCTACATGTGTTTAAAAAAATGTATATATGTGAATTCTCCCATTGTTGGGTGCAGTAGCTATAAGTTTTATGGTTCCTTCATTTTTTTGATCTTCATTGTTTTCTTCTACCTCCATGCTGTTCTTTCTTTAAATTATTATGATTATTTTCCCCTGGAATGTACTAGATTGGCTATCTAGGATTGCCTAGATATTGCAGTAGTTTAACTCCCTCACACAAACTATTTCATACTCATTTGACAAGCCTGAGGCAGGTCAGTGGGAGAGGTTATCTCACTCTAGTCTCTCAGGGATGCAGACTGAGGGAGACAACATTTTGACTGAAGCTGAGACAGGAAGAGCAAACATGGTAAGTCAGACACTACCTGGTAAGGCTTTTCTGCAGAAGCGTTTTGAGGTCTCTACAGTTCACATTTCATTGGTCAAAGCAAATCACCCAAACATGCTTTCTATAGAGGGGAAATGGACATGCTGACATTTGCTTAGAAAAAGAAGGGAATCAGGATATTAGTAAACCACAGTCATCCCTGCTAAACACCGAATGTTCTGTTCACTTTTCTTCTCACATGCAAATGACCTACCCTATCCTGAAGGAGACACAAAAACCCAGGCTGTGAGTCAAGTTCAAAGTCCTGGGGCTCTGGGTGATGCACTATGGCGTCTTCACCTCAGCTTCACACCCCTGGATGGGGCTTCTCTTGATCCATTGATACATAGGTTTAAAAGACAAATGATCTGTATCCCACTCATCCTTCATGGTACAGGGACCAAGACAGGATATAGAGTAACCAATTTGATTCAGAAAGGGGAAGAATGGGAGATTCACCACAGATTTAAAAACTGGCCCTTAACCATTCTGAAATCCCCAAGGAGAGACATTTTGAGAGTCCCCAGCCTGTGAGAAGTCCCTGATCCCTGGAAATAGTGTCCTGGTCCATCTGTCCCCCAGGGTTCCTGATTCCAACCTCTGGGAAATTTTCTTTTCCATTATCTTCTTTTTCCTTCTTTTATTTTCCTAATAAGCATTGGGGAATGAGCCCTCTCGAGATCAAACAGTTGTATTTGCCTGTGTCCTGCTCAGAGGTGGTTGGGATCCCAAAGACAGCTCTAAGTCTTAAAAAGTAATAGTCTCTTCTGGTCCAGAATGGTGGTGGTTTTGACAATAAAATATTCTTAAAAACCTGATTGACTTCTTATGTATTTGATTCTAGCCAGCTTCATGCTTCAAAAAGAATAATCAGTTATTTCCTGGATAAAGTTATTAGCTTGACCACAGTTTTCTGTTCTCTCATTTCCATGTCCTCTTTTGCTCTGAGCCATCTTTCTCTCTATTCATTTGTGGTTTCTTTGGTTCAACTGGGTTTCAGTGAGACTCCACATGTGAATTCTCTGTTCCGTGATCCGTTTTACCCTGTTGAGAGTATGTGGTGGCTACCAAACTCTTAGAGGAACTTATACTCTGAACGCTGTAGAACAATTAACTCTAAGGCCTTATCCTTATCATTAAAGAAACAGAAGAAGAGTAATTTAGAAGGTAGCATAAAATAAAATAATGGTCTAGATGTTTTTCATTAGCCAAGGTAGGCAAATCCAAAAGTTCAATAAAAAATTAACTGATCATCAAATGTTTAGCTATTTACTTATAATTTCCTTTCCAATAAAAATCTCATTTAAAAAGATATCCATGTTTTACTACTTTTTTTAAAAAATTGGAGCATGTAGTTGTCAAAATTTTGAGGCATTTTTAATTTTTATAGAAGAAATGCTTATGAAATTAAATTGGTTCAAATTCACTTGAGATGACTTAGATATTTGTAATAATATGAAAAAACATTTTATTTGCTGTGTACCATACTGAATGCTCTGTCACTCCCCTATTTATCATTGATATTTTGACTTACTTAATAGGGTTCCAAAGAACATTACGCTGTGCGAAGAAAAGCCAGATAACATTTCAAGGTTATCCTCTTCTAGACGATACAAAATGAGAATGCACTTGATTTTACTCAGGCATTCCCAGTGTGGAATTAATTAGGAAACTGTCTGAATAACACTAGGATGAGGTTTTTCCTCTGCCCTTTAATGTCATGTTTTTATTTTTGGTCGTGTCTGGGCTATGGAAGCTGAAAAGAAATACGCTAACCGAAACGCATACAAATGATCACAAATGATAGGTTATCGTATGAGACTAAAACTCCTTAAAAAAAGTAGCTAGATGGCTTCCCTGGTGGCGCTGTGGTTGAGAGTCTGCCGGCTGATTCAGGGGACACGGGTTTGTGCCCCGGTACGGGAGGATCCCACATGCCGCGGAGCGGCTGGGCCCGTGAGCCATGGCCGCTGAGCCTGCGCGTCCGGAGCCTGTGCTCCGCAACGGGAGAGGCCACAACAGTGAGAGGCCCGCATACCACACAAAAAATAATAATAATAATAAAAAAGTAGCTAGATTTTACACCTTCCTGCAGAATTTTTGTCTTCAGAAAACAAAAAAAGACAAATAGTTACGAATATGAGGAGGAAATGCTTTTGCTTGGCTTGAGGAACTCCATGTAGGAAAGCTAGTTCTGTGCAGCTAGGAGTTTACTTCTTGATTCATCCCTGGGCTCACTGGCTGTGGTAATTACAGGTACATTTTCTGGGCTTAAAACTTCCAGAAATCTTCCACACTCTTGCTAAGAATTAGATTAGTATGCATAAGATGAGAGAGAGGTATGGCAGGAGGAAACCTGACATACTAGCATGACATAACTAGACATGTACTAGCCACCTGCTTTAACTGGAAACAAGAATAACCAAACTAATTTCTAGGTTAAAGTCTGCATCTCCTAAAATACCATATTAGCGACAGTAAATATAGACATTTAAAAAGAAAATAATATTTGTGTTATTAAACTGTTTATGAAATAATTGGGGCTTTGCCTTCTCATAAACATCAATTCCACATCTGGCTGGGGAAGCCTGAGTTCCAGCAAGAAAAATGTTCCTCTAATTTGGCAGAAGTTTCTTTAGAAGACCCAAGGAACATGAGCACTAAATAAATATTTAGAAGCTGAGTTGAATTTGACCTTTTCATCATCTTGTGTCTGGTGATGTGCATGAAGAAAATGTTAGTGATCACTTATTTGTGGAGGAAGAGATTCTCCTTTCATTTACCTTAATGTCATAGAAACAGTTTAGTGGAATGTATAACAAATTCCAATCACAGCATCATAGCCCATTCTTTTTTCTCTCACTTAAATTTATTTTTAATCTTTTTTTTTTAAAGCAGAGATTGAGAAATATCAAAACAAGCAAAGCAGGATATCAAATGAGATATTTTTCCCTTATGTGTACATATGCGCATATGTGTTTCTTCTGTTCCATGGCCCAGGATCCTTTCTCAGTTACATATTTCAAGTGATTTTGAAATTCACTAACGGAAACATTTGTACTAAATATAAAGGTGTTGACCTTTTATGAGATCACATCATTAGTCTCAAAATATTTTTATTTCCTGGGATGACATATGCTCTACATAGTCCAAACATCACTGATAAAAAAATAGCACCATACTTTTTCCAGCTGTATAGTATAATAATGGGCAACAGTCTACACACTAACAAATGTTCTATTTTCCTAAAATCGAAAATGAAAACCTCAGCTGTTGTCAGTAAGACATTTACATTTCTTTGACATTTGTGCCTATTCTAAGTATTCACTCCTTGGTTGTATATTCCAGCAAAATCGATTTTTCCTTGCACTCCATAAGGAGTGGAGTCATTAATGTTGAATACTTTCCTGTAGTTTATTTTGAAGCAAAACAAGCTAATTATATCTAGCTCATTGACTTAAGGGTGATGGAAAGTGCTGGAAAAGGCCATAGCTGACCATGTTGATTTATTTTTAAACTCTAGCAAGTGGTTGCTTTGTGTTCCAAATAGATATCTGGGAGGAAAATGAACTCATTCCACTCATTTATAAAATTCTTGGGCTTGAGGTGAAACTATCTCAGATAAATTAATAGATCTCTGCATGGATGTTATTCTTTATTTCCCTAAAGAAAAACACTGAACATTCCAGAATTGTTAGAAATCTTAAAAATAATGCCAGTGAGTTCAAGGCTATTGGCTCACTCCCTCTACATGTTTGATTTTTTTTTTTCTATTTTACGATCATGGACTATACCCCAGACCAACTAGCCATCTCAGAAGGGTGCCTATTGCTTCAAGTTTAACAACAGTAACAACAACCACAACAGCTTAGACAGATAAACATATGTTGATCATGGGTGATGTTACATCACTTTCTTCAAGCCTTAAAGGAGAAGGAAAAAAAAGATAAAATCCCAGTCACTGATGGGCAAACTCACAGTTGATTTATTTGGTCTCATGAACCATAGTGCAAAGCCAGGCTTCACTGGGTGCCACGTGAGTGGTAAAGGAGGAACGGTCTCTTCAAGGATGAGCTGCGTCAGTCAACCAGATGTCCGGATAGTGGGAACAGAACGGGAAGAGTTTTGGAAAGAAGAAATGAGCGATGAAGTGGGTGTCAGGGGAGGTGCAACGGGCAGGGCTGTGAAGGTGAGAAAGGAAATGATACAGAAGATCCTGACCAGGGAGCTTGAATGCCGAGCGAGGAAAGCTGTGCTTAGTAAGATTTGAGGAGCTCCACAAATTCCACGTGGCGGAAGGCCAAGAACATCGTTTATGAAAATTGTCATTTTATTCTGACAGAACTGAAGAGACACTGAAGACTTCTGAACAGGCAGTGTGATGCTTGGAACAGTATTTAGGAAAGGTAGAAGAGTCTGCAAGGTGGATTACATAGTGATTGCTCTCAGTGACATGAAAACATGTGCCTCTGGAACCAGAAACCCTCCAACACTTTCCATTTCAACTGAAGTTAAGTCTGAACTCCTACAAGGCCTACAAAGCTGGTCCTCGCCTGTCTTCAACGTCATGCCTTGCTTTGCCCCCTTGTCATCAGGCTCCAGCTCCACTGCCCTCTTTCCATCTCTAGACAAGCTCATTCTTCCCTCTCGTCCTTTGCTCTTCTTTTCCCATGGCCAGGAAAGCCCTTCTCCATGTCTGTACTTGGCGAATCCTGTCCCCTACATTCAGTGTTCATCTCAACTCCATCCCGGTTCAGAGACTTTTCGTGACCTGATTATCAACTTTTGTTTGCCTCACCACCAGCCACTCTGCACCCGCCCCGTGTGCACTTATGATGACCTAAGACTTTATATTTATTTACGTGTTTAATTTTAGTCCATCTCCTCTTGGTAAATTGGAAGCTCCGTTAAGAAATGGGGTTTGCCGTGTGGACACCAAGGGGGGAAAGTGGGATGAACTGGGAGATTGGGATTGACATATATACACTAATATGTATAAAATAGATACTAATAAAAACCTCCTATATAAAAAATAAAATTAAATTAAGAAAAAAAGACAGATACTAATTAAGCCACAGGTTATCCTCTGAAATATATGCAAATAATTCCATTTAGAGAAAATGGAAATGAAGCCACTAAGGCTCACACTGAAAGGAACTAAAAGGAATCCTGTTCTCTTTGGTCCTTAGGACTTCAGTTGAGAAGGTGGAACACACATGAGGAAATAAAAGAGGACAAAAAAAAAAAAAAGGAAGAAATGGGGTTTGCGTCTCTCTTTGTTCACTGCTTTATATTTAGCACCTAGGACAGTGTCTGGAACACATTCCATAGGTATTGGTTAAGTGAATGAATGAATTGGAGTTGGGTGAGATTGTAATTCAAGGCAGAAAGGCCTGCAAGTTATAGACAAAGCAGTACCTAAATATACAGTGTGAGTACTGGAGGTTCTCACAGTCTATACTCTCAGTGCCCACAGGATGATAATATACTACTTGATGATCCAGATATCCATGACCCAGGTTCACAGGCAAACAAACAGATGCCAATAATAGCCTTATTGTTCACAAGCTCCTTCAAGAGAAAATGGGATGGATTTGGAAGGCAGTATCTTTTGTCACAGAAGTCACTGCCATGGAAACATACACTTCCATGAACAATTATACTTCGTTCAAACTATAAGATTAATCCTCTAGTTGTAACTTGCGGAAGGGCACCTTGGAATAAACATGCTCTTTCACTGATTTCCTAAATTGGTTATAACCTTTGATTACCTTTTAATAAGACCCTGTTTTTATGTTTTTAATAGGAATGTTATTACACTGGGACTATTTCATGAAACATTTTGCAAAGAATTTGAAATAGTACTTAGAGTTTTCCCAAGCCACCAGGATCCCCACATAAATCAGGAAACAAAATAAAACCAAAATAAACTGGATAATGCTGCATGAAATTATGTAAACTCAACCCCCACACACTCCCTCAAACTCTTCTTAATTTTAAGTACATTGGGCCATGAAGACCAATTAAAAATCAACTATGAATTAATGAAGGTTTAGCTTTTCAAAATTTTAATGGAATTATTCATTAACTTATTTTCAAATATTTGAAGTTAGATAGTAAACGGCCTTAGCTAACATTCTCTGCTCTTTATAACCTGGGTAACTACATGTTTATAAAAACAAAGAATGCTTTTGAACATAATCAAGGAAGGTAAGTTTTGGAGAAAATTGGGTAAGATTTTAATAAGAAATTGGAGTACAATAAGATCACAGCTTTCATTGTATTATGTTCTTGTGCAATGCCGACACATTTCAATAACAAGATATGTGTCTAATCTTCTACTCTAGACACAAATACAGCTCACTGAGCATCTTTTGTCGTGAGCAGGTGAGACTCAGATTGCCAGGGATAACTGATTTTACCAAACTTCCATAAAAGAATAGTACAATCTAGATTCGTGGTTTGCAAATTATACAATAAAATCCCTTAAAAACCCTCCAGGTGGTGTGGAAACTGATCCAAAATCTAAAGTAAGATAGTTTGACTTCTTGTGAGATTCCCTAGCAGCAGAGGAGGAAAAACAGGAGAGTTGTTTATTTTGAGTCACTAACCTCTGGAAACTCACTAATAATAGCCTGTGGGGAGCTGAGTGAACACAGCATGCTGTTGCTGCCATAAATGCCAACTCGAATAAGATGTGACACAGTTGGATCCCACCGTCCTTTGGCTGTCAACCGCAGAAAGAAAGGCCACCCATACGTGCAAGCCAGACAGAAAGGGAAGAAAAATCCCAGAACTTCTTACTAAAAAAAGCCACAGCTGATACTCTGGCTTTGTCCCTACATCTCACAATCCCTACCAAGAGTGTTCAGCTCAACCTGCAGTGTCTTTCTTGGCATGTGCGACTAAAGGCAAGGACTGGGTGTCCAGAGTACAGGGTCAAATGGCAGAGCTCTGGAGCCGTTGTTCTATGGAAATAGATGGGAGCGGCTGTGGGCAACAGTTTCAGTCTATGAAAAGCACTGATTTGATTTGCGTTAGTAATCTGTCATATGCATAAGGTCAGAATTAGCATGCTACAGGGTAAAACTGGTACTCTTAGCCGAGGCCCTCCGGTGAGTGAAGAATGCTGGGTAATGATCGGTGTACCGTCCTGTGAGCAGCTGCTGCAGATGAGCCGCTGTGTTTGCTCTAATCCTGCAGAGGACAGCGTCAATCAGCACATCCCACGTGTGTTCCCTGGCATCCAGGGAAGTCAGGGAAGTCACAGGAGTGGAGAACCCAGAGGGGCTGGAGCTTCTGTCCTGCACTGGCTGGTTGGGTTTTATCTTGACCTCCTTTGACTGTCAGCTCTGGAGAGGAAAGGTCCAGGCCTCTCAGCAGTATATTTCAACTACTTGTTGTTAAATAATTTTGCAAAGGAGAAACTGATCTGTATACAGCGGGGTAAACACCAACAAGCTTTCGACAATGTTTTCCCTTTTTTCCCTATTGGGGACACAATCTTCCTCATGATGTTTCATCATTTCATTGACTGTCACTGAAGTGTCAGCACATGTGTCGTGGTACATTTGCGCTCAGAATACTAGGTGGCCAGAAATTGTTTAAAAATTTGCAGGAGACCTAAAGTAATTCTATACGCAGGGAGAGACTGCAGATAGGTCAAGGCAGTTCTGGGCATTCTTCAATATTCTGATGGCAAAACATATATAATTCAGAATTTTATTTAAAAATATTTCTTGCTTAACAGCATGTTGAATGTTCCAGGAACTCCAAAGAAGGATGGAAAGAAGAAAATATTAATATTATGTTATGCACAACATTTCCACTATATATGATTACTAACCCAATTTTGTAATCCAATTCCATATATCCAAATAAGATACTATTTATGATTACTAACCCAATTTTGTAATCCAATTCCATATATCCAAATAAGATACCAAAAATCTCAGGGTGCCACCAGATGCTTCACCAGCTTCTCAGTTCCACCCAAAACTGGTGCTCTGTGTCATGAAGTAGTAACTGCCTAGCAGATCATTAGCTCAATACCAGCTACACCAAGATTGGAAAATGTGGTGCAGGATATGCACTCATAAAGCCAAAGAGAAGCAGTTCTGCCAAATTTATGCACAAATTTGTGCAGTCTGCACCCTGCACATGGGCCCCAGGCTGAACTGGAGAGAGACCACCAGAAAGTCTACCCCATTGCTTATCTCTGGGTTCCCAACATGGATGCACAAAATTCGCTGTGGAAAAGGCTAGACATGCCAAAGAGTTAATGCACCCTCTAAAAATGAACAAATACCCCAAATACCTTGTCCTCCAATTGAGACAACTCTTAGGTCACAGAACCTATAGTCTCCTGGAAGACCACAGTGGACCTGCACTCCAGTTATGGTACCAACATAAGCACCTTCCCTTCTTACTATCACGGCCTCACTCCCTTACTGATGCTTCCAAAAACTGGCTTCCAAATAAACTCCCTGAAATTGAATTTTTTTTTTTAGCATCTTTATTGGAGTATAATTGCTTTACAATGGTGTGTTAGTTTCTGCTGTATAACAGAGTGAATCAGCTATACACATACATATATCCCCATATCCCTTCCCTTTTGCGTCTCCCTCCCACCCTCCCTCTCCCACCCCTCTAGGTGGTCACAAAGCACCGAGCTGATCTCCCTGTGCTATGCGGCTGCTTCCCACTAGCTACCTATTTTACATTTGGTAGTGTATATATGTCCATGCCACTCTCTCACTTTGTCCCAGCTTACCCTTCCCCCTCCCCGTGTCCTCAAGTCCATTCTCTACGTCTGTGTCTTTTATTCCTGTCCTGCCCCTAGGTTCTTCAGAAGCAATTTTTTTTTTTTTAGATTCCATATATTTGTGTTTGCATATGGTATTTGCTTTTCTCTTTCTGACTTACTTCACTCTGTATGACAGTTTTCTAGGTCCATCCACCTCACTACAAATAACTCAAATTTGTTTCTTTTTATGGCTGAGTAATATTCCATTGTATATATGTGCCACATCTTCTTTATCCATTCATCTGTCGACGCACACATAGGTGCTTCCATGTCCTGGCTATTGTAAATAGAGCCCTGCAACGGAATTTTGTCTTTGAGTCTTCTGAGGGACACCACCCTAAGTTACTAAGTAGTGGTACTGGTTGTACATACATGACCATGCAATAGGATGATTCCTGACATTCACCAAAGCAAGTTTGTGGTTTATTTGCAATCCTTCTGGGAAGTAGAGGGATTTCATTATATCCTTTCTTATTGCCAAAAGGATCACAATTTTAATCATAAAATATTATTTAGTAGATATTGCTATTGTCTGTAAAAATAATAAGTAAAATAAAATAATACCCTTCCCTGGTAAAAGTACATTTCTCATAGTAGCAAAGGTAATGGGTAAGTGCTCCACAGAGGTAGTAGAATTTTGTTTAATTAGGTAGATAATACATCGGACCTATTTTAAAGGTCAGATGCCCCAGTAAAGACGTCCAAATGGCAGATGGATATATAGTTTTAGAGCTCCAAAAGAAAAAAAAAATCTTTAAGAAATATTTAAATATAGCTTTGAGTTTGCACTTGCAAAAGAAAAGCTATAAAACCTTTATATTTATAAAACTCCTATATATATATAAATCATAATTCCTTTATACACTTTTAGTTGAGATTAATTTTGTAGTAGGAGAGTTGTGGATCTTTCAAAAATTACTAATTACCAAAGCAATTATAAAAGTATTTTCCAATATGTTAACTAATTTCCAATCATCCTAAATTTCAAATAGGCATCTATCACATAGAAAAAAAAAAAACCCTCTAAAAATAATCAATACTTTTAAAAAGTGAAGGATATTTTTGTATCAAAAGGATCATGTCATCCAATTTAGCAGCCAGACGACAAACCTTTGGCAGGGTTGACCACGGAATGGCACTGTGGGGAAACTGAACTGACATTACAAATATGTTTGGGTCCTGCTTTGTTCCAAGATTATGTAAATTCTGCAAATCTAAAGCAGAAAGTTTATGTAAGAGATGCCAAGTCAACCTCTGTGTGTGCTTCATTCCTTGTTACTTAGGAAATGATGGGCTTTCTGCTTAATGATGCTGAAAATCACTCCAAGGACACAAAGCCAAATATGCAGGAGACCCACCGCCGGGTGTAATCTGCAAACCGTCAGTGATTTCCGTCATAAGCCATGAACTTTGTTTAAAGCGCTTAGTAGCACAGAGTGTGACTTGTGGAGTAACTCTTAAAAATTTTAACACTAGACTCAGAGTGGAAGCAGCTTTTTAACAAACTCCAGTTGGTAGGATTGGTGAAATAAGCACACTTAGATAGTTAGTGCCATAGTAAGTCTTTGACACAGAGATAACGGAGTAATTTAGGCCAATAAACAAGCCAGTGATATTTTCAATCTGTGGGCTGGAGACCTTTCAGCACCGTCTAAAACACGTTTTCCGTCTAAAACAGACTGGAAGAACTAATTGGCCACCAATAAATACAGTAGTAAGTTATGGGTGTTCTTTCAAATTCAATATCCAGCCTTCATTTCATGAGTGTTAACATAATCTTTAAATTACACTTAGGAAAATCATTTTTAGCTTAGAGTAGCAAAGCTGATTTGACCAGCTTTGTAACCAAGATATAAGATATCAATACTGATTACCTTCATAATCAGTCTGCACAAATACTAAGTCAGAAATCATTCAGATGACCATGCTGAAGACTTAGGTAGATTTTTTGAAGGAGTATTTTTTCCTTTTTCTCTCCAAAAAGGCGCAAAACTAAAAATTACCCATTATCCTTCTGGCAACCTAAGCAAGTTCCAATGGCTTAGCTATCACTATATTGGTTTTTATTATAAAATTTATGCAAGTAAATTTATTGATTGTGCTTCAGACTGGCTCGGTAGCAGTGTATTTATTTTGCCATTAGCTGTCTATTAAGAAGACAGAAATAACTTTTTTTTTGCGAACCACAGAATATTAGGTTTAATTTATGTGATGTTTTCATTTCTACTATGAATACAGTAAATTTGACTACCTATTGTTATAAAGTCAATATATTTGTCATTGGGAGAATGAGAGAGAAGAGACTAGACATACACTAGGTGTGTTGAATTTTCAAAGTTTTGAAGTAAAGGAGAAAATACTTCTGCAGAAAAATAGGAAATTGATCAAGAATGTATGAGAAATTTTCGATCTTTCATGCTTAAGTCACTATTATAGTTATTATGTTACTCTATTTATACGTTTCTTGTTTCCATTATTCACATTTTGTATATTATGGCCTAAGTAATTTACATATTTACTTACAGTTAGAATGTTGGAATAATCCCAAACTGTTTCCTGAGGGCAAGATTCACCTTGTCTGCAGGTACTCACTTTGACAAAATTTGTAGGGAATTAAAAAGTAATCTGCACTTCCCTGGTGGCACAGTGGTTAAGAATCCACCTGCCAATGCAGGAGATGCGGGTTTGAGCCCTGATCTGGGAAGATCCCACATGCCGCAGAGCAACTAAGTCTGTGCGCCACAACTACTGAGCCTGAGCTCTAGAGCCCATGAACCACAACTACTGAGGCCACAAGCCACAACTACTGAGCCCACGAACCACAACTACAGAAGCCCGCATGCCTAGAGCCCGTATTCTGCAACAAGAGAAGCCACCGCAATGAGAAGCCCACACACCGCAACGAAGAGTAGCCCCCGCTCGACGCAACTAGAGAAAGCCCGCGCGCAGCAACAAAGACCCGATGCAGCCAAAAATAAATAAATAAATAAAAATTTTTAAAAAAATGTAAAAAAAAAAAAAAGTAATCCGTTCAGATACAAGTCAATTTGTCTTCTTAATTAAAAAAAATGAACTCATGTCTTTTAAAATCTTACCACCCTTCAAGTTCAACATCAAGAACAATAAATATGTCCTTAATTAAAACCATTAAAAAAAAACTGTATTGCAGGCACTTGCTAGAAAATATAACCTGAAATTTGCTGTTGCCTACACCTTTTCTTTTTTTTCACACCTTTATGTTGCCTACATCTCAACAGAAGTTTGATAATAGTGATGGAATATCGGTTGCAGGGTATGTAAAATATCTTACAGAGTATTTAAAAAATATTAAATTTTATCCTTGGATGAAAATGGTTCACCAGAGAAACAAGTAGACCGCTGCTTTGACTCAACTCATAATCATTTTTTGCTAGAGAATTTTACCTTTACATAATGCCATAAAAAATGACTTCATTTAATTATGCAACTGTGTCTGAGGACATGACATAACATAACTTTGGTTTTGTAAGGAGCCAGGGGAGAAATTTCTCCTAAGACACAGAATCACAAGAACCTATTTTCTTCTAAGGGAAAAAAGTCTTATGGAAAAGGGCTCAATCTTATGTATGACATTCCTATTCTTTTTTTGCATTACTGGGAAGCTTACGGCCAGATTTGAATCCTATCTTCACATGTGTACAAATTAATTTTACCTCTTACATTATCAAATTTTCAAATTTTCCTTGTAACATGATAACCTCTATTTGTTTTTCCTGACAGTATATATATTTTGTAAACCACTTCAAATTAGACTTTTAATTTTTCTTATGGGTTACTGGGAACTCTTTAAGGGTGTTAAGTATTGTATGTTCGTGGGTGATATGATCATGTTAGAATTTTAGAATAATTATGGTTGTGACAGCCAGAGAAATAGGTTGGGGGGCAAAAGTACTGGAGAAAAGAGAACTTAATAGAAAATAACAAAATCTAGTGAATTAGAAAAGGAATTCAGAGGGTAAATGGTAAAGTGTAGACACAGAGAGGAGATGACAGAGCTTAGAAATGTTCATGAGACAGAAATCAAATGGTTTGGTTACCAGCTGGATGTGCTTATTTGAGATAAACAAAATGAAGGAAGGTAACTCTAGGGTCTGCCTTGGAAAATCTAGTGGATGACAGATGAGGGACACAGCGGAGTAGATGTGGGAAGAACATCTGGAGTTTGGGATGCTCTGGAACATGCCAGTGAATACATTCATTCGGTAGCTGGATATACAGAATGGGAATGGGAAGAGGCATCCTGGAGATATATAGATACCATCGTATGATTAAGAATCGAAGTTATGATATTGGATGAGGTTGTCCAGGGAGTATAAGTAGAATTAGAATTAGTGGTGGACCACGCTTTGGTAGAAATTGATATTTAAGGGACTGGCAGACAAAGCAAAGTTCATAATGTAAATTAAAAAAAAAAGACCAAAGAGGGAAAGTCTAGACAAAATCGAGTTTCAAGCAGTAAAGGGTTTTAAAAAATGTCGCCTAGTAGATAAAAGTTCAAGTAGGAGGAAAGATGAATGGGTTCTATTTGATGATGAGAAGATTGTGGACGACCTGGACCATATGGCTCCATGGACTGGTGAGGAAAAAAGACGGATTACATGAATGTGAAGACAAACTAGGCACTCAGGGCACTGATGTTTACTGAAACACTCTAAGACAATTACAAAACCAGACTGAGATCAACATAAAAAAGAAAACTTCTGACCATTATAACACGGAAATCGACACAAAATCCCCCCAATAAGATGCTGTTCAATCCATTTCAGAAATTAAGAAAAATACACTCTGACTTATTTAACATCCTTTAAAAGTATAATCTTAGGGTACCCATTACTCAAATACTACATATGGTGGGCCAAGGGAGAAAAATCAGAACCACTTTAATTAGTTTCAAGAAGACATCAGAAAATGTCACCATTTTTCTCTCATAAAAGTTCTGAGTAAATCTGAATGAACTTAGATTTGAAGGAAAGTTCCTTAAGACAAAAAGAATGATTCAATTCAAAAGCCCAATAATTCAATATCATATTTGATAGCAAACATAACCTTTCTGATTTTATAATATTAAATCATTGAAATAAAGTAGTTCATATTGACAGAAAGACAGGTAAATATGGTTCCGCTTTCTGGAGACACAACTATTTTCTTAAATAAAGAAGGCTTAGTGTTTACCTTCCATGGAGGCTTCATTTGGTTGCCATCTGATCTTGGGGCAAATAGTTCTGTTCATGTTTTTCTGGCTAAATCTGAAAGACTTAATATCATAGTCTTCTATTATCATTCCAGTTTCATGATTCCTTTTCCCAAAGAAATTATTTTAATCATTTTAGATGTAAATATTACCTATCTTAGGGAAACTCATACTGTAATTTACTCTCACATTATTCAAAATTTTAGGGCCTCATTTTGCCATCTATTTTGTAATATCTTTTCATGCAAAATATGTATGTGTATGTGTTGGTGAATGTGAGTACCATGTAATTTTAATTTCTGAAATAAAGTTGGCATATAAAACAACCCTTTCCAATATTCTATTCATTTCCTTGGTTTTAACTATATAAGAAATTACCTAAAATTACCTTTTCCTCTTTAGCTATTAATGTAGTGTACTACAAATCTATGTAGAGATAATTTTTTTGAATTCTCTTCCCACTTCCTTATATAAAGTTTTTCCGACCTTCAGAAGTAAAGATGAGCACACAGTACATAGTAAATGACTCTATGAAGTCAGGATTTTTTTTACTAATTTTACTAATTAATATTTTACTAATTAAGGCCAATATATAATTTGTAGAACAGAAGATAGTATCAGCCTTAACCAAAAGGTTGATAATGAATTTACAGGTATAAAATGAATTTTTCATAAAAAATAGTGATTTCTGAGAGAACCTAATGAGGACACTTGGGAAACAGAATCTACAATCTCGAAGAAAGAGTATATTATCATCTTATGTGTATGAAAATGTAAACATATAATGATTGTTTCCTGGAGTTCATAAAGTGGGTCCACAAGGACACTGGGAGAAACTCCAGGTCTTTGACTCCTACCCTAAAAAATTATCTATCCACTAATGTCTATTTCTAATTTTTGCAACATTCTCTTTCCTATCATGGTTACTGTTGGGCCTTTCTTTCCTTCCTTCCTTCTTCCTTCCTTTCTTCCTTTCTTCCTTCCTTCCTTCCTCTCTTACTCTCTCTCATAGACAGAGAGATAGATAGATAGTTAGATAAAGATATATACCCATACAGACATATACACATATGACCCATGACCCTGGGAAACTTACACAAAAGAAGTCTTACTTATTAGAAAATGATGTTTTCAAAAAAAAAAAAGAGAAAGAAAATGATGTTTCAACCTTTCTCAGATTTATAGGGCATGGAACAAATCAGGAAAGAGGTCATTTTCCTATCACATAAATATAATACTAGTGTCCCACACATTCTGAATACAGTTAGAATTAAAAGCAAGTTTGGCAGGCTTCCAAAGTTCAAGAATGTCATTTATTTGGTAACTTGCCATACACTTATTTCCCTACTCAATAAATACAAATCTAAGATAAGATTGTCATTTTAATGCATCAATGACAGCATAAAAATAGAGGAATCAAGAAAGAAATGTCTTCGTGGCATGATTTTAGGAGGTCTAAAAGGAAAGATATTTTGAATCTGTTGGTCAAATGATTGCTTTCCTATGATGAATGAGAAAACTGATGCACAAATGAAATGCATGAATTAAAAGAGTGATAGTTACTGAAATAGATACAAATGTGATTTTTCATGACTATTGATATATAGCTATATGATAATACATTTAGATTCCTTATAAACATTCTGTGAAATAATTCATTCGCCTACTCTTTATCACAGTCGACAAGTAGCAGGCACCAGCCTCTGTTCAAGGAGAAATTCACATTCTAATTCCAGAACCAATTTATATTGTATGATGCATTGTTATTTATAATTAACAGGGCTTTTTTTGAATTTACTGTCAAAACATCCCCTCGGATACTTCAATTCTAAAAGTTCACGACAGAAGATTTCATCGTGTGTAGATAATGCTTCAGTTAAGTACTGACAGTGTTTGCTCAGTGGAAATTAAGTGTTTGGCGAGATAGAGAACTGTTAGGTCAGTAAGGTGTAATTAGGCACCTCTGGAAATTTTTATACAAACAAAGTTTATAGGACACTGGAGGCAGCAGTGGTGTCTTCAGTAAATATTTAATATCTGGGTCCCTGAGATTAATCACACCATAGGCACTACATGGTTGACTGGCGTTGTTGACCCAGAGAATTCAGCCAAAATGGTTACTATTTACTAATACTGGTACTGCTGCACTAGTATTGATTGACCTAACATACAGCGTATTAGAGTGCTCAATCCAGGTCTTAACTGTCCACATGATGAAACAGGACTAATTCACCCTTGTCCTCCTTTAACAACATGCCAAACAAAATCGACATAATCCTGGATAAAGAAAAATCCTAATTTCTTTATTCAAAACATCCATTGTTGGTGCATGAATTCTTTAATTATTTTGGAAAATTTAGATCATTCACATGCCTCTGTTTTCTACTTTTATTTAGCTGTAGAGGTTAATCTGAATGAAAACTTAATATAAGACGTGAAATACTACATATAGTGTTAAAATACATACTTAGTATTTTAATACTTCTTTATTTTCATCCGTCAGGATACGATACGGTTATTATCCATGACTCAAAAATCAAAAGCGTACTGGCACATGTTATAAGAATAACTGTGAAAAAATAAAAAAAATAAAAAAAAAATAAAAAAAAAAAGAATAACTGTGATTGGTACACAATCCTCTGTAAAGTCTAAGGAACAGGTCATATTTAATCAAAATATTACATTGTTTGGAAATGTATAGAGAATTTCAAACCAGTAAAAGAAGCCAGATTTACTGAAGATAGTGATTTGAATCATTCTTCACTTCCTTGCCAAAGGTTTGAAAATAATAGCAATGAATTCTGATTTTGTATTACTTTTCTTTCTCTCCTCTAGGAATTACTTTAAAAATAGTGATAGTAATAATAATATTATATTCATGATTCAAAGACTGAAAAATGCATTTCTGGATACTCTTGTATATTTACATTATTACTAGAATAAAGAGTACATTTCATTCTATTATATAGTACAAACTAACTCATAACTCTCAGGTTTTGTTTATTATGGTGAATTTTTAATGATGGTCTAAAGCTGTGTTTCCGCTCCGACTGGGCGAAGTTCCATGGGCATATTAACCTATTCATAAGTAACAGTATCCCTCTCACTTTATCTTAACTTACAGCTATAAAATCATGCTTTTTGCAGTCATTGCATCCATGCCCAAATATGTAAACAGGCCATAACTGAATTACCTACACAGAGCACATGTGACAAACTAGGCATCACTGACCATTAAAAAGTAACAGGACCAGTGACAGGGGTACAAGGAAGAGATGAGTACGATGACAGGCTGCTAACTTCCTCTACATTAAAAAGTTTTGCTTTTACATCTTTATATTTTACAACTTTCTTTTACAGCTTCTGCAAGACCAAGATGCTATGACACTATTAATGCTCTGAAAACCCGTTAAGAAGTCAGACTTTATACCTAGAAGCCAAACTTCTCAGTCTGTTTATCAAATACCAGTATGATTAGAATAGCAGAGATTTCTTATGCCTGAGTGCAACTGAATGATCAAACGTAAATATTCACAATGATAAATGTGGTGGGCTGGAGCATGGTCGTCACTGTTTTTCATTTGGATTTTGTAACCAATCTGTTGGTTTCACACTGAAATAATGTGAACACTGGGAAAGCAAAGATTAATTTTCTGTTCTTAAGAGATACTATCTGGGTTGGTAGTCCAGAAGTATCATTCATGAATTAATTTTAGACGCTTTTTCTGTCGGTAGCAAAGGCGTTTAGTATATACATTGGAATGGGTAACTATTTGCTTTATCTGTTGGGTGACTCGTGTAATGATAAACATGTGTGTTTGTTTTCTGTCTAGAAGCTGGGTGACTATTAGTATTACCATCCTATCCTAGTAACTAAGAGCTACTTCCTAGCTGGAGACATCTCTTTCAGAATTTAAACCCCCATTCAGCTTTAACCATCAGCTGGGCAAAAGCCAAATTTAACTCGCGAAGAAAAAGATGTGAACCATAGTTTAGTCAAAAGCCCCTGACACTCCTCCTTTTGATTTGCTACCTGTGATACATGCCAGTACCCTTGGCCACTGACCACAATCACAGGTCCAGCCATCAGAATGAACAGGAACTTCAAAAGAAAAAAAAAATCAATTCCATGTATAGAAACAGATGCTGGGGAGTCAGGACAAAGCAGTGACTAGTTCTGGTCCAAAAGGTTAGAAAGATCAGCATTTCCAGAATTTAAAGTGTAGACATTACAGCATTCATTACTGCTGTTTCCAAAAGCTAAATACATAGGAGCTTATGTAGACAGCTGTGCATCAACTAATTTTTAAGAAAACTTTTAACGGAAGTATAACATACATACAGAAACATGCATGGATCACAACTCTACAGCAGGAAGAATTCTGGCAAAAATGCACCCATGTAATCAGCACTCAGGTCGAGTAACAAAACATTACCCTCACCTCAGAAACTGCCTGTGTGCCATTTCACTCCCACCAATCCCTTAAGGATAACCATATTCCTGATTTCTGAGACCATAGATTGGTTAGTCTTATACATGTATTATCTCCAAATTCAAGGGTATTCAGCGGGGAGTCCATTTTATTCAATGTTGATATGTGTTAACTAATTTAAGCTCAACTAGTGTGACTAGTGAAGGGACTGATAGATAGACTAATGCTTCAGAAAACTGTGGAGTTTAACCAAAACATGATCCCATTAATGTATAATATATATTAAAAACACACTTTTAGGAACATAATTAGAAAAAAGAAAATCTGCCTATCTTCCTTTCAGACCGTGTCCCAGATATTCGCACCGTATGTATTGAACTGATTAAGAACTACTGCTATAGGACTTCCCTGGTGGTCCAGTGGTTAAGACTCTGTGCTGCTTCCACTGTAGGGGACACAGGTTCAATCCCTGGTCAGGGAACTAAGATCCCGCATGTGGCATGGTGTGGCCGGAAAAAAAAAGAACTAGTCCTATAAAGTCAGGTGTGACCTCAACTATTGTTACCAACATGCTCGCATTTGATCTTAGAGATTCTGATGTTATTTCTAACTTTGTGCTCATTTTTACAAAACAACGGAACACAAAATTTTCAGTTGGTTCACATTTTTTTATGTACGTGAAGGATTTTAATTTTTTGTATTTTCCTTTATAATCCTTCACGCTATTTCATCACTTTTACAACCCTGACAATCCCGTAGTCTAAGAATAGAAAGTGGTTTGTGTGTTATCAAACTAGACTTTGAGAGTTATACTGAATAAGTCCTTACTTGTTCATTTTGGTCAAGCACAAAATCCAAATGTTCATAATTCAAAGAAGAGCAGACTATGATTTTTGTTTTTATCAGCGATTCATTCATTCTTCCAGCAAACAATGAATGACCATTACTTAACACAAGGCTCTGGCTTAGACGGACTGATATGAGCTAAGAAAATTGACATTCTGTCTTGGCTAGCCGAGCCCTGGGCTGTTTTTATATAGGATACATAAAACCACTGCTTAGTGACTTAATGAGGCAGAGCCTAACTTACTGTCTAGATGTAAAGTCCTGCTTGCACAGCTGACCAGAAGGCCATTTGGAGGTCAATCTAGCTATTTTGGTTGTTATTAATGAACATCTTAGACACAATTCACTGCTTAGCCACTGCATGCTATGACAAAACCAGAATTAAAAATTCCCAAAGCTTGACTCAAAGTTGCGTATTAGTTTCTCCGGGAAATCCTTTAACTATTTCAAGTCAGTCTTGGGGCACTGCTACCACTTCTATCTTCTGTAATGTATAATTTTCCATTCCCTTACTCCAAAATCCTTGACACTAAAATAAAGCGTATTCTTAGAAAATTTACTTATATGAATTTTGAAGATAATATGTGGTGTGAACAATTTTACTAAAGGTTTCCTTATGTCAATAACAGCAACAACAGAACATGATATCAGACCACTTCTTCAAACAAAAGCAAAAATAGTGTGCTTTTAGTTTGATAAATATACTTCAAAGACTTCTGTGTAATTTTAATCAGATAGATTATAACTAAAAGTGACATCTAGATACCCTCCATTCTTTAACATTATAAAGATAGAATTTTTTAAAACTGTCACGTTAGCAGATAATTCAAGAGAGAATGGATAACATGATTGGAAATGATAAAGCAGAACGTAGGCTTAGGAGAATCAGCTAATTAGGTTGACTATATAAATTCTTAGGTTTTTTCCCCAAAACTGATATTCTGTGTATCTAGTCATTCAAAGTCCTATATATATATAAAGTAAATTTATAATTTATATAAATTTATTTATAATATATCCAATGTCAATCTTATGTAATAACCTACAAGCTGTTACTATTAGCAGTGCTATCTATGAAAAGCGGCAGGTATTTGGGAAGGAATGAGAAAGGGGATAGCTTTTTATTCTAAGTACTGTTTTACATGGGTAATTTCTTACTAGGAAGTGCAAAACTGAACAACGGAAAAGATTCTGAGTAATAAAAATGCCAGTCATTGAACCTTTCAGAGTTCAGATATCTTTTCTCTTCCCTTTTTTATTGCAATTTCTTGTTCTTTTTGTTCAGTTTGACACACAGAACTGGCTCACCTTCTTGCTGTGAGGCTCACGGTCTGATTGTGGGGATCACCTTCTGTCTGGTATCATCTAGTAATGATGGTGGGATGTTTACCATGGTTCCTTTTTCCTTTTAGAATATCTCTAACTGCTATACACATTTCCTTTTACTTAAAACCCTGAATTATATGTAAAAAGATTAATCTGTGATGGTAACCGTGTACACATTTACAAGGCATTGAATAAATGGCTTAAGAGCAATTAGAGAGTGGAAAAGCAAGAATGATGGACAGAAATCACTGTCAGATAATGCAAACTGAGGAACTAGAGGCTGAAAAGACAATTATTTGTTGGCAACTATTCATCTACTGGATAGTAAGAGAATATGTAACTTTCTAAGTAGTTGAAGATTGCAGTGGGTGAGCAGGGGAGAGAGTGGCTTGTGCCTGGAGTTTGGTAAGAGCAACATGTGAAAGGTAACAACCTCAATTTAATCTCTCTCTCTTTTTAAAACATCTTTATTGGAGTAGAATTGCTTTACAATGGTGTGTTAGTTTCTGCTGTATAACAAAGCGAATCAGCTATATGTATACATATATCCCCATATCCCCTCCCTCTTGCGTCTCCCTCCCACCCTCCCTATCCCTTTAGGGTGAAAACTGGAGGGATGCATGGACTCTCTGCAAGGGTATGTTTTACTGACATTAGTGAGGAGGGCTGAATTTGCCCACAAAAAATTAATAGTATTCATTAAAGAAAGGGCACAGAAGACAGCACTGAACATTCAGAAACAGACTGGAAGAAGGAAAAAGGAGGCTCTGGAAGCAAGCTGGCTATTGACCGGCTATGTGGTGCTGGGCGACCTCAAGCCTGTTTGCCCGTCTGTAGAAGGAGGTGCTGGGTCTCTGTGCTCTGTAAGAACCTGCCACCTCTAACAGCGTATGGTTATGCAGCTCTGGGACACACACGGGAATCCTATTTAATGACTGGGGCTCATCCTTGGGTTGCTACCTCCCCCCCCACAGAAGGACAAATTCAAATACTTGTTGTCTGATCTCCCTTGTCAATTCTGAACCTGTTTCCTGCATTTTAGTAACTACTGTCTCCCAGTCTGGTACCACTGCTTTGTGTCTCCTGGGAAAATAATTCACACCGAAGAACTCTTGGATAAATGAGTCACCACCCTGGACACGTGCAGTGATGTTTCCAAAGGCGATCGGGTGGAAAGGCAGTACGTAAAGCCAAGAAGTGAGAGGTCAGTGCCAAATACTCAGGCATCAGAGACAGATGGCAGCGAGACGCTTTTGAGAGGGAACCTCCCAGAAGGCCAGTCAACTACCATAAGTCCCTTTCCCTCTGTTTTTTCTACTTTCCATCTCGGAGGCTGAATCACAGTGTCCTCCACTGGTTTAGCAGTGAGCAATATTTACACAGTCATAATAAAGCAAACAGCAATTTATATATATAATACATATATATATATATATACACATATAACAGTGGGAGAATGGGGAAAGCAGAGGGCTGTCAGAGATATTTATATTGGTAAATATAAAACAGCAGCATTCGTGAATTAATTTAACAGAGATTTTATCAAATACCAATCATGTATCCGGCACTATTGCAGGCACTGGAGCTACAAGTGAATGACAGAGACAAACATTCCCGCCCTCATGAAACATACACATGGGAAAGAGATTAATCAAAAAATAAAATAATATATATGGGTGTGCTAAGTAATGATAGATGCAGGAAGTAAAGATATGAAGCATTGTCTCAGTAAGTGCCAGTTGCAATTTTAGCTGTAAAAGGAATTCTTCACTGGGTTAGCGCATGTGGGGTGAGGACCTTAAGGAGGTAAGGGAGCAAGTCTTGCATATGGTACCAGGAAGAGCGTTCCAGGCAGGTGAGAGCATCCTGGTTTGTTCAGGAAAGCAGTTGGCCTAGCATGTTTGATGAGCACCATTGCCTGTTTGAGGAATAGCAAGGCAGCCTCTACACTGCAGAAGAATGAATAAAGGAGAGAGATACGTATTGAGGTCATGAAATTAAGGGACCTTGTGTGAATTACAAGTAATAAGGTAAATTCCAAAAGAAACCACACACACAAATTCTTAGGTAGCTATCAGGAAGTACTAGAATGTGTATGTGCAAAACTGATGTGGAATCAGGAACTTGAGAAAGAAACGTCCCCAGGAGTATTTCACACTTTATTTATGATATAGAGTAACAGGAAAAGCATTTTATGCCAAGAAGGAGCCTGGGATATTAAAAAACCAAACATAATATTTATTTATTAATAAAACAGGTATTGGGCTCAAAAACCTTGAAATAAATGTAGTTTGAGGCCAATTTGATGACTAACCAATGAAAAAAAAGCTAATACTTACAAATTGGAAAGCATAGTTTTTATGTGTAAATAAATACAGAATGACTTCAAGTTGACATTTGCAAATGAAATAAAAGCATCTAATGTTCATCCATATTTTGTCCTCCTCTCCTTCATGATATTTGGAATAATCACTTTTCTCAGCCATCTCTGTAGGTTGAGCAGTATCTGTTATTGGTTCTAAGTGACGGTTCATGGGCAGAAGTGAAATGTATTAGGTCCAGGCTGTAGTACTGAATTGCTTCCTATGTTATTACTCTTTAGTGAAATGTATTAGGTCCAGGAGGTAG
>NW_020837969.1:4912124-4958364 GCF_003676395.1 Aethalodelphis obliquidens
GTCCAGGAGGTAGTACTGAATTGCCTCCTATGTTATTACTCTTTCCCTGCCACCACAATCAGGGAAACACAAAAATTCAGAGCCTCCGTCATCTTATGTTATTAAGTGTCCATGATAAATTGATTTCCTCTGGTGTCCTATGTTAGACACATATCCTGAGAAATAAAAGTAAACCTCTGGTATTTTAATCTACTAATATTTGGGGGTTGCCTGTTAATGCGGCACACCCTGACCTGTTCTGACTGATCCAGTAAACTAAACTGTGTGGGGCTCTATTATTTCTAAATTGTCAGTGTAAATACTTTTAGGAGAGAAAATATTCTTATCCTTTAGGAAATATTCTGCTGTAATTTTGATTGACTGACAGTAGGCAAATGTTACTATATACCTAAGTGCCTAATAGTAGAACCAAAACACAGACATTGACAAGTTACTACTATATCAGTAATTTAATGTTAAATATTTCCTTATTTACTATTGGTAATACTATATTATTACTTCCCTTTCTTCCTGCTGTTTAATAAAATTGGCATTTGTTAATAAATAATTAAAATGGACTCTTCAGATGAAACTGTCAGACACATAGTCTCTAGAGAATAGAATGTTAAGCACTATATCAGAAGTAACAATTATAAAATAAATATGAAGAAATAAAAATGGAAGAAAGTAATGTAGATACCCCACATAAGTTATTATTTCTAAAGCTCATAAAAGAGAAAATCCTGCAGAATTCATAATTTCAAAGTTTATTGTATAAAGATTTTACTGAAGTTTTACTTTTAAGACAGTTGAATTTATTAATCTGTATGCTTTTTAAAAGAAAGAAACGCTACGCTAACTTGAGGACTACACATATTTCAAAGGTTTTGAATTTAAGCAAAAACGTTTATTGGAAAATAAATATTCCTTTTTATTTGGATGGAAATGAGAAATAATTATCTGTAAAACCAACGAAGTCGAAGAAGATTGACACAGCCTGAAGCTTCCCCTATTTAATACTGTCTATATTTTAAGCCCTTGTTGATGGTTATTTTTCCAACAGTCCATTAATATCCTAGAAAAGAATTTCAAATAGATTTTGTGATTCAGGCCTACGTTTCAAAAATGGACTATTTAATGGAGAAATGAAGTGTTTAAAGATTACTATGTGAACTATGTACTATTTGTCCTTCAGATTATTGAATGTTAAAAGTTTTCATTTAGAGGTACACTCTGGTATTCACAAGAAGGCGTTTTTTTTCTGTTTGAGTACTAGTTAAATTATATAACTTTATTCAAATGGAAAGATAAGCCAGACAACTCTGATGGATTTTTTTTCTTTTTTGGCCGCGCTGCTCCTTATGCGGGATCTTAGTCCCCCGACTAGGGATCGAACCCTTGCCCCATGCAGTGGAAGTGCGGAGTCCTAACAACTGGACCGCCAGGGATGTCCCTCTGATGGATTTTTATTCCTCCTCTTTTACATACCACAGAACTAACATTCATCCATGGGTGCGTTCAATTATTCTTTCATTTATTCATTCAAAAAGTAAGAATTGACTACGTGCTACATGACAAATGATATACCAGGTACGGGTGATACGGAAATCCAAAATGCAGTTCTTGCCCTAAAGGAACTCACTATGTGGGGAGTCTAAATATCAAACAGCAAATATCCAGGTAGATGAGAACAGGGGCTCTGGAGTCATACGGACATGACAGGTTTCCAATCCCTCTCTGATTTGTCAATTACTAGTTATGTGACTTTGGGGAAAAATTTCCTTGTCAATGAAATGTGGATCACATTATAGTCTGTTTGGATTAAATTAGATCATATAAATATATATACACATATATATGTGTATCTATATATGATCAATTAGATCATATATGATCACATAGATGTATGAATTATTACACACTTGAATTTGATATATGGTAGTTATTCTGGTGATTTGTTTTTAGTAGTGAGAACTGCTACAAAGAAAGGCTGATGAGGGGCACTTTATTTAGCCTGAAGCTGTGGGAATGGGGTTGGCAAGGTGCATACAGATACCAACAGCTGGACCAAAGCTTGAAACACAAGCAGAATTGAGATAGCTAAGCTGTGGAGAGAAGTCAGAGGGTATGACATATGCAGAGGTACAGAAAAGGGAACCCAGGGAGAGTTTAAGGAGCTGCGAGTGTTTAGTAAGAGGGTGTTCTTGGGAAATTAGTGGGAGATGAGGCTGGAGAAACGGAAAGGAATTTGTATTTCATTCTGAGTGATTTATAATTTATCCTGAAGATGGCAGCCATTCAATCAACAATTATAAAATAATCAGATGTGTAATCATTGCTTTATACTTCTAGCAGAGTCAAGCCCTCTTAGTGGTTCAGAGGTGTTGACATGAATTAGAACACAACTTACACTTCAATATCACAGAGTGTATACACACATACAAAGTCTATATATAAGTAAGTGAGACATTGAGAATATACTTTCCACTTTAGAAAATAGTAGGAGAGTTTATAATATAAGTAAAATCTATGATATTTACTCAGCATATATTTATTGAGGATTACTCTGTGACAGGTACTATGCTAGAGTCTTCAGTGAAGGACACAAAAGTCTGTTTCCTTCTTTAAAGGAGATTACATTCTGGGTGGGTGAAATAGATAAAAGAGTAATAAGCGTTTCAAGTTATGTGTGCTCTCATAGAAGCTTATGAAAGGCATAAATAGCATGGAGACTAGAGTGACCAGAATCCCTTAGGCGGGACCAGGGTCAGGAAGGCCAGCAAGGAGGCTGCTGCAGTGGCTCAAGTTAGATTGTGATGGTTTGAACCATACGGCTGCAGTGTTGATGTGGACAAGGTATATTCAGAGGCGGAGCTGATGATCCGCTGCATGTGAAAGCAGAAGGACTCCAGGGTTAGCTGTAGGATCCTTGTGTGGGTAACTGGAAACCAGTATTCAAAAGCAAAAGAATGAAGTATGTTAAACAGTTTAGATTTAGAAGTCACTTGGTGTCATACCCACAACTGACCCATCCTTTTTTACCATTCCATCTTATCCTAGCTAGGCTTTGCCCTGGAAATCTGTTGTTATGTGTGGTCTCAAGACCACACTTCCTACAACTGATAATAATATACGAGGTGATTCAAATCTTTGCTCCTTAACTTTTCTTTGTGGTCTATAAAATGTCCTTACTATGAGAGTCCGTATTTTCAGTAAAACAAAATATCGGGTTTGTCTGTGAAAATGGTGTCACACACATGGGAACCTACTATAAAGAAAGCCAAGTACTTTGGGAGTTGAAGCATAGAGTATGAGAGTCCTGAGAAGTTGTTCTCTCACAAATTCAGATGTGCCTTAAATGGACCTGCTCCCCTGCAGGTTTAGTGGCACCATCTGCCATCAGAGTTACCTTCTTGCTGCTGAACCATCACTTTGGTGACTTCTTTTTTCATGCGGAAAGTTTATTCCACTCAAAGACAAACGGGCAATGATATCTCTTCCCAACTGGGGGCGTATGAAAACTCAGTGTGAACAGCTGTTGGAACAATTGTGGGTGAAAATTTTGCTCTATAGAAAACCACCTTGAGAAGCAGACATGGTCACACCGCTTTCAGGACTAAAGCCCATCTGCTGGGCTGGCTGAGTGCCTGCTCACTTGTTGGTCAGACTTTAGGACATATCACGTCTCCGTCAGCAAGTTCCGGTTTCTCTCCTGCCACACCACTGCCCCCTGGGTGTTGGGTGCTCCTTTGTCTCAGACAAGCTGTCCATGGTTTCATCGGATATAAATCCCTCTTCTCACCAGCTCATCAAAAAAAAAAGAAAACGTCACAATTTCTTGGAAGGTGTATATTGAAGGACAGAGTATATTGTCTGTTATTGGCTTGTATTTTTTCTGTTTATTCTCTTCCCTCCAAAGATGAGAGAAGGTCAGCACAGCATGCCAGGATCACATGTTTGAATCACTGCATGTTATGCTCCTTTGGTTTTCATAAAGAATAGCTTCCTTATGGAGTTCCCTTCTGCACACATACAAAAAAATCAAAGTACAGTTTAGGAGTCTGAAAGCAAGTTTTCTGATTTTAATTTCTTTTATTTTCTTACTATTTAAAAATTTTTCATTTCCTTGTTCCTTTATTTTTCTTCCTTACTTTTCATCCTTTTTTTGACTTTCCGCTTTACTTTTCGCATAACATTAGGATTCCAGTTTTCTTTTCCCCTGACCTTTTTTAATTTCCCCTCCAGTTTACTATTCCCCTGACCTTTTTTAGTTTCCCCTCAAGTCTTAAATCTCCCCAGCGTATTCCTCTAATTATTTCCTTCTTTCTTCACTCAGTTTTCCAGTTTGCCTGTCACTGATCCTGTGCATCTTCCAGAAGATTGAATTCTTCACATTCCTGGCCCTTTTGCAAGCTGTCTCATTTCAGTTGCCCACTTCCTTCTAATTCCGAGACGAACTATGGGATAACGTCGCATAACTCTCCTCTTCTACTGTTCTGATTAGCTGCGTTCCATTTGACACTCAGACAGCAGAAAGAAGAGGGCTCAAAGGGAATATAACTCTAAACAAGGAGATTTCTCTGCAGGACACAGAAACACATCAATGTCCTTTACATAAACCTGTGTGGCTGAGAGGCTGGCCTAGGTAAATTACTGTCACTTGGGGACGATGAACAATCACAGGAACCTCAGGCCAGAGATGTTCACGTTTACGAGATTATAACATGCAAGATGAAATGTGACTCTAGGGTGAACATATACTCAACACTGTTCTTCTCCCCTTCTGTTTAGCTGTGCCTCTTTTTCTTCCAGTCCACAACCAGGATGGCAAAAGCAAGAGAAGGGGGAAAATTCTGGGGGACGGTGAATGTAAAAATGGAACAAAATGTGTCAGCTGTGCCCAAGCTCCAGACACCTGACCACCCTGGCTTCACAGAAATCAATGAAGATTGGGTACTTGTGTTTTATTGTTGTTGTTTTTTTTTTTTTTTTTTTTTTTTTTGCGGTACGCGGGCCTCTCCCGTTGCAGAGCACAGGCTCCAGACACACAGGCTCAGCGGCCATAGCTCACAGGCCCAACCGCTTCTTCGCGGCATGTGGGATCCTCCCGGACCGGGGCACGAACCCGCGTCCCCTGCATCGGCAGGCGGACTCTCAACCACTGCGCCACCAGGGAAGCCCTATTGTTGTTTTTTAATCAAATAAATAGTAGCAAATTATATATTGTATTCATTGTTTCAATAAATGTTTATTAAGTGGATCCACCTGTGACAGGTAATGTTCTAGCCACTGGGAAAGGCTGAACAAAATGTTAGTGTATATGTGTCAGAAAATGAAACGAAAGTTATATCCCTGTTTAACCAACATATTAAGTTTAATAAATCCCTTAGTCACCAAATACTGAAAATGTTATTGTGTTTAAAACTAATTAAGCCCTACTAAGAATAAAAATACTTAATCTGTAAAATCATTTTTAAAGTGAGATATAATAACATATAACAATTGGGTAAGTTTAAAGCATACAATATGTTGATTCAATATATTTACATATTGTAATACGATTATTGCCGTACCTTTTAGCTAACTCTCTATCACGTCACATAATTATCATTTTGTTTTTGCTGTGAAAACATTTGAGCCAGTCTCACAGCAGTTTTGAAGTTTATGATGTAGTACTGTTGACTGTAATCATTACTTTGTGCATTAGATTTCCACAACTTCTCCACCTGTTGCCGTTTCACAACTCCCCAACTCCCCCATGTCCCAGCACCTGTTAGCCACCGTTCTGCTCTCTGTTTCTACAAGTTCAGCTCTTTTAGATTCCACATGTAATATAATACAATCTTCGTCTCCGTCTGGCTTATCTCACTGAGCATAACGCCCTCATGTTCCATCCATGTTGTTGCAAACGGCAAGATTCCCTTCTGTTTTATGGCTGAGTAGTATTCTGTGTGTGTGCGTTTGATGGACGCTAAGTGTGTTTCCGTATCCTGGCTACAGTGAATAATGCGGTGATAAACATGGGGATGCAGAAATCTCTCTGAGAGACTGCTTTCAGTTCCTTTGGATATATACCCCCAAATAGGATTGCTGATCATATGGTAGCTGTATTAAAAATAGTTAATATTCCTGAGGGCTAACTATTGGTGCTATGCTCAGAATAATACAACGAGGTAGGCTGCTATTTCAAATAACGTATTGAAGGAAACGAACTCAGGAATGTAAGTGCTTGCTCACAGCTTATAAGTGGAAGAGCTTGGCTTGAGAATGTTCTACTTCGGGATCGTGGGGGAAACCTGTATAAGTGTGTGTGTGTGCGTGCGCATGTGTGTCTCTCTCTCTCTCTCTCTCTCTCTCTCTCTCTCTCTATATATATATATACATATATATATATGTATATATATATACCCATATATATTTTTAAACCTAGCTTCAGTCACTCTTGGTACAGAAAAATCTTTGTGGAAATGGTGAATATTAAAGTTCAGTTTATATCATTGGTATTATAATGTGGACAACCATTGTCTGCTGATTACTTGCTGCAAAATGTTGGCTGCTTTAATACTTAGCTTGGGAATTGCTGCAGAGATCTTTCTTGCCATTTCCAGTGCTCTTTCTGCAAAAACGTGCTACATCACCTCTCCCATAAGCATTCTATGTCTTGCAGCAAAGTCAGGAGCATTTTAAACATATCTGAGTGAGAAGAAGAATTTCTTTAAGAAGACCTGAACTGAGAGCTAGTTGAGACAGAAATCTGAACTCTATGGTAATTCTCATAAAATTGCATTAAGTGCTATATTCTGAGATATTCTACCTCTTTTTTCAGAGTCTGCTGGTATAATTTCTTCTTCTCCATTCCCATTCACACTGCCCCATATCTAGCAATGAACTAAGAGCTTCGTCTTGTTTAAAAACAATCACCACCATCTATTACCAAAGCAAAATCTGTTAAAACTTTCCAAGATTTCTGGATTACCATAGGACTTAAGATATGTTAAACGCTCAAATTTGATGTCATATATTAACATTCTGCCATTTGGCATTATTTGACTTTATTTTATTGACAGTGAGCATACCAACTAGCTCAAAGGAAAAAAATTTAGATGTCATCACTATTTTGGTCTACATGATACAAAATATTTTGTCCTTTGTGAAGGCACTTAGAGGAGAGAGTTTTGCAGTATTAATTCTCTTCACAAGCGTCATTTAGCTTATTTTGAATTTAATTTTAAATTAGTACAGGTGGTTTATATTTATTTTCATCAAATCTTGTTGTCCTGAATACTTGGAGTTATACTCTACTTATTTGGTCCTTATCATATATACTCAAATGCAAGTAAATAACATGAAGAGAGAACTGTGTGGAGGATAGTGGGTTACGTTTGGAGTCACAGAATGTTCTGGCAGGACTATTGGGGAGGGTATAAGATATAGCATGGTGATCTACAAGACCCAATCTGCATATAACATTTCATTGATCCTTTGTTCATAACAAAGTCATGTAATTTTTACATCAACTCTTTTGGAGAACAAGGTAAAACACAAATATGTAGTTATTAAATTATGTCAATTTACATAAAAACCCAAACTTCCATATTTTTGAAGTTAGTGTCAAGCAGAGAACCCAGGTCTAAATATGTTTCCAGATTGAGAACAGCAACACCTCACTGGAACTCATAGCATAACTCTCTTTATATAAACTGCACTGGATTTAATACAAAACAACATCCTTCTGCCTCTATTATAGAGATCTTGAAAAAATTTTACATATAATCAGACACATGGTACATAAATGTTCTTTAATATAATTATATACATATATATGTGCAATATATGATAATATATATGCGTATGTGTGCAGTAGATGCGAACTTATGTTATTTTCATGTCTGTCTTCATGTTGCTGTAAATTTATTGGTCTTTACTAAATTCTAAAAGTTATAGCTGTAAAAGCTATTTTCATAATATTTGTACTTGTGAAGTATGTAAAATTTAATATATGATCTCTGCAGAGATGTAATGATTTAAATTATATCACTGTAGCCTTCAAATAAAGTAAAACTCTCAAATAGTGCTTTTGAAATGCATGGCCCCTATCCCTTCAAACTTAATTGTACGGCATTTTCTGTACATTTGGTAAGTTAGGGAAAGAAACTATTTGGTGTGCTCTAATATATACCATACAAAATAAGGCTACCCTCATATTTTTAGGCTCAAAAATGTTGGACATTTTTGCTTGTAAAAAGAACAAAACTAGTTTGAGAGAAAGGGTCACTTTGAGAATGCGAGGTCATTAAGAAGCCCATCATAAAAGGCTGAGTGATGGATGGTACTGTGTTACGTAGGTGACAAGGGTGGAGGTTGACAACATGAAGATGAGAAGAGGTAAGATCAAGGCAAGAGGTAACCTTGTTTATTTGGGACGTAAAACTGGAAGCTGTCTAAACAACTGATAGATAAATCAACATGAAGACGTCCTTCCCAAGAAAATAAAAGTTAGAACAAGGGGTTTTTATGAGAGGAAATGCCAACGGTCCTTCCAGATAATAAAACCTTCTGTTAAGTTTCACTCCATTCAGTTTAGACTAATTACAGAATTTAAGGATGTGAGATGCTGTCATTCTGAATTTCTTCTGAAAACACAGACGTATGTGTTAAAAAATGAAAAAAAACTTTCTAAAAGCATTCTATCAGTGTTGAATACACATTAAACAAGTCAGTCAGCAAAACAATTTTCATCTTTCTTGTATGTGTTTTTATATGGCTAAAGCTCGGTTTCTGAGAATGTATTATACACACACACTTATATCTAAGGTTTCTAGACAAAGCACATTCTTAAAAAAATTCATAAAATAACTATTTTCTAAAAGAAATAGGGAGAGCCATGATATTCGCTGTTGAAAACCTTTAAAGTAAAAATCAACTCTACCTGTTGAGTTTTCTAGGTCTAAGAAACTCAAAGCAAAATGTTATCCTAAGAAGTATTCTTCCAACATCTTCATGAGGGAGTAAAATATTATATTTAATCTATGCATAAGCTCACTAAGTTACACAATTAGTTTGTAAAATGTATCAACACCTGGACTAATACTGTGGAGAATGCTTCACTCACCCACTAAACCGTTTGTTTTAAATGTGTGTTAGTCTCAGAGAAGCGTTGGGGGTGGGTGCCCATGAAATTTTGACTGTATTTTCTCTAGGAAAATGCAACTTGCATGGTATTAATGAATAGCTTGTGTATGCTTCTTAACAATCAGTACAAAAATGGTGTATTTTAGGTGCACAACATAATGATTCGACATTTGTATATATTGTGAAATGATCACCTAATTAAGTCTACCTAACATTCATCACCATACGTAGTTACAAGTTTAAAAAATCTTTAAGATCTACTATCTTAGCAACTTTCAAACATACAATACACCTAAAACTAATGTAACGTTATACGTCAATTATATCAAAAAAATGTTTTGAATGGTGTATTTTTTCCTACGAGGTTTTATCTCAGGTCTTGTCTATTTGTTTTATTTGTTATAAGCAGGAAAGACTGGTCGAGTTCGATATCCGTTGGAAACCTGGATAACAGAAGCCAATTGCTCAAGAAATGCTACTTTAAGACAAGCCTGGTCTGCTTTAGTAAAGAGCTGGTAACCAGGTGGAAAGCAGTCTGTGAAGGAGTCCAGTTAGAGCACTCATGTCGTCCCTTCCACAATGCTTCCGTAGTTGGAGCAGAGTGTGGCACTGAGGGAATGTGTCAGCTTTGTGTGTCAACTCCTGAGCTTGAAAGCAGGCAAATTAGTCTTTGGGAGCCTCAATATTTTCCACCGTTAAATGGGGAACAGTGAATATCTTCTGTGTGGCTTGTTTTAAACGGATTAAATGAGACAAAGGATGCACAGTGCTTGGCACAGCGGCTGTGCTTGGGAACTCATAGCGAACATCGTTACCTTTTTAACGTGGATCCTTCAAGATAAAGCGGAGGCTTGATTTTTCGTTGTATATCTCAGCCTGTCTTTGTAATCATGGAGGCTAAGCATCTTCATAAAATACCAACTATTCCCAGAACTTAAGTCATAAAATTTGGATTTCTTTCACGTAAGATTCCTTCATGTAGCCAAGCATGCAAGCGAAAAGTACTTTGATGGCTTTTTTTCAATGTAATTCCTCACATGTAGATATCAGATAGATTCACAACCGTAGTATGTTAATGATCAGTTTCAAGATGCCCTAGGACCACAATAAATGACCTCTGATGTCCATACCATTCTGTGACTCATTGTTCATAACCAAAGGACTTCCCTGACATTTATCTACTCTGTTAAACCACCCATATCTGTGCAAAAAGAAAAAAAAGGGGCATTAGCAGGTATATTTGAAACTAATCTGAACAAGGCCATTCAAACGTTATGACCCAAAGCGTATCGGAAGACTCAGTTATTCGATTACGGAGAAACCAGCCTATTATCGCACATTAATTAAGTGTAAAATATGAACTGTCTCCATGTATCTGTATCCTGACACTGCGAGTGATATTAGATGAAGTATTATTATATGCTTTAACAATGTAATATATTTAAGGGTGGCATAAATGTCTTTTGACTACCTTTTATTCTGACAGGCACTGCCAGGTAATTGCATTCGGTGGTTTATGAACTATAATCACCTGACCCTTTAACCTTCCACTCAGGTGTGCAGCGGGAGCGTCCATAAGGAGAAAATGCACCAGGCTTGCAGGGAGGCTGGCGAGCGTACAACCTCCGTCACAGCCGTCTGTTAAAGAGAGGCGAAAGGCCACTGTGCAGGAGAGGAACCCCATCAGATGGTTATAGGCTTTGAGTTCTTAAAGTTCTGTGATCCTTTGAATTCATTGTTAAAAGTACAAATAACTCTGGGAGAGCTTACACCTTAATCCATTAATAGAACACAACCGGAGTCGGCACTTGCACACCAGGCTGATGGGAATGTGAACTGCCAGAGAGAGTGGGGCATTACTGGAGAAAAGGGAAAGCAAGACCAAATACTCCTACTTCACTTCTTCAGTTTGTTTCAGTTGAAATGTTTCCAGTTCTACCCCTCTGAGACTATAGCAAAGGAAATAATTCTTCTTCCTCAGAAACTTAAGTTGAATGAAAATAATGTCAACCTTGTGATATTATAAAAACTACAGCTGATTTTAAATATATCTTGAATATTGGAAAGTATTACAGAATCATGACACACAGAGGTGTTTGTGGATAAGCCAACCTAAATTTGACTAGGATCACATCCTGCTGAAGTCCTTGGGATTAATGTTAACCATTTGAAAATAATAACATCTCTTACAGAAATGTCTTTAGAAAAGTGAGAAACATTTTAAAGTAAAAACAGCGGACTACTTCTCCATCTGGTAATGGCAAGGAAAATCAAAGGCTAATGTCACAGAAGCATAAAACAAATGCCAGTTTAAAGGACAAAATATAGCGATGGCAGGATCCTGCTGGCTCATATGGGGAGGAAGGAAGTGATGCCTGGAAGAGACTGTCTGAGATTGTAGAGTGAAACTGAGGCTTTCAGAGGGCACATGCTTCCTCGACCTTGAATAAAGAAAGAGTTGCTATGACTGTAAGCCTGTTTAGTGTAATTTATATAAATTCTGTATCTTCAATGATCATCATGGTCATAACAGAACTTCAAGATGGAAAATTGAGTTTACACGTGCTTTGGCATGGTCCTTTATAGTGACACCTTGAAAATGTGCCTTAAGTCTGTCTCCAAGATGTGCAGGGAAAGGAGGAAGCTGGGGTAATGTGGATATGGCAATCTAGGACCTACCCCCAAGTTAGAAACCACTGAACTCCAGAGTCTACTAAAGACTAGGGACCGCTTAACAATGATCTAGAGAACTTGTTAAGAAGAAGAATTCTTATTTGACTAGTCTAATAAGGGATCAAGTAATCTCTTTATTTGAAAAGCTCCCCAGAAGGCTCTGGTGTACAGAGAACTATTAACTGGTCTTTTCAGAAACGACTGGCCAGAGTCAGCTTTAGTTGCAGTTAGGTTCCTGCAGTTCTCTGGCTGGTTGTCCAGACTTACAACAGGTGACTCTGGTTGTCCCTTGCACCTGCGTAATGCAGAAGGGGCTGAAAAGCACAAATTTGAAGAACCCCCCCAAATTTGCCCAGCACCCCATCTATTAAAAACAGCAGAAGACATCTCCCTGATTCAAAATCTTCCATTTCCTAGTCCTTGAAGAGGTAGGAAAATCAAGTCCATGGTTACTAGCTTTTTGTAATTTGTTCCTGTATTGGAACAAATCCTCTGCTCCTACTTATGGCTGCATAAAATTCACTGGTTATGAAAAGAAAGAAAAGAGGAAAGGAACAGGTTTTCATCATCAGGAAAGGTGAGAAATGGGCAACAGTGAAGTCACTGGTCTGTAGAAATTCTGAAATCATGCTAAAGAAATGTCAGAAGGAGCCCTTATGTTGGGAGAGTGAAGCATGTTTTTATTGTCTTGACTGTAATTCTGGTTCTAGAAGGGCCCCTCCTTCTACCTTCTACCTTTTCTCCATGGCTCTTGGCCATTCCTTCTGATTGTTTATTCCTTTTTTATTACCCTCCTTGGACAATAAAATATCCTCACCTGGAAATGAGACTGGGATGCTACGTCCACTTTGGATGCTAAGCAGCTTTCTCAGCTGGCTCTCCCCAGCCTCCCAGAAAGTTAGGGACCAAGAGTCACTTTAATTCTTGTATGTATTTGTGTTTGTGTATGCCCACGCGCATGGGCAGTACATTCTCTTAAAACCTTAATAGTTTTTCAAATGTTTGACTTAGCTAGTTACTTATGCCAATAGCCACGTTCAGAATTCTTTCTAGACACATTTCTTAGATTTACAATATTTCTTTGCTTCCTGCCTTATGCTTTCTTTTTCTCAACTTAATTACAGGCCTTCGGCCAATCGGGCTGAGGTGGGCGATCCACACCTTTAATCTCTTTTCCCTTGAGCTATTTTATCCAACTGAAAGGATTTCCTGTGTGCTACCTCAATGCATTCAAGGGGTTTTAATAACGGGAATAAACAGCTTTAGCCTTGATTTGATCTTCGCTTCAAGGCTAAATTTTAATTAGCCTTTGTTGCTCAAAGGCATTTTTTCCCACCCCTACAAGTCCCTGAATTTGTAGACTCTATTTTTGTTTTGTCACAGCCTTCCAATGAGCTTTATTAATGGTCATGGGACTATTAAGAGTTTTTACATGGCTGGGAAGCAGGCTTAGCTTCTACGTTAGTGGAACTATGGCTTTATCCCTTGTGGAAGGCTTGTGTGCCCAAGGTTGTATGTAGGGGCAGGAAGCAAATATTTTGTAAATTCCTTTGCAGAATAATTTTGTACAGAATACCACAACAGAGAAATCTTTAAAGGGGTCATGATGCTAGCAGAAGCTGTGCAGACAAGGAAAGCAAGTCTCTATCTGTGATATGCATCCATTCCCATGAGGACAAATTGCTGCACCTCATGGTGGAAAGGAACCGAAGTAATCAACCTGCCACCGGATGGCTGGAGAGTAACTGACCTCTCCTGATCACTCCGAAATTGGTGCTCTGCTGGAGGCTCTATGTTGACCTCTGCTGTTGGTAGGAAGGGCACTAAATATCAGGTATTTACAGTACAGTTGCTATATCTATATCAGTCATGAAAGAGGGGAGCCTGTTTATAGCCTGCATTGAGTATCACTGTTCTGGCTAGAGAGAGAGGTTACCTAATATCTAGAAAATGAGTTTCTCTTGGTCATCTGAATGTTGAGAGCATCCTCTGCAGTAGATGCTTCTTGTGGGCGCTCATATACCACACAGACATCTATATACTATGTGTCCATTCCAAGAGACACAATCCACAACACCCCTTCAAAAGATCACCTTGTCACCAACCTTTTATTCTTTTCAACTGGCCAAATCATTATACAATGTTCATTATATGGTATAAATTCATACCTCAAATTATTTCTCTACAGAACAATGTGGACAACCAGATATATGTCCATAATTATTACTACTGGGAAAATTTCATTTCACAGCCATCTATCAGGAACACTTTTGAATGGCCTAGAACACATCACATCCACTTCTACCCAACCACAACTTATCATGCAGATCAACAATGACAACAAAAAAACTATGCCTGAACTTTTTCCTCTTTGGATAACTAGTTGCACTGGTCATGAGGAATTTCCCACTAAGTCACAGATGGGAGCTGAGGAAAAGACCACAAAGCAGCAAGAGTGGGTGTGGGACACTTGTTCATGTAATTTTCTCATATTTTCTGGACCTGCTTAGGACTGTCTCATACAGAGCATTTATTCCCATCAAGGAACGGAATACCGATGCTTGTGCTCAGCCTTGTGATTTGCTGGATCGAATAATACCCAGTAAGCAGCCTAGAAGGCTACTGCTTGAGCTAAATCACTGACAAAGAATTCAGCATGGTGGGCAGAAATCTACCAGGACTGCCGTATTCATATACTACACAGACACCTATACACTATGTGCCCATTCCAAGAAACACAACCCAACACCTCTTCAAAACATCACCTTGTCACCAACCTTATTCTTTTCACAGCCTTTCACCCACTTCCTAGAATTGAGCCAGTTCGTGGATCCAGAGCCCACTGATAAAGGGGCTCTGGGGATACACTGTCTCCTTTTGAAGAGGGCTCCCACAACACACCTCAAATGTATGCTCTAAATTTGCTTCTACACCTTCCCTAAGGGGATAACAGACATTTACCAGAGTAACTGTGAACTAGGAAACAGTACATACACAGATATTCCAGGAGTTTCTCGACACTGGCTTTGAGTTTACATTAATCCCTGATGACTCAATGCATCACCAAGATCCATCTGTTGTAAGGACTGGGGTACACACTGGTGACTTTGGAAGTCAGGGAGCAAGTGTAGTTTGGGGCAGAAGCAACACACGGTGGGTTCTGTGAGTCCATGGAAACATCATATGGTGCTTTTCCGGTTTCTGAATGTAGAGTCAGAAGAGATATATTATACTTAGCACCTGGCAGAATTCCCATATTGTCTCCTTATCAGAAGAGGAAGGGTTATCTTGAAGCAAGAAACAATGGAAGCTTTTATGACTCCAGGGCTGAAGGGAGAAGTGCAGGAATTATTCTCTCAGAGTCTTTAACAAAAACTAGAACCACGCAGTAGGGGCCAGAGGTAGGCAGGGAACAAAGCACAGAGGGAGCAGCCATTCCCACACTCCAGTCTCCTGCAGGGGTGCCTCCCACTGGGTGTGCCAACCGGAGGTAGCCAGTAGTGCAGCCTGGTTCATGCCACCTACAGGGCTTAGCCTCCCTGGGCACAGAAGAAAGTAAAGAGTGATAGAAAATGGAAGGGTTGCACTTCCCTGCTGGTGCAGTGGTTAAGAATCCGCCTGCCAATGCAGGAGACACGGGTCTGAGCCCTGGTCCAGGAAGATCCCACATGTTGCGGAGCAACTAAGCCCGTGCACCACAACTACTGAGCCTGCGCTCTAGAGCCCGTCAGCCACACCTACTGAGACTGCGTGCCACAAATACTGAAGCCCGTGCACCTAGAGCCCGTGCTCAGCCACAAAGAGAAGCCACTGCAATGAGAAGCCCACGCACCACAACGAAGAGTAGCCTCCACTCGCCACAACTAGAGAAAGCCCACGAGCAGCAATGAAGACCCAACACAGCCAAAAATAAATAAATAAATAATTTAATTAATTTTAAAAAATGGAAGGGTTAAGCAAGAGAAAAAGAACAAGCAAAAGTTCCATAAGTATTTAATCCCTGCCTTTGAAGAAAAAAGCTAGAATGGTATTTTCCGGAAGAGGTGTTTCATTGGAGAAAGAAATCACACTAAATATACGCTGTTACTGTTGACAATTGATGTGGGATTTCCTGAGACAGAGAAAATGATTTATTTTTTAATGAACTTGACATTAATTAAATAGAAATAAATAAACCAAATTTGTATTATGTTAGGGATTATGTAGTTTGGGGTTAGAGTGTACAGAGGTATTCTTCGATCAAGCATTAGTTGAGTAGAGGGTTTTGGTTTTGTTTTGTTTTGTTTTTGCTATTAGAAATTTATTGAATTGAAAGCTATGGTACAACTTATGTCAGACATATGTGTAGCAATCTTCTTTGTAAATAGATTTATCCATTCATCAGGCCTGTGTACAGTGTGTGAGTGCCCGTGGATGTTAGTGTGAGTTTTATTTAATCATTCCTAAGTGAGGCAACTATTTTATTCTGAATTTTACACTATGATTTGTAGACTAAATTTTTAGAAAATGCCCTCCATCGCTCCACCTCTCATTTTTCCTGCTGACTTGCACTGTGAAGGTTTTAAGGCAATTTTAATTTATTTTAGACAGCTTGTAGAATAGAAGCCTGCCCACAATTCCATTTTGGCCCAAATTTTGATTTGAAAAATCTAGTGATACAGTGTAATTTTTTCTTGGATATAGTTTCTTTCTCTCCTTGGTTGGACTTAGTAACTTTGAAATTAAACTTTTGGTCTACTCTCTTATAAAACAAAATGTAATATCGTATGGAAAGATTCTTATTTTTTTCAAACAGAGGAACAATGTCTAATTTATTTAATTTGCTTATTTTTCTTATAGCTGAATATCCCTTCTCTCTTAAAGCGCTCCTTTATTTTCTGTTTCAGTTGTGCAACAACAAGCTTGGGACAATAAAATCCTTAAAATAAAGCCACAGTTCTCTTTATATTCACATCCCTTAACAGACTTTCTTACTTCAGTGTTCAGAGATATATAAGTTAAAAGGACTGGGGAATGTGATTTTTCAACACATAAAGTATAAGAACCAAATTGTTAATAAATACTTCTATATCTGTAAAACCACCTCAAAACTTTATTTTAGTATAAATCATATAGAGATAATCTTTACATTTTTGTGATTTACAAGGCAGGGGAAAGAGGCTCATGGTGATGCTCTGGTCAAATGTAACCTCTGGGATTCTATATCAAATTAAAAACAAATACGTTCCTAGACAGGAAAACTCTTAAACGTATGCTGTCATGGGAGCCCACATTCAAGATGTGTCTTGCGTGGAGACTGATTGGAATTAGAGCAGCAGTTACACTTTAGTCAAACTGTGGGCCCAGAGACGCCCAAATGATAAACCTGACAATGTCTACAGAACATTCTGTAGAAGTTCGGCACTTTACTATGAAGAATAGAGAAAACATTCCAGAGTTTTCCCTCGAGATTGACCAAAGATTCGTGGGGCAGTGAGGGAACTCAGCACGCCTTTACTTCTTAGTTAAAAACATATGGGGTAAGAATTTGGAGAAAAGCTTCTGGTGACAGAGAATGTAGCAAAATGAGAACTGCATCCGAACTCAGAAGACCCAGCATAAGGGAGGTCCTGCCCTTACCAGCTGTTACTCAGTCTCCAAGGCTTGTTTTCCTAGGTGTGCCCTCTGGAAAAGGAGACCTGTCTGGCAGTTTGCTTAGTTTTGGTTATGAAAGAAAATAATGAGGTCTTTCAGCGATGCATTATAAACTAAATACAGTATACAACACGTGCTGCATGTTTTTGCTCGTAAACTTCGAGAAGTAACAAAGGGTGGGATTTTCTGTGGGTAATGCTTAGCGTTTACAGACGGAGAGACAGAGATTCAAGAGACTGATTCCACTGCTTGGGGTCAAACAGGAGCAGGGGAAATTAAAAACTCAAGTTCCCGGGGAGATCAGCTTCCTATACAACTTAGGGAGAGATGGAAAGAAATCATAAAGATCAGATCAGAAATAAATGAAAAAGAAATGAAGGAAACGATAGCAAAGATCAATAAAACTAAAAGCTGGCTCTTGGAGAAGATAAACAAAATTTATAAACCATTAGCCAGACTCAACAAGAAAAAAAGGGAGAGGACTCAAATCAATAGAATTAGAAATGAAAAAGGAGAAGTAACAACTGACACTGCACAAATACAAAGGATCATGAGAGATTACTACAAGCAACTCTATGCCAATAAAATGGACAACCTGGAAGAAATGGATAAATTCTTAGAAATGCACAACCTGCTGAGACTGAACCAGGAAGAAATAGAAAATATGAACAGACCAATCACAAGGACTGAAATTGAAAGTGTGATTAAAAATCTTCCAACAAACAGAAGTCCAGGACCAGATGGCTTCACAGGTGAATTCTATCAAACATTTAGAGAAGAGCTAACACCTATCCATCACAAACTCTTCCAAAATATAGCAGAGGGAGGAACACTCCCAAACTCTTTCTACAAGGCCATCATCACCCTGATACCAAAACCAGACAAAGATGTCACAAAGAAAGAAAACTACAGGCCAATATCACTCATGTACATAGACACAAAAATACTCAACAAAATACTAGCAAACAGAATCCAACAGCACATTAAAAGGATCATACACCATGATCAAGTGGAGTTTATCCCAGGAATGCAAGGATTCTTCAATATACGCAAATCAATCAATGTGATACACCATATTAACAAATTGAAGGAGAAAAACCATATGGTCATCTCAATAGATGCAGAGAAAACTTTCGACAAAATTCAACACCCATTTATGATAAAAACCCTCCAGAAAGCAGGCAAAGAGGGAACTTTCCTCAACATAATAAAGGCCATAGAAGACAAACCAACAGCCAACATCTCCTCAATGGTGAAAAACTGAAACCATTTCCACTAAGATCAGGAACAAGACAAGGTTGCCTACTCTCACCACTCTTATTCAACATAGTTTTGGAAGTTTTAGCCACAGCAATCAGAGAAGAAAAAGAAATAAAAGGAATTCAAATTGGAAAAGAAGAAGTAAAGCTGTCACTGTTTGCAGATGACATGATACTATACATAGAGAATCCTAAAGATGTCACCAGAAAACTACTAGAGCTAATCAATGAATCTGGTAAAGTAGCAGGATACAAAATTAATGCACAGAAATCTCTTGCATTCCTATATATTAATGATGAAAAATCTGAAAGTGAAATTAAGAAAACACTCCCATTTACCATTGCAACAAAAAGATTAAAATATTTAGGAATAAACCTACCTAAGGAGACAAAAGACCTGTATAGAGAAAACTATAAGACACTGATGAAAGAAATTAAAGATGATACAGATAGATGGAGAGATATACCATGTTCTTGGATTGGAAGAATCAACACTGTGAAAATGACTATACTACCCAAAGCAATCTACAGATGCAATGCAATCTCTATCATACGACCAATGGCATTTTTCACAGAACTAGAACAAAAAAATTCACAATTTGTATGGAAACACAAAAGACCTGGAATAGCCAAAGCAATCTTGAGAAAGAAAATTGGAGCTGGAGGAATCAGGCTCCCTGACTTCAGACTATACTACAAAGCTACAGTAATCAAGACAGTATGGTAGTGACACAAAAAGAGAAATGTAGACCAATAAACAGGATAGAAAGTCCAGAGATAAACCCATGCACAAATGGTCACCTTATGTTTGATAAAGGAGGCAAGAATATACAGTGGAGAAAAGAGCCTCTTCAGTAAGTGGTGCTGGGAAAACTGGACAGCTACATGTAAAAGAATGAAATTAGAACACTCCCTAACACCATACACAAAAATAAAACCAAAATGGATTTAAGACCTAAATGTAAGGTCAGACACTATAAAACTCTTAGAGGAAAACATAGGCAGAACACTCTATGACATAAATCACAGCAAGATCCTTTTTGACCCGCCTCCTAGAGAAATGGAAATAAAAACAAAAATAAACAAATGGGACCTAATGAAACTTAAGAGCTTTTGCACAGCGAAGTAAACCTTAAACAAGACGAAAAGACAACCCTCAGAATGGGAGAAAATATTTGTAAACAAAGCAACTGACAAAGGATTAATCTCCAAAATTTACAAGCAGCTCATGCAGCTCAATATCAAAAAAACAAACAACCCAATCCAAAAATGGGCGGAACACCTAAATAGACATTTCTCCAAGAAGATATACAGATTGCCAACAAACACATGAAAAATGTTGAACATCATTAATCATTAGAGAAATGCAAATCAAAATTACAATGAGGTATCATCTCACATCGGTCAGAATGGCCATCATCCAAAAATCTACAAGCAATAAATGCTGGAGAGGGTGTGGAGAAAAGGGAACCCTCTTGCACTGTTGGTGGGAATGTAAATTGATACAGCCACTATGGAGAACAGTATGGAGGTTCCTTAAAAAACTAAAAGTAGAACTACCATATGACCCAGCAATCTCACTACTGGGCATGTACCCTGAGAAAACCATAATTCAAAAAGAGTCATGTGCCAAAATGTTCATTGCAGCTCTGTTCACAATAGCCAGCACGTGGAAGCAACCTAAGTGTCCATCAACAGATGAATGGATGAAGAAGATGTGGCATATATATACAATGGAATATTACTCAGCCATAAAAAGAAATGAAATTGAGTTATTTGTAGTGAGGTGGATGGACCTAGAGTCTGTCATACAGAGTGAAGTAAGTCAGAAAGAGATAAACAAATACCATATGCTAACACATATATATGGAATCTAAAAAAAAAAATGCTCATGAAGAACCTAGGGGCAAGATGGGAATAAAGATGCAGACCTACTAGAGAATGGACTTGACGACATGGGGAGAGGGAAGGGTAAGCTGGGACGAAGTGTGAGAGTGGCATGGACATACATACACTACCAAACGTAAAATGGATAGCTAGTGGGAAGCAGCCGCATAGCACAGGGAGATCAGTTCGGTGCTTTGTGACCACCTAGGGGGGTGGGATAGGGAGGGTGGGAGGGAGACGCAAGAGGGAGGGGATATGGGGATATATGTATACGTATAGCTGATTCACTTTGTTATACAGCAGAAACTAACACACCATTGTAAAGCAATTATACTCCAATAAAGATGTTAAAAAAAAAAGTAAAAACCAAAACAAAACAAACTTAACGGAGATCCGAGAGGAGTGTAGGTCAGCATTTGTGAAAACGTGGTCTGTGGAAGAGCTGTCTCAGCATGTGTGTATATTTGTTAAAAATGCAGATTCAGGGCTTCACCGCAGACAGAGTGGGAGTCACTGGCAGTGACTGGTTTTGTCCAAACCCCCTCGGAATCACTGAAAATGGCTCGTTTCCAGAGGCCATTAGAGAGCAGCCAGAACACTGGCTCTGGTGTGACTGAATCACTGCATGTCCGTCTTGGTTTCTGGATCTTTAAAGGAAGGTTGAAGGTTGCTGCCACTGACCACTCCGTGATGTCACAGTGGTAAAAATGTGGCAATAACGAAATGACACGCAATAAAGACACAAGCGCTCCCTTGATCAATGCCCCCCACATGACAGCGAGTTCACTCAGCAGAAGGCAGAGGCATCCCTGTCTCTGCTCCTGCTACAGCCCAAGAGCAACAGCGACTGCGATGCCACCCCCTAAGCAGGAGCGAGGGATGCACTGCCTGCAGGGCACTTGTTATTGGATGAAGGAACCACCATGTTTTTAAAAAATCTTATTTATTTTCCAGAAAAAAAAACACTACACTCTTCCTAGGCCTTCTAAAAATTAGGCTTGCCCTTGCAACTGTGCCTATGACCAGGGTGCTGACCCTTTCAGGACCTCTGTCGCAAGCCTGTATTATTACCTCTCCCTGTACCACATGCCACAGTGCACAACAAATCAGTTTGATTGCGTAACTTTTCCCATCAAAGGGTTTTGCGGCAAATGGGAAAGGAAGAATGGAGAAGGGGGAAAAGCCACATACCAGTGGTGACATCAGCTTGGCTTTGCTGTCAGTAAGGACTCAATTCTTATTAAGGACCTGCTGGCTCTATGACCTCGGGAAAGCCACTTTATATTCCTGAATGTCAGTTTTCTTATTAGTTGAATCCGAGACAAAAGCACTGGGTTCAGGTGAGACTGAAATGAGAAAATGCATATAAACGTGCCTGGCACAAAGCAACTTATAAATAAACGTTTCCTTCCTTGCCGAAGACATCCGTCCTTTCCTGCCCTTCACCGCATCCCTCTTATTATTAGGTTCACTTAAATTTAACAAACTTTTATTTGATGCCAACGGTACAAAAACACCTAGGCACTAATATGTCTCTACTCTCCAACAACTGCTGAAGAATTTCACCTGGATCTCACGTAGGGACTCCATCATCAAGGTAATGATAACAGTCACAACTGAGTGAGACACTGTTAGCCTCTTACCTGCAGTTTTAGAAAAGATGCTTCTTCAAGGAAGGAATGATGGCGCTCATTTTACAGATGGAACCATGGTTCAGGGAGGTGAATGGGAGAACCGAGGCCACAGACCTCCTGCACTGGAGAGCTGCGTTTGAACTCAACTCTGTCTCCCTCTAAATGCACATTTCCAGTGGACCACACCAATGCCCAGGCTAAAACCAGACTGGAAACCTTCCTCCCTCAAACCTACTCCTTTCTATTTCCAGTTTCAGAGAAGAGAATCACAATCAACCCAGTCACCCAAAAGGAAATTGGGGAATTTTCCCTGGAACTGCCTGTTTCTTATTTCCTGCTTCTCATCATTAGCTAAGGTTTCTTCACTTTTATTCTTCAAATTTTAAAAATTTGCTCATCCTCAGACACATAAATTCTACCCTTGGAAGTTTAAGGTCTCATGATCTCAAACTTGGGTGGCAAAAATAAATCATTTCTCTTTGTCCAGTGAGAGCCCTCATGATTATCCATGTCAACACTTCTAGAATGATCTTTCTAACACCTAGACTTGAATTTGATCATGTCACTGTGTCCTGTGTGTCCACAGTCCTATGTCCATCCAAGCAGCCTCAGCTCCTGACATTTCCCTTTTATAACGTTTTTCAGCCTCATGTACCATATTCCATTCCTGACTGTTAATGACCCTGTTTTTTGAGCCTGACACGAACGCTCTTCCCTGTTCCCCTGGCAAATACTCACTCAAGTGCCACATCCTCTATGGACACTTTGTTAATCTCTCATTAGACCTGCGCACCCCTCCTCCCTGCCCCACTGTACGGGGTAGGGGTTTGCATCACAGGTGGCTTGTCAAATGTCCCCCCTCCTGGCATACTGTCCCTTCCCTGAAGTCAGGGATGGGGATGTTTTTTGCCTTTGATTTTTGACAGTCAGTTCAATGGGAGCAATTAGTACAGGCACTTAGTAGGTGTTCAGTGAAAGAATAACTACGGGAGTGACTAGTACACCGTTCTGTACTGGCATTGGGTAGGTGAGGGGCCAGCAGCTTCATGCAGGGCTTGTAATGCTCCAAGGATAAGACGAGGTCTCTGAAACAGACAGCCTGTCTACACGACTGAACAACAGGCCAAGTTTAATTGATGAATTAAGCCTTATCTTCCTCTTTTCCTCACTATTACTTTGCGGAAATGTGAGTTTATTTACCTGAATAAACCACATTTGCTTTGATTCTCCCTTTGTGACTGTGAAAATTGTAGATGGTCAGAGCTCTGAAAGGGAATGGAATATTTCTACAAATTCTTTTGTAGATAGATAGAAGACCTTGAGGATATTACCCTGAATGTTTTCCTCACAGAGCTCTGCCTGGAAAACGGAGGTGGATAGCTTACATACTTATTTAAAGGTTGCTCACCTCACTACTTCAATAAAAAAGGAAAATAAAATGGAATACTGGAGGGCTCTGTCAAATGGCAAAGAAAACGGCTGGTTTAGTTATGACGGTTTTCAGCTGAATGTAAAAGAAACCGACTGCAGGGGCTTAATCCAACAAAGGTTGGTTTTTCTCACATAAGAGAAGCCCTGGAGGGAGACAGGGAGGGCCAGTGAGGCAGTTCCATTAAGTCAGCAGTAACTCAGTTTCCCTTTTCTTCTTTCTGCATCATCATCATCATCGGGGGTTTGTTTCCATGGTAATAAGGTGTGTGCTTTACAGACAGGAAGGAGGCTCAACACCAAAGGAAACAGGTGTGTGGCTTCAAAGGAAACAAAGTGTGTGACTCCAAGGGAAACGAAGTGTGTGGCTTTCTTTCCCCCGCCTCCTTTTCTCTTCTTGGCCCCACCCACTAGACAGTCCTCTCATTGGCTAAATATATCACAGGGCCACACTGTGCAAGGAAAGCTGCAAGAAGCTTTGTGGGCCCTTGGCCTCTGAACAAATCATGTTTTTTATGGAGAAAGAAGGGAGACAGGAAATTGTCACAAATCTATTTTCCAGTTGGGCAACTAACAAGGAAGAGGGACACCTGACTCTGCTGTGAACTCGTGGCATGTCTGGGTGACAGGTAGGGACACTGGAAGAAGCATGTGACACCCTTTAGGCTGACTGTGCACAGGGCTGGCGTTTCAGGTGCCGGAAGTGCTACACAGTCCCTGGCAAATCCATCTACTCTGTGGCCCCCTCGCTGCAGGTCTGTTCAGGCTGCTATAGATTTTAGCCTGGATTAATGTCTATAAACTCTTACCTAGTCTTCAGTCTCTCTGCTCTGAGGTTTTTCCAACTCCAATACCTTCCCTATACTCCTCTGAGGATAAACATTCTAAAATGCACACTTACTGTGTCACTGCCTGAATCCCTCCTATAAAGTCAGCTTGTTAACTGGGCTCACAGCCGTTTTCATCCCCAGCTCTCCGCCACAGCCCCCTTTCTTAGGATGCCGCACCTTGCACTTTAGCAAATCTGGCCAGATTGCACAACTTTCAGACTCAGCGCCTTCTTAGATGTCTTTGTCTCTGGGCCTTCGGTCATGCACTTCCTTTGCTTGGGCCATTCTTCACCCCTCTCCACCTTTCTGAATAGTCCCAGAAAAGATATGACTTTCTGCAGGAAAACCTCTGCTTCCTGGGCTACATGATCTTTCCCTTCTACTGCACACACCACCATAGCATCCTTCCCTATACAAATAACTGCATCTTCCTCTAAAATAAAGATTTGTGAAATCAGAGAAACACATGTCCTTTTTCACAACTGCAATCCCATTTGGCTAGTACTGTGGCTAGCACACAATCATTACTCAAACCATATTTGCTTCATGAATCAGTAAACAAATACTAGTTTTCTTTTGTCCAATTTAGTCTCTATCAGGAAAAACTGGGGGAAGTAGTGGTAGGTGGGCCTTGGGAAAAGAGGTGACTATTTCTCCATTCATGCAACGATCACAAAATCCCTCTTTATTTTCTTGGCCAAAGTAAAGACTTATTGATGTTTTCCCCCATCACTTACATCCTCGTGGCTTCCCTTCTATGATTTTTGTTCACCACGGTCGACCTTGACATTTATTTACATCAACTTGATCTTTAAACAAAGTTTGGTGGAAATAGGGTGGGGATACTGAATGTGACTTCTCCTAGTTGCACGTACCCCACACACAGATACAGGTCTTCCAATGAATTTCCTGCCTCTGGCTAAGAAATTCACCACTACTCAGGGATTTTCCCTGGGAAAGGTCATATTTGTGTGGTCGTACCAGGTAATTTTATATAAAAGAAGAGTACTTTAATTACAGATATTTATGTTTCTGGAAGATGTGTTTATGTAAAATACTTATGCAAAGTTCCTTCTAAATAGAATTGTCCATTATTATTTATGAGCAACAAACTATCTTCTTTTAGGAACTTAGGCAAAACCTTCTCAGACTTGAAAAAGGGATTCCTTCTCTTAGGACATATTAGCTGAAACTTATTTATTCTTTTTAGAAAGACTACACTGTAAACAAAATTGTTTTTACTGTAAATTGTTTGGAGCTTATGGAAGAATGAAAGCAAAAAGATCTACAACAACAGAACCTCTTAGAAACAAGATTCATCCTAGGATTTTGAAATGAGTGAAGTAAAATAAGGAAACATTAGGATTCAACTCACAGCAATTGAAAGAAAGATGAGAGCGAGGACCAGAGTCACATTCAATATTTTTTCTTGGAAACAAATATTAGAAACCGAGTTGAAAAGTCTAAGAAAGGATGGGAATGGATGTAACGTACTGAACACACAGAACTATGGCTGTGCCTCACAAGAGCCAGAACCTCAAACTAAGAAGCCAACAGAGATTCAGGAACCTCTCTACAGCCAGGTAATCTCTTAACCCTGCTTCTTTTCTGAACATCAGACTGTGCATAGGGCCAGCCCTCAGCGGAGTCCTGGTTTCTTGCTGAGATTGTAGAACTGTCTCTTATAAGCTCTGTTTAGGTTCTAATGGGAGAGGATCCAGTTGGCTCAGTTTGGATCAGGTGTCCACCTCTGACCAAACACACCTCTCTTAGTCTGCTTGGGCTGCTAGAACAGAACGCCATGAACTGGGTGGTTTAAACAGTAGACGTTTGTTTCCCACAGGCCTGGAGGCTGGATCCAGCATGGTGGGGTTCTAGTCGATCTCCTCTTGGCTTGCAGATGGCCATCTCCTTGCTGTGTCCTCTCATGGTGGGGAGAGAGACCATCTCTCTTGTGTTTCTTCTCATAAGGGCACTAATCTCATTCATGAGGGCTCTACCGTCATGACCTAATCACCTCCCAAGGGCCCCACCTCCAAATTCCATCACACTGGGGATTGTGGCTTCCCCATATGAATTTGCAGGGGGATACAAACATTCAGTTCATAGCATAGCCTAAGCTTGGTGTTCCAAGTGACACGGTACACACACGGCTGCCGGGGCCACACTCGTCATGGTGGGGAAAGGGGACAAAGACCTTCTCAGAGAAAGGGGTTTGGGAGGCATGATAGGGCCTCCCTCACAAAATTTTGCTCATCACAGTGAAGACAGTATAATTTTTGGTTTGCCCCAGTCTGCCACCTCATTTGTAAGACTTTCCTATACTTCTCTCGGCCTAATGAATCATTTCCTTTACTTCCGTCACTTAGCAGGCAGCTTATTGTCTCTTCCAGCTAAATTTTAAGCTACTTTAAAAAGCAGAACCTTACATATGATAGGTACGTAGTTATTTGTTGGTAATGAAAAGAGGAAATGCAGCATCATCCAAATAGCACAGAAGTCTGAGTACGTGGATTTGGGCCCTGTTCTCAGTTCAGCTCTGTACCTAATTAGCAGGATGCACTGAGTTATTTCACCTCCTGTGCTTGGTTTTCTCATCTGCTTAATACACGGTATTACCAATGTCAGTGGATATCAGGTTTGCGTGCCCAGTACCCACGCCTTCTTCTTCTGATGAGAGCAGCGTCATTTCCATTACGACACAACTCCTCTCAGATGCTCAGTCACGTTTTTTGAGTGAGGCGTGATAGCCAAGCCTTGTTGCTCAGTATGTATCTCTTACGGCACAGGGATCTGTTCCAAGATCAATAAGGACCAACCCAAGCCAATAAAAGCTGATTGTGGGGTATCTGGTAAAACTACTGAAATGTACGAATAGCTCTCTTATTGCTATACTTGAAACGAAGAGGAGGAAACCTGGAATATCTGTGTTCCCAAACTGACAGAGCCTGCCTGAGTGAAGCCACAGCAGAAAAAAAGAGGTGAAATGGAAAGTTAATGATCTCTTAACACCCAAAGCCCACATTATCCAATCATTATCCAGCTACTCGAGTTTGCATCAATGCCCCCAACCCCCCAACACCACTTTGATTTTTTCACTTATCCCAGTTTGAGTTAGTTTGACATCAGTCATAGTGAAAAGAGTCTGGATTAAATGATGACAACAAATGCATTTCCTTCATATATTTTTGGAAGGATTGAAAATTGGTAGAGCCTTTTAAGAAATCCACAGCCTTTACTATGGTCATACTTTTTTTTTTTTTTTTTCACATTTGGAAATCCATCCTAAGGGAATCATCCTAAATATGGAAAGGGCTTTTTGACAAAGAAGATAGCAAACTCCTTAAAATCAATTTTTGTTTCCTATCAATCATTGTATACACAGCACTTGGCACAATGTTTAACATAAATTACTTGTTAAATCAATCAACCAACTAAATAATGTTAACCATAATTGTTTATCATAATGTATAAAAACCCAAATGTACAATCTGTAGGGAAATGGTTAATATATATAGACACACACACACACACACTTCACGGTATATTATACAGTCATTAAGATATTATAAAGCAGCGGTCCCCAACGTTTTGGCACCAGGGACCAGTTTCATGGAAGACAATTTTTCCACGGACTGGGGTGGAGGGGTTGGGGGAATGGCTCAGGCAGTAATGCGAGCGATGGGGAGCGATGGGGAGCGACGGGGAGCAACAGGGAGCGACGGGGAGCAACGGGGAGCGACGGGGAGCAACGGGGAGCGATGGGGAGCGGCAGATGAAGCTTTGCTCGCTCGCCCGCCGCTCACCTCCTGCTGTGTGGCCCAGTTCCTAACAGGCTGCAGACCGGGCCCAGGGGGTTGGGGACCCCTGTTATAAAGGATTTGTAATACCATGGAAAACTGTGACATAACATTAAGAGAAGTAAATTTAGAAGCTTTTATTTAAAGCACAAGCATATCTATTTTATTAAACACGTATTCCAGAGGATAATCCAAAATGACAGTGGAAGAGCGTGAATATTTTCTTTCTCCCACTTTTCCATGACCACCAAAATGTATTAACATGTTTACATATGATGGTTTTAGTATTGAGAAAAAAATAGGCACCTAAAAGTACCCAATTTCAACTGTCTGCTCACAATCTTTTCAATTCTATCACTCTATGATTCCAAGAAGCACTAAATTATCATGGTTTGCACAAACCTCACGGTTTTTGCGAGTGGGGAAAATTTAGTACCAAAATTCAAGGACAAAGCTGACAGAGTTATTAGTCTCAAGGAACTTGCACTTTCTTTGTTTTTGCTTTTTAATGGTTTTTTCTGACTCTGTCCTATACTTGTGAAATCAAACAGAAATGAAGATTGTTACAGAGACAAGGAAGGGTCACATGCTTTCTTGGATGCGATCCTTTTACTTGATCCAAATGATCAAGCATGGTGCCCACTGTCTTCATGTTCTCTGGCCTGACCAAGAACCCCTCTATGTTTTCCTGGTCAGTTTCCTCTCCCCTTCTTTCTAGCAGCCACCTCTTGCCTATGCTTACCTATCCCACCTTACCGTGCATATCCAACCCCTGCCATGTTGCTCCCCTTGCTCCCCTGACCTCGTGCTAAACACCTGCTCTGTGACACGTCCATACGGAACTTCATTCAGTTCCCCCAACCCTCTGTCCTCTTGCTTTCAGAGTATTCTTTCTCTGCCTATGTTTATCTGGCAAAATTCATACCTATTATTCAATTTCCAAGTATAGGATGGCTTTCCCTAAAAACGCCTTCCCTGAGCCCTAAGATGGGGAGTGTTGCCCTTACAATAATTTCTCACAGGTCCTTGGGCTCCCTGTCTGTAGCACTGGCCACATGCAACTATGTACTAGCAGGTCCCCCATGAGTCTGTAACCAGTTGACCACAGACATCTTCTGTGTATCTTGCACGTAGTCACAGCACTTGGTGCAGAGCTGGCACACATTAATTCCAGTATTTAGTAAAGTTAGAAAGAATGGGTGGATATCACACACTTGTTTAATAGCACAGTCCCAGCTCAGTTCCACTCACAGTGTCACTCTGCCTTCCTTGATTTCTCTAGTGGGCTGGCTGCAACTTTTCAAAGTGAGTCATATAACATTATGCCTTTTTTTTTTTTTTAACCACAGACTTCTGGGCTACGCTTCGTTTGTTTCTACAAGTGGATAAGAAGAGAGAGTGGGAAAAAAAAGGACAAAGGGGAAAAGGAAGAAAACAATAAACTAATATGCTCAGAGAGATCATGTCTTCAGAAAATCAGTCTTTCATTTTTGATCATATCTCTGTGGTAGCAGAAGGCTAGGGTACAAAGTCCCTTATATTAACAAAAACTACAATACATAAACATACTTATTATTGGCTTGAAATCCCTGGTCAGAAGTTTCAGAGAGGAATTTATGAAAATATTTTGTTTTAAAACCATTTTTGTTATGATGTTAGTAAACTGTGGTCATTTATGAACTTTTGTAGAAAACTCAGTAGTATTCAGAAACTAAAAATAAACAAAAGAAACAGGAAAACTAAAAACTGGAGCTCTTTCATGCTCGTCCTTTTGGTTCCCTTCAGATACACAGATAAGACAAGAGCTTCTAGATTGCGGACTCAACTGTCTTCAAAAATTAACAAGGGATTCATGATAAACAGCAGAAAACAGGTGACATGAAAACCTCTATAATGATCCAGCATTGAATTATAACAGATGGTAACTCCCCATGAAATTGTAGACTAAAAATAGGAAAAACAAAAGAAACTTGGAAGAGTTTAAGGAAAACTGGCAATCTTTAGACTCCATAATTTTTTTTAAAGTAACAATAATCACTTACACTTCAATCCAATATGAGTTTATTTACAAGAGATTTGATTACCTCAATAAATACCTTATTTTAAAGGTTCACATGAGACATTTGGCTGGATCTCTGCTATAGTATTTGTACTTTAGGGCAAGAAAAAATGGACAAGCTGCAAGATATGATGAAACTATTTCACTTAACATTTACTTTTCAAACAACTTGATGAAAATGATGATAAATTTTACTTCAGGGATTTCTGGTGAGCCGTTATGAGGTTGAGCTCAGCAAATCGAATGGTCTGCAATTGGGCCATGACCCTATGTGCTCTTTGCTTCACTGGAGGAAGCAAAACAAGTTTGAGATCAATATTTACACATAGAGAAAATTTCCTAAATATCTGGGGTTGTTGCAATGGTGAATTTGACCACTCAATGCCTTTTTTATGTTCTGCAATCATAGAAGGAAAATGTATGAATCCTCAGATACTTTTACAGAAACATATGAAATTAAAAACCACCTTTATCTTCAATGACTGATTTAATTTTCCAGATTACATAGTGTATTCACTGTCAATAAATTAATACTAGTCATCATGGAGATTCAGCAGGGTACTGAGTCAGACCTCAAGAGCGTTCCCTGAAGATAATGTCTAGAGAGAAATGGATCACCCTAAAGAACTGGCCAGGAAACCACATGATTTGAAAAACACCAGTTTTAGAGTCAAGTATAAACCATTCTTTGACTTAAATAAAGGATTGTTTTCAATTTTATTGTTTTTAGAAGAACTCAGAAACATTTCTGGAGCAAGCTGTATCAGTGGTCAAACTGTTGTAGTCATGTCAGATCCTTTGATGATCCAGTTAACAAGTATTCATAAGCCATTATTATGTGTTAGGTGCTATGCTAGAAATACTGATAGAAATAGAAGACATAGGTTCTGTTCTCAAAGAATGTACACTTTAGTTAGGTGAAAACGAAGAAACAGATGAAAAGCTAAATAAGATATGTATTTAACAATAATATAAGCAATTATAACACTTCTGAATTTTCCTGTTACAGATAACACAAAAACTAACTCAATTTACTTTAAACAATAAAGCGAACTGATTGTATCATGTAACTGGAGGGTTGTAAGGCTTTGGCGCTACAATGGCTTAATGATAGAATCAAAGACACTTTCTCCTTCCTTCTTAGTGTTCCACCATCCATGGTGTCAGTTTCATCCTAAGGTGGTCTCCCCTCATGGTGGCAAGAAGCCTGCAGCAGTGCCAGATGTCTCATTTGCTTAGCACATCATCCCAAAGGAGAAAGAGCAATGGCTTCTGCAGGTTTGACCGGAAGAACAAGGAACGTTCTAGTCCAGAAGACTCTCATATACCGTTGATCTGAATCAAGTCAATTTTATTTGTGAAACAATCACTTTGCCCAGAGTAATATCACGCATTGATTGACTTAGTTGTGGATTTCCTGAGTTCATCTCTGTGGCAAGGGGGTTGCAATCAGCCTAGAGGTAGGAGCAGGCTGAATCCTGTGCCTCACTCCACCCCTAAAGCACACGAGGATTTGCAACGGAGAGGATATTCCAGCAATAACCAACACAATGCCTACTTCTTTTGTCTCTCCAATTCTCTCTCCCTCTCCCTCTCCCTCTCCCTCTCCCTCTCCCTCCCTCTCTCTCTCTCTCTCTCTCTCTCTCTCTCACATACATACACACACACACACACACACACACACACACACCATCTTATATGCACTTTTCAAAAACCCGTACAACTACAGGGAAATATTTAACTCTTCCCAAAGGATAACGTCAGACATTTTTGTTTGCTGCATGCAGATTTGCATGTGAGATCTCTTGGTGACATGCCACCCTCTTGGTTGCATTAGCTGAAACCTTCTATGGTCCAGTGACCTATGGCTAAGAGATATTTTATCCATCTCTGGTTTTCCAAATATACAATCATGGGGAAAAAATAGGAAATGTCAATGAAAATTCTCATTTGAAAAAGGAGAGAATGGGAAATAACGTATTCTATATTCCATAGCACAGAACATAGGCTGCTGTCCAGATAAAGCAGGGATTCCCCTTTCCTTGAAATGGAGTCAAGTCTTTTGATGAGACAGTAGCTACTCAGGAAGCTGCTTTCTGGGAAGGACTTCCTTGTCCATGGTCTTACGTGGCCACATCAGGTGACAATGCCCTTTCCAGGCAACGCACCACCTTAGCAGTCCAGTGGAATTATTTCAGGTCTCAGGAGATTGTTTAAGAGGATGTTTAGGAGGATGAAGAAATCGCTGACTGGTTTCAGTCAAGTTGGAGGTTTCTTTGGTGAATCCAACTCACTTAACAACATAGCCAGCTTTGGTCTACTTGCTTCTGGTAAAGTCCACACCCTAGCGATTGAGTTGACCACCCGTCTGCGAGCCTGCGATTTCTGTTCTCTGTGAGGATGCTCTGTAGTGACAGGCATCTGTGCACAGCCCATTTCCCCTGGCAGTCCCTTCAACAGACTTAAGCTCATCCTGTAATTTGCCTCAGAACAAATGGAAAAGTAGCCTTTTGTATGGAGGTGCTGGTAATTTTCCACTTTCCCCCATGTTACATCCTAGGCACATCTTCAAGGTGAGATTAAGTGCCACTTTTATCAGTCAAAGAATACTTCATAAAAGGTACCTCAGAGACCCCTGGGGTATCTATCCCAACACCTTCTTTTTTAATGATTCCTACCTCTCCGCCACTGCCCACAGGGACTCTAGCTTGCGGTAAAGTATTTTGCTTTTACACACTACCAGATTTCAAATGACAAGTATTTTAAGGCACTACAGATGATTGCTTGAAAGCAGAGTTCACTTTTTTTTTTAAGCAGAGCTGTGTACTTTTTTCCTTCTATGCCTTCAGATTGACCTGTTTTAGATTAATCCTCTTCCTTTCTTCTGTCTTTTTATTGGGAGTCAAAAGAAACAGCTAACACTCCAAAATTCTATTTTTCCCATCAATTCTCTTAATTCCGTAGCTAAAAAGCATGTGATCTTAGCCCTGGCATCCCATGGACCACAGTTTACCAAGGCTTCTTTCTCCACCACACAATAGAGTTTAGAACTCCACTGCTTTCCACCTACTTCTTCAAGCAAAAGACATCCTCACACTAGGACTTGTTACACGGACTAGCTCAATCCAATATCAAGCCATATTTCTAACCTCACACTTAGCCATTTTACAGAGATTTTTCTCCTGGAAGAGATAACACAAAAAAACAGAGAGTGTTTCAAAATCCTACCCCTAGAAGGAACACGTAGAGCTTGTATCCAAGAAAACAGATGTGTGAGAAAATAGAAAGGAGTCATCAAACAAGTCCTTACTGTCCATCTTCAGCCCCGATAAAGTTCTTCGAAGTTGGAGAAAGTGAAGTATGCAGGTGAGAATCAAACAGTGAGTAGACACGGAGCGGAGTGTCCTGTGCACTAATCTTTTTAAGTGTAGGTATCTGAAAACAGAGATCGTGTGCTTATACTTATAACAAAATCCCAGAGTAGAAGGGGTTTGGAATGTCAAGGCCGATGAGGCTGAGAAAGCTGGACAGAACTCCCAGTGTCCCTGCAGGAATGAAGTTCTGATTTTCCCAAAGTGGCATGAAATAGAACCAAACAAGCCCAGCGCTGGGTTGACAACCGAGCGGTCAGAAAATTCTAGCTTGCACAGATGATTACCCAAACCAGATGAATTCCTCTGGAAAGTAGATGGAACCCTTGATTAAAATATATATATTGTGGGGAGAAGAGGGAGGAATAATTTTGAACCTTTTGGGAGGAGAGGGAAGGACAATTTGACAGATTAAGTTTCTAACTCTTTACCTGAATAGAACCACTTAACAAAATTAAATCTGGTGTAATCAAAAAATTCCTGAAAGCGGAGTTTATGGGCTAAGATCTGTACCTGCTACAAAATAATCATGTGAGAAAATTAGAATTAGAGATGAAAGTTTAGGTGTGCTTAATTGATAGCAAATAAGCCAGCTTAGCTGGAACAGAGTACTTATGTTGAGAAATAGTAAGAATTGATGCTAGAAAGGTAGGTTCCAACTAGGCTAGAGACTCCTTGAGAATCAGACTGAAAAAGATGCTTTCCTGGATGGAATGAATCAGGGTAGGATTATGTTCAAACTAAGAGAACTAACCGTGAACAAGACGATGGAAACATCCTTGTATAGCACAGCCTCCAACTTGTCAAATATTAGAAATTTGATATTTGTAATGAGAAAATTTATTCTTCATGACACATTTATCCAACAGATATTACCTTTATCTATAGATAAGGAAACTGCACCTCAGAGAAACTTGAAAGAGAGAAGGTCACTCAACCCAGAGTCACACAGCTAGTGACAAGAAGAGCTGGAAGTTGAACCCTTAATTTTAGACACCAAGTAAAATATTCTTTTCACCATAACTAAAGGCATGTCTGGCGCCCTGCCCCAACGTCCCTCTAACCTCAAGGATACAGTTCAAGTTAAAGTAACAGTGTTTACTTTCAGAGTTTTGAAACCCAATATTTCCTCCAAAGGACATCCTTGTGAGTTAGGTTTTTCTCCTTCTATGCCTCGGTCTCCCATAATTGGGTTGTTGGCCCCTGTTGCCAGATCATTCTATGATTGTTATTACCTGGATATCTCCACTTTCCTGTTGCTCTTGACTAAGTTTATTATTTTTTTCTTCTGCACTAAGGTAGGGCTGGTGGTATATATATTTCTCATCCTCAAAATTTCAAAAGGACAATACAGAGAAACGTAATGGAAATAACATGGCTTTCAAATGAGATGGGTTTGGATCCGTTCTCTACTGCTTAACAGCTGTCTTAAAGGGTAATATATTCAAATTCTAACTGTCTTCCTCTAGAGAACTCCCTGCCTTTCTTTCTCACCACCAGCCCTCATCCACTAAGGGCTGCTGCTATATCTAATCTCGGAAACTCAATCCATTCAAACCATGTATTTAGAGTAAAAGAAACCCTGAAAGACAGCTAATTACATCATAACATTTAAGATATTAAGATATCCAGATTATCTTTTTTTCATACGAAAAATGTAAGTCCCTGTGGTTATTTTATTTTCATTTCTGTACTGCAATGTGACCCAAATCCCTTCCACTCCCTTCTAACCCAGACTTTCCCCCTTTGCCCACTAGAACCTCCTTGACCCCCCCAACCAAATCCAACGGTAAACAAATTCTCCATCATCCACATATACTGTCCACTTCTTGGCATTAAGTGAAACCTGGCTGACCTTAAGAATATAGTTTCCGCTATAGTCAGTGAGTGGAAATAATAAGATAAGGGAAAAGGTATTACAGACAGATAGGAGGCCAGCAGAACAGATTTCGGGGGGTACTGGGAATTTGTTAATACGCTTGTTCTTCATCTGAAAAAAGAATTGATAATGATCAAAAACTGCAGTGGGGAGAGAGAAGAATACTAAGCACATCTATGTTTCTCACCTCACTTCCTGGTCCTGAGGTATGTGGCATGTGAGGAAATGAGCAGCAGACACTTAAATTAAATGAAAATATAGATAAAAAATAAAGGACAACATGAAAAATAAATATAAATGAAAAAGAAAATTTAAATGAAAGATAAACATAGTTTTTAAAAAGTCCTAATATCCATCCCACAATCTGTTTCTCCCAACATTAACGGTGTAACAAATTTAACATAAGCAGTGAGCACAGTGTCAGGAAGTAAATAAATTTAAAAAAATAAACAACCTAATGCAATTGTGGCTCTAAATTTGGTAAGGTATGTGCAAATTGCTTTCATGCAGTGATACAATCGATCTTCTTTTGGTGAGTTCTCGGTATATTGTAACACACAGGACCAATTTTTTCATGAGCTCTACGGAGTTTATAGATATTTAGTGCAGGAACTCTTAACGCTTTGGCACACAGAGTTGGGTCCCACTCATTTCCAGCATCATTAGAACTGGAAATACCAAAATTACATAAATCCTATCTATCAAGGAAGCAAATAATTAAGGCAAAACTTCAGATAAAAGGACTGCAAGTTATTATTGGGTGGTATAATTTAGGAGATAAAGAAGAGTTATGAGTCCCTAATTCTGGAGAACAATGGAAGAAAGATTAATATTTGTCAAGAAAGGCATGACTCCAATCTCCCACACCTGAAGTACGGCGTTCACCTCAATGCTGATTACATATCCTTCATAAAAAGTTTCAAAACAAACCCACATCATTTTAAAGTACCTACATAATATCTAGCATATAGAAAGCACCCAACGCACATTATCTCTTATGGGTTATGGTGTTGGTACCAGTACTAGAATATTTATTTTATTAGAATAGATTAGACCAATTAGAAAAGTGGTCATCAAAAGAAATCTGATTTGAATAGATATAGAGAGCCATAAAGATCCAAGAGCAGGCATAGTAAGACAATGAGGACACGTCTGGTGAGAAGGTAAGCTGCAAGTCAGGCTGGCGAAAAATGAGGGTGGGGTCGTCATCGTTTCATGAGCTTTACGCTGGAGAGTGATTCATGGGGAACCCGGCATTCCTTAAAGGCCAAGGATAGAGTGAACAGTTTCTCCTTCATGACTGTATAATATACTCTAAAGTATATATATGAAAATTAGCCCTGTCCTTGAGGATGTGTACATTTAGGTTAAGTTATGATAAATAATTTTGGTTAATATTATTTAATTGGTTGATGGACTTAATAAGTAATTTATGTTCAACATTGTGCTAAATGCTGTATCTACAAAGACCAATAAAAAATAAAAATTGGTTTCAAGGAGTTTGCTATATTGTTTGTCGTAAAGCGTTTTTCATGTTTAGAATGATTCCCTTAGGATGGATTTCCAGATGTGAAAAAAAAAATGTATGAACACAGTAGAGTCTCTTGATTTCTTAAAGGGGTATACCAGTTCACAATCCTGTAAAAATATACGAAAGAAATTTATTTTTTCCCATCATTTAATCCAGATTCTTAGTTAATTCAATTGACATTTAGTGAACACTTAGTGCATACTATAGTCCCATTTTGCACAATGAAATAAGAACATAAAAATAAATAACACACTGCCTTGTCATATCTCGTGGGGAAAACTTACATGGAAACGATTACTCAGTGCCACAGCTGAGCTATTTAGTACCATGAGAACAAGAGGAAGAAATGATTAATTCTATCTGACAGGTCACGGTTCATAAAGCCCACGATATTTTGAGTTTGGTCTTTGGGGACGAGAGGGGGTTTTTCAGAGTTGGCATGGGGAAAGGAATTTCGTGAAAGGGTAGATAAAGTGTGTGAAGTCCAAATTGTGAAAGTTGATGGCATCTTTAAGGGAACTGTGAGTTGTCTGTTTTGGCCAGAGTTCAGGAGGAAAGGAAGAGCAAGAAAATGATAATGAAACTAAAACGTGTCCTGGGACCAGACCATGGCTGAACTTATAAATTTGCTCTGGTAACTGGACAGTAGAAATTCCAGGTGAAGCAGGACTACTGAGCCGCAGGTAATCCCTGAGGTAAATTACTAGACTCAGGTAACAACTGACAGTGCATAGCGAAAGAGCAGCCACAGGACGCTGCCTCTCTCATCCGGAACCCCAAGCTCCAGCTATGCAGTCGCCTTGTTAGGAACAGCACAAGAGTAAAAAATAGTTTCTCACGAGGGGCAATAAGTAGTAAATCCAGTTTTTGATCTGTCGATTTTGAGATGCTAGCAGATATTATATAAGGGAAATTCAAATTCAAATTATGGTCCTGGAAGATATGAGAGAAGGATGGAGCCTGAGATACAAATTTTCAAGCCATCTATGTAGAGGTGACAGTTGAAGTTATTGGAAAAAATGGGCTCATTCACTGAAAGTGAAAGCATGGAATGTGAGAAAAAAAGCCTGAAGCCAGAATCTTGCGACCTTCTCATCTTTAAGCGGCTGAGTGAATGAAGAGAAGGCAACAACATGTGGGGAAAATCCCACGACAGCCTCAGAGTTGTCAACACCCTCATAGGATGGAGACTTCAAAACGATGTTCCAACACAGTTTTCAGTAGTAGCTATGTAAACAAGTGTAGAATTATTTTTTGAGTGTGATGAAAAATCAGAATGTTGGATGTAATGGGGGAAGTTCCCATGATGGACATGATTTGAAAGGTCTCCTTATTAAAGGCAGGAGGTACACAAAGTCAACTGGTTGAGATGATAAGGGCAATTCTTTCAGGACCATCTGCCCACGATGAACCTCCAAGGTTCTGTGGCCTCAAATACATCAGCACGGTCTCTGATATGACCTGACTACACTCCCACCCTATAAGAAAGGCTGCCTGTCAGTAAGGATTTGGGGGAAGCTTGGTTCCAAGGCGTTTACCTTCGCTGTGTGATGAATACTCTCATTGTCTGGCTGTATCTCCCTTTCAGACTAGTTGGAGGGCTTCGTAGCACCCTGGAGATTGGTGGCTGCCACTCCCTTGACAGCCTTCTCTATCTTATTCCTAAGTTTTCCTCGTGAGAATATCTTGGTATGGACTCCGTGGGATAACATCCCTCCTTCCACTTACTGAATATAGGAATGTTGGGAGAGAGCAACATGAATTATAACTGCTTTAAATAAAACTCCATTGCTGTGTATTACACCCTCATTACTCTTCAGCTCATCCAGGAGCTGAACTCCTTCCCTCTTGAAAAGATGGAGAATAGGTAGACACAGAAGAGATCGACCTGGGGAGAGTAGACAATATCATGGAATCCAAGGACTACCATTGCCAAAAATGTCTTTGATTTCAGATGTGAGATTCGTTAAGAGAGGGAGTCCAATTCCTTTTCCCTGGCTGCAGTCATTTGTTTGGCCATGAGAGTGCAGTGGATGTGAAGCTAGGTCATAAGAAGACTTGTGGCTTCTACCCAGGCCTCTCGGAACACTCATTTCTGAACCCCACCTGCCATGCTGTGAGAAAGATGATAAGGAAGCCTCAGGGGAAGGCAATGATGCCTTTGCCAGACAGCAAAGGATGCAGCCAGCCGCCAGCAGCAACTTGCTAGCCATGTGGCAGAGCTACCCTGGAGGTGGGTCCTTCTGTTCCTGCCAAGGAGCCTCTTCAGGTGATGCTGTGTGGCGCAGAGGTATGCAATCACCTAGCAGCCCTGTCCCAAATGTGCATTCATGGGGAAAACAAACTATATTCTTGATTTAATTTGCCAATTATGGGGATGGTTTGTTACACGGCAGAATACAACCAAAACACTTGGTCCAAATATTTCTAATCGCATAATCATCTCTCCAAATCCTTAGAAGCTAACAGTTAAAATGATAACTTTCTCAAAGACTAACATAATATATCTAAAACCACAATGAGGACTCAGCAATGAAGATGTAAGGTATGAAATATATTCTACCATTCCTTCCAAACACCTTTTGGGTTATTTCCTCTGAATGAATGTCCTGAGGGAGGACAAATGGAGAGAAGTGCTAGTGATCAACTATTGTTTTTGCTCCTCTTACAAGAAAGGTCAGTTAGAAGAGTGATGCCCAGGAAGGGCAATTGTTAAATGGTCAGAGTAAAGGTGGACATAACTAAAATAAGTCTCTGTAGGTCAACTGAAATTGCATTACTGAATAATTTCCCAAACCTCTCTGCAAGGAATACTTACAGGGAAATGTTTTATGTTAAATACCAGCTCAAACATCACAGGCATGCCTAATGAAGTTAGATAAAAGAAGTATTTTTTTCTATATAACTACAATGAAAATATTTCCACATGTAAATGAGATAAGGGTACACAAGGAATGCAGCTAATAGATAAATTAAAATTAAATTACATGATTAAAAAACATGATTAAAAAACATGATTTAATTGTTCTGGCAAACTTACTCATTATGTTTTTAATGCTTGACATGATTACAGTTCTCTTTTTGTGTTATGTTGGAAACTAAATGATAACAAAAATCATTTTAGGAACTGAAATGCTCAATAGAAAAATAAATGAATATAATTTGGAACACATGAAAGGATATCAGAAAATGGTCTGGATAAAATTTAAGGGATTATCATAAGAAAAAATAACTCTCGATTTAAGGCATGCCATTTCAAGAATCAAGTCATAAGGAGCTAAAGACCTCCAAAGTGACTTAACTGTCTCTTTCACTAATGGATAAAGAGGTATCTCTAAGGTAGCTCATCTAACACATGGAGCCTAAAGCTTGTGAAAGATACAGGATACACAGCAGAGCAGGATATATTTGCAATATGTTCTCATACAAAGGTAGGCATCCTGTGAGCATTTGGTAGATATGAATCAGATTGAAATTTATGCTTCTAATACTGACATGGACAGTTTCTCATCAGTGGAATTCTTTGAGAAACTTTACAGCATAGAGTCCTCATAGGAAATTCCCATAGCATTGAGCAGATAAGAATGTGTATATTTATGGTATAGGGTTGGGGAAAAGAGTAATATATCTAGTCATGTCAAGTTGGCACTATTTTGAGCACTAACTAGGATTAGTATAGAAAGCTGGGAATGTGTGTGATTTGGAATACATCACACACACACACATTATCATTTTTAATTTGAACATGCGAGGAATATAATATGTTCTGAGAAAATTAAAAGACACCAAATAAAGTAGAATTTAAGGTGTCATATTATATAATGCAGTCCCAAACAATTAACAAAAATATTTGCAACTCTCATAAACACCTTCACCAGTTCGATCTTTGTTCTAACTCTACCCAGATTTTCTGACGCCAATCGACTTTGGGTATTTCTCTGAACACATGCATCTACCTGGACTAAATTCTTAAGTATGTAAGAAGGTCAGTGGGTCTCATCAAACCTGCCAAATTCACAATATAAATAAGATACTGAAGTTCTCAAATTTCTCCAAGACTTTCAGCCTCTGATTCCTTTATCCTTACTCTGCCTGGCCAGGGCGTGGAGGTAGTTCTTTGGCTCCTGTCTGATTCTCCTGAAGCCCTGACCATATGTATTTGCTCATGTGGCTGATGTAATTTATGTCCTGTTCAAAAATGACAAAATTCTAAGGCTTCATGCATATTTATTTAAAACAATTAAAAATGATTAAAGTTTATCATGCCATTTGCAGCCATCCAAACAACATTTTCTAGCCATTACAAAACACAATAAAACCGAGTTTCTAGCTCATCTTTGATTTTTATGCTCCTTCTGAAAAGCTAACTTCACAAATATTCTTGGTTCCTGTAATACAGTATTGAGGGACAATTCACATCAGAGAACAGGAACAGTCAACCCTGAGCTGAGAACTGGAATTAAAAGGGATTGTTGATCACAAAGAGCAACAGGTGTGCTTACACATCAGCGTGAGAGAGAGGAGAAAAAACCAACTTTAATCAGAAAAAAAGCAGAGTGAGGGAAAGAGAATTGAAGGAAGTCTCCTGCGGTCAGAAGAACAGATATGGACAAAGGTAGAAATGAAAGCCACTGTCAGGAAAGATACCTACTTTATGAATTTTGGAAAAGTGAAGTGGGGAAAGGAACTAACTTTTTCCAAGTGCCGGGTGTGCCTTCAAGCACTTCTGGCACTGAGCTAGATGCTTTAGGTAGATGATTCCATCCTGTCCAGAGTCTCAAAACATCCCTGGGAAGTAGATACACTGTATACGTCTTTGAGGTAAGGAAACAGGCTGTGCTGTGACTTGCTGGCAAGTGACAGAGTCGGGCTTTGATCACGCCTCCCTCCCCCTCCACATGACACTTCCTATAAAGTAAGTCCCTTGATGGAAACAGGGCTAACGGGAATATATTTAATTCAGTCCGATTGTTACAGGGTGAATGAATTTTAGATGTTTTAGCCTTGTAAAGTTACCTATATCTTATCAATTTCTAATACATATATATAATTCCTAAAGTAGATACGCATATAGATATAGATAGGTACCCACACATATATTTCCCAGTATCTTTTTAACTTTTACTGTTCAGAAACGGTAAACATTTAAAATATGTGTCTGATTCAAACAGCTTATTTCAAAATGAAAAATAAATCATAAAGAAAAACATATTTTTCCAAATATCTCATTTCTATTAGTCTTTTCTATAAAATAAGCTCAGGTCAGAATTACATCTCTGGGTAAAATAAAATAAATATTCCATAACCCTGAGAACAAGTTGAATGAAGGAAAAAATACCAAATAATACTCCTCAGAAATCTCTGACATTCGTCCTTATATTATGCTACGCATGTTTCTTTTTCTCGCGCTTTAATATAATTTATTAGAAAGGTGGGTGTGTGTTTATGTGTGCATGCCTGTGTGCTTACGTATTTCTTAAGAAAAGTAAATCACATGAATGAAAAAAATGTAGCTATAGTCTCATACCTATCTATGTCTATCAATGGATATCAAGAGTATTTTAATTATGGAGTTTAAAACTGAGAGAAAACGTTGTTTCCCATAGAAAATTAACTGACAGGACTTTAGTCTGATTTAATAAAAATGATTGAATTAATTAGGATCCCTAGCTTATATGAAGGTTGGTTTAGTCTCATTCTTGCCGATGGCTATAGCAACACTATCCAATAGATACATAATGCAAGGCACAGACGAAAGTTGAAATTCTAGTAGCCACATTGAAAAAAACTATAAAAACTAAGTGAAATTAATTTAATAACATATCCCAATTTTCCCAATATATCCAAACCATAATCACTTTAACATATAATCAATATTAAAATGTTGATGAGATATTTTACATACTTTTTTGTGTGTCTTCAAAATCTGGTAGGTATTTTACACTTACAGCACATCTCAATTCAGACTAGCCACATTTCAAGTGCTCAAATGTTCGTTTCAAGTGTATCTAGTGACTACCATGTTGGACAACGTTGATCTAAAAGTGGACCCTTCGTGTAAACCTGGGGCTTGGGAGACCAGTGAGCCTAGATGCCTCAGAAAATAGAGCACCAACTCTACTAGCTCGTAACCACTTTTATTATGCCAACTGAGACTACACAGCTAACAGCTGAGACCTGCCACCTGCCACCTCCAGGAATATAAATATTTTGCCATGTCTGACTCAAATGAAAAGAATGTGGAGAAGATGAAGGAAGGAAGGAAGGAAGGAAGGAAGGAAGGAAGGAAGGACGGAAGGAAGGAAATTGTAAAACACACCATTATGGTATTTTGCATTCATTCTCAAAGTGTGGTCCACAGACTCCCCCCTCAGAGTCCCCAAGACCCTTTCAGGGGGTCTTCGAAGTCAAAGCTTTTAAAATCAATCAGAAGGAAGAGGAGAAGGAGAAAATCTTTTCACCGTGTTGACATTTGCACTAAATGGTACAGAAGAAATATCAGGGAAAACTGCTGGTGCGTTAGTACAAAATAAAGGCAGTGGCACCAACATGTGTGAGTTGATCATTGTATTCTTCACTACCAAACACATCAAAAGGAAAGAAAAGCCAGTTTCACCTAAGGATGTCCACTTTTATAAAGCAGTAGAAATGGTTATTTTTATTGAATCAACTCATGATATGTGTTTTTTTAATGGTCTATGTGGAATTGGTCAAAGTGGAATTACATGTAAAGCACTTTTGCTGCATGCTGAAGTAGAGTATTTGTCTCTAGAAAAGCCCTTGCTACGATTATTGAGATGTGAGCTGAACTATTCACTGTTTTCATGAAAGACCATTTTTACTTAGAAAAAATGACTGAGAGACATGCTACTCAGAAATGATTATCAGACACATATTTTCTTGAAAAATGCCAGTGACAAAAAACAATAGATAGCATATGTCAATAGGGAAAATTGAACTTTCAGGTGAAAATGAGAATGTTAGAAGACTTGTAACTATCATCCTGAGTTTGACAGCTTCCTAGCATCCGAAGACTTTTTCTGATGTCATTGGTAATAATACTTTTAAATGTCTTTAAAAAATTATATAAAGAAATGTGCCAACATTTGCAGGATCTATCTGAATAATTCATTGAAGTAATATTTTCGTAACGCCCGTTGAACAGTATTTTATCAAGTACTTATGGGGTGAAAGAGTCATTCATCAAAGTGAAAGACAGACCAATGGATTTTGATGTAGTAGAGTACATAAAGTTTAATGATGTAATTTCAGAGATCACAGTGCAACTGTTAGAATATACCATTTGTAGAGTGTGATCTAGTATCCTAGAAGAATATTTACAATTATCTGAAAATGTTAAAATGCTCTTCCCTTTTCCTACTACATAACCATGTGAGGCCATAATTTCTTTATATACCTCAACTTAAACAACAGATTGAATATAGAAACACATCTGAGATTACACCTGTCTTCTATTAAGCCAGATATTTGCAAAAATGTAAAACAATGCCATTCCTCTATGTGTTTCTTTCCTTTTGGAAAATATAGGTTTTTTCATAAAATATTTTATTCATGTTAATACGCATGGGTTTAACATTCTTATTTTAAAATGATTTAATACACAAAATACTTCTTAAGTTCTCATTTTTAATTCCTAACATAATTTTGATAGATGTACCCCACATAAACAGAAGCTCTTTGGATTTCACAATAATTTTTAAAAGTGTAATGGAGACCTGAGACTTTAAAAACTACTAGTGAGTGGGATAAGTACACAGGTTTTAGAATCATAAAGACATACTTTTGTATCTTGGTTCACGCCATACACTTGACAAGTAACCTTGGTCACTTACTGGACTGGTAACCTTGGTCAAATTATTGATTAGGAATTATGAACATACAGGGTATGGGTCTAGAACATTACTTAACACAAAGAAGACCTCTGATAAATGTTGGCAATTATTATAATTATCACCATAGCCCTGTTAAGATCATCTTCCTACAACTATTGTGCTATCTGACTACAAGTATCCACAATTACTTGAGAATAGACTATAATTTCCTATGAGGAAGGTCATTCCTTTTGATATGAAGAGCCCACTGTTTTTGGTTCTGGTCTTCTGGCCTGATAGGTTACCAACTTACTACTCATTGTGGTGTACAGTAAGTGCAGAAATACCCAAATCCACTTGTTATGCAGATGTATTTACATTAATGAACTGGACAGACTGTCACAGCATCTATAAAGTTCCATTGGGTTGATTAAGAGTATTTTTGTTTTCTGCTGCTCTGTGTTGGCTCATAATGTTGTGAAGCTGGCAGGCTGAACCCTCACACAGTCCTCCTCTTTGGGGTGTCAGGAGACATACTCTCCAGTTTAGAGTCTTGGAGGTACAGCCAATGATGGGTGTGAGAAGAGCTCTCTGGCCTTCCCATCTGTTTATCGCTTTGAGGCCCTGAGCACTTACTCCGTGAGGAGTGGAAGTATTTTGTCACAGGCTGGGGAAGAGTGAAGAAGGGCTACGGGAAAGGGTAGTCTTACTGCAGGTGACACTTGGGAAGGAGATACTCTTCACGTGCAGGTATGAGAGAGCTTGCGTGCGGAGAGCTGAGGAATTCTGATGCTAATTCTACACTGAAACGCTTTCCAACTTGGAAGGATATTTATATGGGGCTGGTTAGGAAGTACCATGCTTCTTTTATTCAAATTTGAAGTAATTCCTCATATTTCCTTCATGCAATTATTACATATTGCATGGATGGGTTAGAAATTTCTGTGTGGATAAAAATGTATCCATAACCCCAAAGTCACAGAGTTAAGTACAAGTATATAATGGAGACTCTCTTTTTATTTTGTACCAGTTAAGCTAAGAAGTCAGGAAATCACTTTCTACAGTAAAAAGAAACATGGATTTGGACTTCACCTTCTATTAAGTCCTTGGCCATGGTAATGAATAACAAAGAAGATTTTTTTCTCCTTAATATATTTCTTAATCTGTAAACTAAAACATATTACGCATTTACCAGAATGAAAGACCCTCTAGTGCGTATATTGTAAATGTAGCTCAGTAGGAGATAATATGAGGCTAAAAGTAAAAAAAAAAAAAAAAAAAAAATAGAGGATAGGTCATGGAAAATAATTTT
>NW_020837969.1:4958374-5076428 GCF_003676395.1 Aethalodelphis obliquidens
AAAAAAAAAAAAAAAAAAATAGAGGATAGGTCATGGAAAATAATTTTAATTCACCAAATGAGTTCCTCTTCAATTAGGAATGTTCCAGAAACATGCGGATTGTTGCATATCTTAAAATTTTTGGAACATGGTAATGGAAGAAAGATCTTGTTTTACGTTGGAAGTTGCTAATATCTTTGTAAGTCTCCAGTAGAATTTTATCAGTTTTCATAAATATCTAGTTATGAAACTATAAATCACTTTCCGACCCTCTTTAGGGATGTGCAAAAAAGACAACAAGTATTCATTTTTCAACTTGCAACCTACGCAAGAGATAGGAACTTGGTGTTGATTATCCAGCTGTTTGTAATTCTAAAAATGAATCTCCTCAGTTACTTCCCCTTTAAGTAAAAAGGAAAACGGAAATATTTAGTAACTCTTATCAATCACATTTTTCAAGCATGAAGAGGTGTGGAAAATATTTTTTTTGATAAAAATTTCACATTTCTAAATTATTATTCCAAAGTTATGCAATTATTCCAATTTTATGAAAAGTAAATGTGATAACTATTCAGGACTCTCCTACTACACATATTAACTTGCCAATGCAATAAACAATGGCCCAAATCTAGTATTTGGTATAAAATTTTAACTCATGTCACACTTTTAGACTAAAAGCAATTTTACATACCCTTTTTTGGAAGATCCTTTTTCTAGGAGCTGGACCCGCCTCGTTACTAGAGATTGTCTGTTGTCCTACTATTAGAACTGACTCACACTAATTTCCTATCCTTGTATATTTTTCAAAAATTATGGCAGCTGGCTGAGTGCCAGATGTCTGTTAGTGGAAAAACCCTTAAGGATTAATTGCTTGCATTCTCCTCTTGTAAGGTATCCGTGACCTGTGAACAGACAATGTCGGAACTTGTCCCTTGATGAGTGTATTTGTAAGCATGTAGGTCGTGGCCTCCTACCTTCTTGGGACAGTGTTCATTTACCTGAACGGTGAGGATCTGCATGCTTCCCCCAAGTGGTTTGAGTCCTGTTGCATTGTCATTTTAAAAATTAATGTCATCCAGCTGAGGTTCTTCATGTCACTGAGAAATTATTGTCTGTTTTTCTAAGCTATGTCTTTCTTCCGTATCCCACAACTATTTTAAACCTAAACTACATTTCTACAGCTTTCTACTAATTTCTAACACACTCCTCCAACCATTGTGTCCCCCCTGATTTTGCCATAAAAAACAGAGTCCAACAGGAATGAACCCCTTTAATTTTCCACACCCCCAGCTACAACTGTATTTACATCTGCTTTACAGTATTATTTTCTTATTATTAGTTTTATAAGCAAAGATGTTCCTCCTTTTTTCCCCAAAGGGAATGTTTGTCCCTTATGCACTCATCTCCTGCCACCTACTCATGGACGCTTCTCATTTGTCAAGCAATTATTATTAATTAAACAACCATTTCCAGTGCATATTGTGTGCAAGACATCAAACCAGAGGTTATGAATACAAAGATGAAAACCATTTAGATGGACAAGAGACAAGCTGACAGTTGATTATAAGAAACTTTGGTTGCTTCTATGCTGAGGAGGATGTATCAGGTACTGTGGAAGCTCAGGCTGCAGAAAGGTTCCGGGCAAGTTGGGAAACGTTTAAGAAGTTAATATATAAGTTGAGACTTAAAATGTCAGTAAGAATTTGCCTGTTGGACAGGCAAGAATAGGCTACATTTGTCCTTCCCTAGAAGTCCTTCAGTAAATTAACCGATTAGCTTTTAAAAATCAAACATTTTCCAACTTTATTTGAGCAGACAGCAGTGATGAGTCAACAGTGAGGCACATGGAGAGATGACAGCTCTGCTGGGTGAGCCCAGAGGCTCCTCCTAAGAGTTCTCACGAGAACCATACCAATGCTAGTAGGAAACTTCTGCTTCTAAACTATGTGTTGTACTCAAAATATTGTTACTTTTCAATTTTTAAAATTCATTAAAAAATTTTTACTTCGCAGTCCTTTTGTTCTCAGAGGAGGTTCATATAGGGCTCTGATATATACAGATGCTTAGAGCTCAAGTCCTAGCCCAGACTGTTAGTTCTTCCTGGACCATGGTTCAGTTCATTTTTAGTTGTCAAAACCAAAGGAATCAAGCTCAACTTCCTTAAGCAATATAAAATTATTCTTGACATGATAATTTGATATATATTTTTTCTTTTTTTATTGAAGTTTAGTTGATTTATAATATTGTGTTTTCAGGTGTACAGCACAGTGATTCAGTTATTTTTTCTGATTATATTCTGTTATAGACTATTATAAAATACTGAATATAATTTCCTGTGCTCTACAGTAAATCCTTGTTGCTTCTCTATTTTATGTAAAGTAGTGTGTATCTGTTAATCCCCTCCCCTGATATATTTTTATTTTTTTGTTGCATTTTATTTCTTTCCCTATTCTATTCAAATATTTAAGATCCTTTTATTCCTTTATCTCAGAAGCATTTGCAAAAGCTACTCCAAGGCCACTGTTCTTGCACTGGGTGTAAATAGGGTCTCCCAGAGAGAAGCACAGAAAGAAGAAAGCCTCGAAAACAGGTGAAGAGATGATTTCTCCCAGACATGAGGAGATCTGAAGTGAGTAGGGTTCACCTATTGGTCTGTGGCAGATGGAAAATGGGAGAAGGAAAAATGATTGGAGAGGGCTCTGTGTTGCACCCAGGAGAACTGGACCCTGGCCAGTAGGTCTTTGGGCCCTTTCAGAGATTCAAGTGCCCCAAGTGGGTCACACAAGTAGCTATAGCCACCTGGCTGCAAGGCCCCTCAACACCAGTTATAAGATGGCTGTAATTTATTTTGAGATACTTCTTAGTAGACAGTAAAATACACGTAAGTGTGTTAAAGTTCTGATGTTTTCAGAAAGCTGTGAGGCTGGTGTGGAGGCCCCCAAATTGCCGGCTCCCTGAGTGCAACTTCTTCTCGTTATTTACACATTAGTCTAGGTACGGCTGTGAAGGGAGTCTACAGGTGTAATTGTTTCCAAATCAGCTGACTGTCTAATAGAGAGATTACACAGGAGGGCCTATAAAAAATAGGTTAGGAGGTTATAATTTAGTTCTCTTTGCCTCAAAACATTAGCATCAAAGATCTTCTAGGGCTTCCCTGGTGGCGCAGTGGTTGAGAGTCCGCCTGCCGATGCAGGGGACACGGGTTCGTGCCCCGGTCCGGGAGGATTCCACATGCCGCGGAGTGGCTGGGCCCGTGAGCCATGGCCGCTGAGCCTGCGCGTCCGGAGCCTGTGCTCCTCAACGGGAGAGGCCACAACAGTGAGAGGCCCACGTACCGCAAAAAAAAAAAAAAAAAAAAAAAAAAAGATCTTCTAATGATAGACTTCCAAGAGATTCTGGAGATTGACCCAGTATTAAATACCGGATTAATTATAGCAACTATTTATTTACTCACTGATCCAATAACTTACTTTAACGTCTAGAACCAAATAAAAATTAAAATAAATAATAAAATACAGTGAATTCATAAGAAATATGTAATTCTATGTTAACCTCTGGCACTGTTATAGAACGAAGTTGCTTCTTTATCGTTCACTGACTATATGATTTAAAAGAGGGTAAAATACCTCAGTAAAATCTAGGAAGTTACATTTAATACAATTGTGATTTACATAAATAATTGCTTCCATGACTCCTGACTGTCGGGAGCCATTAGCCTCTTGTGTTTCTGCACATTTTACAAGCAAGGTTCTAACTGCGCTTTTGTCCCAGATCGTCTTTGCAAAGATGTGTGTATTGTGAACAGCCTTGAAAAAGACCGTGTTTGCTCCATTTGGAGCAAAGGGCAGATTTTCTTTCCATTCAGTGTAATAAAGATAACGTCTTCTTCCAGAAGAAAGGCCAGGTTTGCTTTTGCCCGTTAGAAAAAGATTCAGGTTCTGTGTGTAACTCCTCAGCTGTGATGCATCCCTACTGCATGTGTGGCATCCACACGGATCTGCCTACACCACACCTGTGTAACTTAGGGAAGTAGGAGAACCAACACAAATATGCCATGTTCATGCTGTTTTCTGTAATGTGAATAGTACTTCATCTCAAATCCAGGAGTCTCCTGTCTTCTGCTAGCATCAGTGAAACTGGCAGAATAACCGGTTAGCTGCAATTAGTTTAAAATCATATCCTTCAAAGTTCTTGATCCTCATTAGCTTATAAACACAACTGATTCTTGGCACACTCTGTTTCCTATTTTATAAAAGAGTTTTGATAAAAAGTAACCAATGTATTTTTCCTCACTGATTTGTATAAAATAGGTAATGAGATTACTTTTCTACATCAACTTCTAAATGTGTGATTCATTTAAAAAAATTAAAATGGACTCTTTCATAATCTTCAAAACCTTAACAAAACATTATCTTCCTAAGTCACTTGGGGAATTTGGCTTCAATCACTTCTCCTGCCTTTATCAACAAAAAAATAATAATGAAGGAATGTTCTTTGCTTATTTATTTGTAGTTGCCAAAATTTGGGGGTGGAAAAAGAAATACTTTCTAAGAATGTACCTTTTTTGGTTAATTATAGAAACAAAATATTCTCATTAATTCTCCTTTCTAAATGTTCTATCAAATTCCTTGCAAGAATACTATTAATTTTCTTCAGTATTTACTGCAGGAAAGTTGTTGCAGAACATTAATGAAAGTGAGATTATGATACAAACTGTGACTTTAAGCACTTTATTCTATTAAATAGTTCCATTCAGCCATAAACTAATTTTGTAAATGGAAACTTTTATTTTACATTTAAATTTTAAACACTCTTAAGTCAGAAATAGATTGTGTAAAGCAAAGCTGAGGGCTCTGTATACATAATCGCTTTGGACCTGTTTACTGAATTAAGCGTGTAACGTGTGGTCAGCTAACTGTGTGTGTAAAGACAGCTGGTCTTTCTCTGGAACCAATTAACACCGTTAAAAAGCCAGAGAAGGGCTTTAACTGTCTGCTCTGTAACACATCCTAAAGTGTTATATAACTGGCCAGTCGTTTTGTTTTGGTTTGCTTTGATTTCGCCTTCTGAATGGTTCATTACTGAGTCCTATAGCATCTCTACAACATAATGGTCTGGAGAAGTTTTTAAGAACAAGAAAACACAAAAGCATTTCCAACTTGTCAACCAAGTCGAAAAACATCCTAATAGTTCAGTGTAGGTTGTATGGTATATTCCATAGCCTGTGTAGTCACAACAGCTTTGTTTGTTGCTTGTTTGTTTTTCAGGAGATGCTATTCTGCAGGAAAGAAAGTAGGGAAACAGAAGACAAAGACAGAGACAGAGAGGGAAAACGAGAGAGAGAGAAAGAGAGAGAGAGAGAGAGACAGAGAGACAGAGAGACAGAGAGAGACACACAGAGAGAGAAAGTAAGAGAGAAGATATACACTTTCTGGAAAGCAAGCATTATCACCTTCCACAATCATGATAAGAGGCTTTATCCCAAAGCAGACACTTAGTCACCATGACAGGTGATTTTACTTGCTAGAGAAGATTGATTGTACCCCTTGAAATCTGGGGTCCTGTGACCTCACCATTGCAGATATATCTTACTTGCACTGTCAGCATTCCATACGTCAGTCATAGAGTAAGCTTAGGAAGCTCATAATGAAACAATACTTTTCTTTCACATCTTTGATAATCCCTAGAAGACCCTGGATTGTGGAGAACTGCTCAAATATTGAATAAAATAGTGAATTGGCTTTAAATTCTCTAGAAACTATGAATAGCCAATTCTCCCACAGCCTGAAGAAGATGCAGATTATAAGCCATAAATCTACAAGGAAATGGGTGCTCTTTTGGGCCTAGAGTTTGAAGAAGGAGGAGAAGGTTTGCCAGCTGTAAAGACTTCAAATCCTTCTATGTCTCTTTTTTCAACGGGAGGAGGTGATGAGTTAAATGAACTATCAGCCCACGAGATGTATCACTCTATCTTCTGCAGCTCTGAGGCGTCTGACCCTTCATCTCTTGCATTATTCCACCCTTCTTTTACTCCTGCAGCAAGGAGGAGAAGGGAGATTTTGTAGCTAAGCTACCAGAGCATTTGTTTTGTAGGAACTCCAAAACATGAATCTCAATCAATCACTTGGTGGGTGGTGCTAATGAGGTCAAGTTTACAAATTGAGACTCCACCTAAGCCAGCTATTCGGCAACAGCTCATTACTGTGGGGTGATAGAGGTCTGGATTTGATTTTAAGTTCAATAAGAAGATGGTGATGGCTTTCAAGCAGAAGACAGGTAAAATCCATTTTGCCCTGTAAGTAGATCACTGTAGATGCTACAAGAATGCAGCCTAAGAGTGGAAATCGGAAGTCAGATAGAGGATTGTGGTGGATATATTTTTATTGACCCCGATAGATCCACTCTCCACCTTTCTTTATACTCTCCTTCTCCAGCCCCCCTCCACCCCAGGATGCTGACTACAAGAACGGGAACCCCAGCAGCATCCTTTTCCTGGTGGCTTCCAGCTCTGCTCGGCCAGTGCAGATCATGGGCAGGAAATGAGGGAGAGGCAGAAAGTAAGATCGAGGCATTTCTTCACCAGGCTCATTCTCTGCGAGGTCGCCTCACCAGGCTGTGTCCCTCTATTGGAAGCTGAAGTGACTGCCCTAAGGTCCTCATCACTCAGCTCTCTGCCCAGCTGCTGATAACCCTTTCTCAACCTTTGCTCCCTTGTGACTATTTTTGGAGTACTCTACTATCCCTCGTTGTCTTTGTATAAACCGTGCCAATAGCTTTGGAAATAACCCCTTTATAAAACCTTCAATTACTAAGCTCGGATGTCCCATGTGTTTCTAACCCGGAACCTGCATCCAGAAGCTATCTTAGTATTTCAGCCAAGAGATAATGATGATATGATCTAAGGGAGTGGTTGTGAAGATAGATAGAATTAGACTGGCTTGAGGTGTATTATGGAGTTGGAATCACAGGATTTGTTGAAAGAGATGATGCGGGATTTAAGAAAAAGGAGGACAAATCCAGGATGATTCCAACCAAAACAAGTGGTTCAGTGGAAGGTAATACCTCTTATTTATAAGGGAAAGGGGAAATGGAATAGACTTGGAAGATAGGAAAAGGGCAAGAAAATGTCATTGTAAGGTGCTTGGGAGACAGCCAAGTGGGAATACCAAGAAGTAGTTAAATAACTAATTATGGATTTCAAGGGAGGTCAGGATGGTAAGTTTGTTATTCTTCACTTCGTCGGTGGTATCTGAACGTCATGACTGACTGCCATCACCCAGGACGTGGGCACAATTAGAAAGAAGTCTGAGGTCTGATCTCTGGTCAAGGAGAAAAGGTGATGCCTGAAGTTGAGTGAGAAAGAGTAGTGAGTGAGGTAGAAGGCAACCTAGGAGAAAGGCATCATGAAAGCTCAAAAAAAGGATGTTAGAAGAGGAATGTAAAACACATCTTAGAATTGGCCAACAGTTGCGGAGGGTTTGAATGGGATGAGAATGGATAGGTATTTGTTGAATTTTCCTGGCAATTTCGACAATATTAGTTTCTGTGCATATTTTGACCAAACCAGACTAATTGGAAGAATGGCTGGGAGAGAAGCAAGTAGAAACATCATTTGTAAGTAACGCTTTTAGTAGTAAATTTATTTATGAAAGAAATTTCCTTTCTCTCCAGGAAAGAAATGGAGATATGGGCGGTATGTGAGAAGAAAGGAAGACTGTTTTTGTTGTTTTTACGATGGGATAAGTTTGAATGAGAATGATCGAATAGATAAGGAGTAACTAATGCTGATAAGCAGAGAGGCAGAGATAAGTAGCAACTTCTTCTTAAAGGTGAGAGAGATCCACAGCAGGAGAACGCAGAATGACCTCTTTTTTTTTTTTTTTTAAGTTTATGCAACTTAAAAAAAAATCTGATTGACTTTGTCCAAAGAATGGAGGGCAACTTTCAGACATTATAATGAAGAGAATAAAATAGTATATGTTTTAAAGCAATCATTATTGTATCAATTAGAATATTATAATACAAACAATGAAGAATACACGGGAGTAATGTTAAAAAGATATTTCCCTCTTCTGCAAGCACGGCATGACCTCAGAATGGATATACAGCATTAAAAGAGCCTTATTGGTTGTTCCATGCCCTTCTCTAAGTCGTAAAACAAATAACAGTAATTTTCCTCAGTGTTCCAGGGCACGTGGAAAACATTACACGTTTTCAATAATTGTGTGTCCCTCATCCAAACTTGCACTATTTCATTTTTCTGTCTGCACCCGTTAGTTGTTTTGTATTTATCTCTTAGAGCACATTTTAATTTTATTGTTAAATGTTTTCCATAATGTGAATATTGTGTGTAACTACTATCTGTTTCAAAAGAAAAAAATCAGAAAGCTTTACTTGATATAAATATTTTGGTCAAAAAACAAACTGTTTTCGAACAGAGACACTTCAAACCCAAAAGTGGTGTGAGGCTCAGAGGCGGACGCTCCAGAACGGCGTATGAAGAGAGAATGAGGAAGCTTGTTTAACTTTTACAACGATTGGTGGTTATTATAATGGGAGTTTCCAGACAGCAAGGAATTGGTTAACAGTGATTATCTTATACCATTTTAGGAGGACAACTTAAGTTTTGTTTATGATCATTAGAAGCATTTACAAGAAATTACCTAAGTTAAATTTTACTTACATTCATGAACTAAGCTAAATTAAGTTTGGCTTACATGGCTTAACTGGTTTTGTCTGGTTGGGGAATTTTCAAGTCTGGTCTCTATGCGACTGAATTTTAACACAAGAAATCTGACAGAAAATACCCATAGACACATCCTTTTTGATTTCAGTATTTATAAATTAAAGCTTATTAACATGACTCTAATTGCTTACTCTTTCTAGTGGCTATTTTGCTAGAAAACTGAATTCAAATTTTGTTTCCCAAATGTTTGTTTCCTACAGTATGAATTATTTTGGATCTTATCTTTGGAAAAAATATAAAATATCCACTAGATTGTATAAAATAATCCCAATAAATGTGTTTATATAATGAAAATTAACTAAATTTTCATTTAAGGTGAATGGTGATATACAGATGCAGCTAGATTATACCCTTTGACAAAATAATATATCACAAAATTATCTGAAATCTTTGACAAATATTTTCTGAAGTCATTTTCCAGACGCATAGCCTAGGAGTGAGAACACAGGCCTGGAGACAGGTGGATTTGGCTCTAAATACCAGTTGTCACATCTATGAGTCATATGATAATAGATCAATGGAAATATTCAAATCAAAATATTGCTTAAAGTACTGAGGAAATCATGTAACAATAAAAAATAGCACAGTTTTATCTTCCTTTTCTTCACCCTCTATTTCCATATTTCTAGGTTTTTAATTACTTTATTATTCTGATAAAAAACACACAACATGAAATTTGTCATTTTAATCATTTTTAAGTGTACAGCTAAGCAGAGTTAAGTACATTCACATCATTATGAAACAGATCTCCAGAACGTTTTCATCCTGCAAATTTGAAACACTACACCCATTAAAAAATAATTGCCCTCCGCCAACCCCTTCTACACACTCCCAGGTAACCACCATTCCACTTCCTGTGTCTACAATTTTGATTACTTTAGATATCTCACGTAAGTGGAATCACACAGTATTTACCTTTTTTTTCTCAAGCCTCCCAGTTTTTATTTCAATAATGTCAATTAAAAACCCTCCCCAGATATCCCTACACACAATTCATCATATTCTTTTTTTTTTTTTCCTATTTTTCACTCTTTTTTTTTTTTTTTTTTTTTTAATTTTTGGCTGTGTTGGGTCTTCGTTGCTGTGCGTGGGCTTTCTCTAGTTGTGGCGAGCGGGGGCTACTCTTCATTGTGATGCATGGGTTTCTCATTGCAGTGGCTTCTCTTCTGGCGGAGCACAGACTCTAGGCCCGTGGGCTTCAGTAGTACACAGTATTTATCTTTTTGTGACTGATTTATTTTACTTAGCATAATGTGTTCAAAATTCATCCATGTTATAGCATGTTACAGGATTGCCTCCCTTCTTAAGGCTGAATAATATTCCATTGTATGCAAACCCACAGCCAACATCATTCTCAATGGTGAAAAACTGAAACCATTTTCTCTAAGATCAGGAAAAAGACAAGGTTGTCCACTCTCACCACTATTAATGAATATAGTCTTGGAAGTTTTAGCCATAGCAATGAGAGAAGAAAAAGAAATAAAAGGAATCCAAATTGAAAAAGAAGTAAAGCTGTCACTGTTTGCAGATGACATGATACTATACATACAGAATCCTAAAGATGCTATCAGAAACCTACTAGAGTTAATCAATGAATCTGGTAAAGTAGCAGGATACAAAATTAATGCACAGAAATCTCCTGCATTCCTATATGCTAGTGATGAAAAATCTGAAAGAGAAATTAAGGGAACACTCCCATTTACCACTGCAACAAAAAGAATAAAATACCTAGGAATAAACCTACATAAGGAGGCAAAAGACCTCTATGCAGAAAACTATAAGACACTGATGAAAGAAATTAAAGACCATACGAACAGATGGAGAGATATACCATGTTCTTGGACTGGAAGAATCAACATTGTGAAAATGACTATACTACCCAAAGCAATCTACAGATTCAATGCAATCCCTATCAAACTACCAATGGTATTTCTCACAGAACTAGAACAAAAAATTGCATCATTTGTATGGAAACACAAAAGACCCCGAATAGCCAAAGCAATCTTGAGAAAGAAAAATGGAGCTGGAAGAATCAGGCTCCAGGACTTCACACTATACTACAAAGCTACAGTAATCAAGACAGGATGGTACTGGCACAGTAACAGAAATATAGATCAATGGAACAGGATAGAAAGCCCAGAGATAAACCCATGCACATATGGTCACCTTATCTTTGATAAAGGCGGCAAGAATATACAAAAGAGAAAAGAAAGCCTCTTCAATAAGTGGTGCTGGGAAAACTGGACAGCTACATGTAAAAGAATGAAATTAGAACACTCCCTAACATCATACACAAAAATAAACCCATGATGGATTTAAGCCCTAAATGTAAGGCCAGACACTCTAAAACTCTTAGAGGAAAACATAGGCAGAACACTCTATGACATACATCACAGAAAGTTCCTTTTTGACCCACCTCCTAGAGAAATGGAAATAAAAACAAAAATAAACAAATGGGACCTAATGAAACTTAAAAGTTTTTGCACAGCAAAGGAAACCATAAACAAGACGAAAAGACAACTCTCAGAATGGGAGAAAATATTTGCAAACAAAGCAGTTGACAAAGGATTAATCTCCAAAATTTACAAGCAGCTCATGCAGTTCAATATCAAAAAACAAACAATGCAATCCAAAATGGGCAGAAGACCTAAACAGACATTTCTCCAAAGAAGATACACAGATTGCCAACAAACACATGAAAGGATGCTCAACATCACTAATCATTAGAGAAATGCAAACCAAAACTACAATGAGGTATCACCTCACACCAGTCAGAATGGCCATCATCAAAACATCTACAGACAATAAATGCTGGAGAGGGTGTGGAGAAAAGGGAACCCTCTTGCACTGTTGGTGGGAATGTAAATTGATACAGCCACTACGGAGAACAGTATGGAGGTTCCTAAAAAAACTACAAATAGAACTACCATATGATCCAGCAATCCCACTACTGGGCATATACCCTTAGAAAAACCATCATTCAAAAAGAATCATGTACCACAATGTTCACTGCAGTCTATTTACAATAGCCAGAACATGGAAGCAACCTAAGTGTCCATGGACAGATGAATAGATAAAGAAGATGTGGCATATATATACAATGGAATATTACTGAGCCATAAAAAGAAACTAAATTGAGTTATTTGTAGTGAGGTGGATGGACCTAGAGACTGTCATACAGAGTGAAGTAAGTCAGAAAGAGAAAAAAAAAATACCGTATGCTAAAACATATATATGGAATCTAAAAAAAAATAAAATCGTTCTGATGAACCTAGGAGCAGGACAGGAATAAAGATGCAGACGTAGAGAATGGACTTGAGGACACGGGGAGGGGGAAGGGTAAGGTAGGACGAAGTGAGAGAGTGGCATGGACATATATACACTACCAAATGTAAAATAGCTAGCTAATGGGAAGCAGTGCATAGCACAGGGTGATCAGCTCGGTGCTCTGTGACCACCTAGAGAGGTGGGATATGGAGGGTGGGAGGAAGATGCAAGAGGGAGGGGATATGGGGATATATGTATATGTATAGGTGATTCAAAACTAACACACCATTGTAAAGCAATTATACTCTAATAGAGATGTTAAAAAAAATATTCCATTGTATGTATATACTCCAATTTGTTTATCCATTCCTCCATCATTGGATATTTTAGTTGCTTCCATCTCTTGGCTATTATGAACACTGATGTGCAGCTACCTTTGGGGACCCTGCTTTCAATTCTTATGAATATATACACAGAAGTAAGAATGCTGGATCATATGATAGTCCTATTTAAAATTTTTTGAGGAAACTTTGTATCATTTTCCATTGCTGTTGGACCATTTTAAAATCACAACAACAGTGCACAAGGATTCCAATTTCTCCCACATCCTCAAAAACAGCTGTTGTTTTCTGGGGGGGTTTTCTGGTTGTTTTGTTTTTTGTTTTGTGTTATAATAGCCATCCTAATGGGTGCCAGCTGACATCTCACTGTGGTTTCCATTTGTATATTTCTGATTATCAGTGATGTTGAATGTCTTCTCATATGCTTCTTGGCCATTCATTTTCCATCATTAGAGAAATGTCCATTCAAGTCCTTTGCCCATTTTTTAATTGGTTTATTTGATTTTTTGTTCTTGAGTTTTAGTACTTCTTTACATATTCTGGATAGTAATGTCTTATCAGATATATGATTTGCAAATATTTTCTCCCATTCCATAGGTTGCCTTTCACTCTATGGATTATATCCTTTGATGCACAGAAGTTCTTACCAATTACTCTATTTTTGCTTTTTTTGCCTGAGGTTTTGATGTCATATCCAATAAATCATTGCCAAATCCAATGTCATGAAGTTTTTCCCCTATGTTTTCTTTGAGGAATTTTAGAGTTGTAGGTCTCCTATTTCAGCCTTTAATCCATTTTGAGTTAATTTTTGTGGATGGTATAAGATAAGGGTCTACCTGCAGTCTTTTGCATGTGGATATCCCATTTTCTCAACACAGTTTGTGGAGAAGACTCTCCTTTCCCCACTGAGTGCTCTTGGCACCCATGTCAAATGTCATTTAATCATTACACAAAGATTTATTTCTGGGCTTTCTATTCTTTGCATCAGTCTATTTGTCTTTATGTCAATACAACACTGTTTTGATCACTGTAGCTTTTGTAATATGTGTGAAATCTAAAAGTGTGAGTCCTCTAAATTTGTTTCTCTTTTTAAAAATAGTTTTGACTATTTGAAATCCCTTGATATTCCATATGAATTTTAGGATGAATTTTTCCAAATCTCCCAAAAATGCTATTGGGATCTTGATAGGGATTGCACTGAATCTGCAGACTGTTTTGGGTACTACGGACATTTCAACAACACGTTAAGTCTTTGAATCCATGAAAATGGGATTTTTTTTCCCATTTATTGTTTCTTTTAAAATTTCTTTCAACAATGTTTGCAGTTTTCAGAGTACAAGTCTTTCACTTCCTTGGTTAACTTTATTTCTAAGTATTTTATTCTTGTTGATGCTGTTGTAAATGGAATTGTTTTCTTAATTTCTTTCTGGGACAGTTTATCATTAGCATATAGAAATAGAACTCTTTTTTGTGTGTTGATTTTGTATCCTGCTTCTTTGCTGAATTTGTGAATTAGTTCTAAAGGTTTTGTATGTGTGTGTATATGTAATCTTTAGGGTTTTCTACATATAATATAATGTCATCTGAAAACACAGATAATTTTATTTCTTTATCTCCCACTTGGATTCCTTTTATTTCTTTTTCTTATCTTACTGCTCTGGCAAGGACTTTCAGTATGATATTGAATAGAAGTGGCAAGAGTGGACATCCTTGCCTTGATTTTTGAGGAAAACCCTTCAGTCTATCATCACTGAGTATGATGTTAGCTGTGGGCTTTTAATAAATGGTCGTTATTATATTGAGGTATTTTTCTTCTGTTCCTAGTTTGTGTTTTTATCACGAAAGGGTGTTGACCCTGTCAAATGCTTTTTCTCTGTCAATTGAGATGATCATATGATTTTTCTCTTCATTCTATTTATATACCACATTGATTGATTTTCATATGGTGAAGCATCCTTGCATTCCAAGAATAAATTCCACTTGGTAATGGTGCATAATCCTTTTAATGGTCTGTTGAATTCTATTTGCTAGTATTTTGTTGACAATTTTGCATTAATATTCAACAGGAATAGTCATCTGTAGTTTTCTTTTCCTGTAGTATCTTTGTGTAGCTTTGGTAATAGGCTAATACTGGCCTCATAGAGTGAGTTTGGAAATGTTTCTTCCTCTTCAAGTTCTTGGAAAAGTTTCAGGAGGAATGGTGTTAATTCTTCTTTAAGTGTTTAGCATAGAATTCTCCAGTGAAACCATGTGATTCAGGACTTTTCTTTGTGGGTAGGCTTTTGATTACTGATTCAATCTCTTGTTATTTGTTCAGATTTTCTAATTTTTCATGATTCAGTCTTGGTAGATTGTGTGTTTTCAGGAATTTGTCCATTTCTTCTAGGTTATTCAATTTGTTGGAGTACATTTATTCATAATAGTCTCTTATAATCCTTTATATTTCTGTGGCATCATTTGTAATTTCCCATCTTTCATTTATGATTTTAGTTATTTGAGTCTTCTCTCTTTTTTTCTTAGTTGGTCTAGCTAAGGGTTTGTCAATTTTGTTTATCTTAAAAAAAAAAACTTCTGTTTTTTAAAAATTTTTTCTATTCTCTATTTTATTTACCTCTGCTGTAGTCTTCACTATTTCCTACCTTCTGCTAACTTTGAGTTTAATTTTTTCTTTTTTCTAATTTCTTGAGATGTAAAGTTAGGGTCTTGTTTCAAGATCTTCTTTTTTAATGTATGCATTCACAGCTATAAACTTCTGTTTTAGCAATGCTTTCACTGAAACCCATAAGTTTCAGTATATTGTGCTTTCAATTACTTTGTCTCAAGGTATTTTCTAATTACTCTTGTGACTTCTTTGACTTACTGATTGTTTAATTTCCACATATTTGCAAATTTTCCAGTTTTCCATTTGTCTCTTGTAAAATTTTTTGATTTAAGGTCTAATTTGTCTTATATTAGCATAGCCACCCTTGCTCTCCTTTGGTTAACATTTGTATGGAATATCTTCTTCCATCTCTCCACTTTCTGTCTAGATCTAAAGTGAGTCTCTTGTAAATAATATATAGTTGAATTCCTTTTTTTTAAAAATCCACTCAGCCAATCCAAGTCTTTTGATTGGTATGTTAATCTATTTACACTTAAAGTAATAATGATAGGGAAGGACTTACTATTGGCAATTTGTTAATTGTCTTCTGCATTTCTTGTAGCTATTTGGTCCCTCCTGTCTACACTACTGCCCTACTTCGTGTTTCATTGATTTTCTTCTCATTTCCTGTTGTGTATATTCTATAGATACTTCCCTTGTGGTTACATTGCAGCTACATAAAACATCTTAAAGTTATAACACTCTTCTTTTTTTTCTTTGTCCACGCAACTTGCAGGATCTCAGTTCCCTGACCAGGGACTGAACCGAGGTCACAGCAACAAAAGTGCCAAATCCTAACCACTAGACCACCAGGGAACTCCCCAATATAGCATTCTATTTTAGACTAATAACAATTAACTTCAATCGCACACAAAAACTATCCCTTTACAGTTCCACCCACCTGCACAGTTTATAGTCTTGATATCAAATTCTGTCTTTATATATTGTATATCATTAACATGGATTTATATATTAAAAAAAAATTTTATCATTTAAATTCTATGCATCAAAGTTACAATAGTATGGGTTGCTGTATTTGTCCCTATTTACCTTTACTGAAGAACCTTATGTTTATGTACAGCTTCTTGTTGCTGTCTACCATCTTTCTATTTTAATTTGATGAAATCACTTTAGCATTCCTTGTAGAATAGGCCTAGTGGTAATGAAATCCCTCAGCTTTTGTTTATCTGAGAAAGTCTTAATTTTTCCTTCATTTTTAAAGGACAGTTTGCCCTACACAGTATTCTTGGTTGACAGTTTTTTGTTTTTTTCCTTTCAACACTTTGAATATATCATCCCAATACCTTCTGGTTTGCAAAGTTTCTGCTGAGAAATCCTCTGATAATTTTTTGGAGTCTCCTTTGTACGTGTAAACTTATTCAGAGTACTAATATTTGTGACTTAATAACTCTAGTTCTGATGAATCAGAACAGCAGCCCTCCTGCTTTGAGGGAATAAGTAGAAGGCTAGGAAAGAATCATTGGAGGTCTTTTAGCTTTTAGAAATAAAGATAGAAAATGGGAAAGAAATATTTTCTTCTCCCCTTAAATCTGTTTATTTTAAACAGGTTTAGTATATGTTTTTCAGAAACCATGGTTACTTGGTTTATTGAGGGCTAGTTAACTCATTCATAACGGAAGCTTATACTAATGAAAAGGTATTTAAGCAAGGAATAAATTTTCTACTACTCATTTAGGTCACTATATTAATAAGCCTATAGTTAATTTATATGGCCACCACAGGGAAGTGCAGGCAAAGAAGTTTTAACTTTTACAGATATTAAAATTCCTGAAATTTACCCTGAGTCTATAAAAAATTGACAGCTATAGCTCTCTTCTCAAGACCATCAATGCCCCCATTATCATCACGTTTTATGTTACTAGGTATAAATAACGCAAGGTAGAAAAATATTAAATAGCAACCTAATTAGGAGTTACTATTTAACTTTAATCAATCAGTTCTAATATATTGTTTAGAAATAACAGAACTGAACGTTTTTCTTCAGCTTTTGGATTACAAATATGGTTTCATGCTAACAGAATTTTTTTATGCATCCCTTTGTCTGAAATAATTAACAAAGTCATCTCCTCAATGTTAATGTGCCAACAGTATGACCACATGGGGGAAATTTACTGTCTTACATTATTTTATCATAAACAACATATTTGCTCGTGATTGTAGATATTGTTGAATTTACAAATCCCTTAGCAACAGCCAAGCCAATTGTTTTTATAAAGCTTTGGAAAAAATCTTAACCAAAAGTGAGTTTACATTAATTAGAAATATACTGTGTTCTCCCCCTTCTAAGATCACTTCTGTCTACCCAAGATTTAGCTCCAGAAAATTTTATGTTTAATTTTTAGTCATGTTTTGGCCAAACAGAGACACTCACATGGTTGCCAAATTGGGCCAGATGGAAAAGTTGATATGATGGCACTGCAGTTTCAATATCTTCGTTTCCAAGTGTTTTCTCTCCTTTCCTATGTCCCAACCTACTCATTCTCAGCAAACAAAGTCACACCAAAATGTGTGTCCCTCTGCAAGAAGGACCCTCAAGTTGTTAGAATACAATCTCCATGTGTCAATGGAGCTTTGTTGCTGAATGTCCTCATATAATTAAATACAGGAATTCGTTTTTTGAAACAGAAACGAAAAAAGCATGAAAATAATTCACACCATTTATATGTCCTGGTGGAGATAAAGAAATACTAAAAACACATTTCAGTAAAATGTTTACCTTTCACTGATTGCTGTCATTTGATAGCTACAACTCACATATCTATAAAGCTTGAAGTCTCAATTTTGTTTCTGTAATGAAAATAAACTGTGTGAGATTTATAATGAATTTTAATAAGTATTGAAGTAAAAGAAAAACACTTCAGCTGAGTACTACCATTAAATCACATAAACATATCTGTAGAATTTTTGCCAAAATTCCTGAGAAAATATATTGAATAATACTTATTACTATTTTTAGTAAAACAAACTATAAGAAACATAATTTTCCAATAGTAAAAATTTCCTTTCCTCTGAAATCTTGGAAAGTTTTAAAAAAGTGATTATTCACAGGCACACTTTAAAGATACATCTTTAAAAATCCAGTTTTGCTAGCTAATTCCCCCAAAGACTATGTGGACTTTAAAGATTTTCTGATCACTTGTTTTGAAAATGTGTGCCATTGCAGTAGGCATGAATTTAAAAGTTAACACAACTTCGGAATCTTATGCTAAATTAATTTTATAAAATTTCTTTTTAATTTTTCTAGTTAAGAGGCACGTCTTCAGTTTTTATTTTTTTTTCCATTTTCATTATTAGTAAAAATACCAAACTGGTGACTCTCAGAATCCATTCCGCTCTTGTTATCAAAGCTTTAAGATTTTATCTAAAACTGTCACCACTTCAGGTTCTTTTGTAGTAGGTGATCAAACTATTTAAGATAAGACAAATCTTTTTTCAGAAACAATTGTTTCCAATCTTAGGATTTCTCCTATATAGCTCTGATAGAGTAAAGATTTCTCTGATTCTAATTCCTTGAAAAATAGAGTGTATTCAGGATTAGTCAAAATAATGTTTGTTTTCTGTCATTCCTTCAATAGAATGTCTGGCCTCCCATGGGTAACAAACTACACCTAGCCCACCAATGAGATTTTAATGACTTATTCATAGACTATGGTAACTGTTCATTTTCAAAGGTTTCTTTGTTCTTGTCTTTATTTTTCTATTCATCTAATCTTACTGTAAATTCAATTAAAATAATATATGTAGAAGTATACATAGGAATGAAGAGTATGAGACAGTGTATCAGATTGGAAGCCACGCTAAATCAGCTTTAGCAGGAGAGTTTCTAAAAATGTTCTCAAGAGTGGAACATAGGAAATAGTGCAGCACTAAATATTTTAGTATTAATACATCAGGGTAAATTTATTGTGGACAAAATTTTTCTAAGTGAGAGATTCTAAGTTCAATTTATAAAGAAGTGAATGAGACCACAGAAGAAACATTTTAAATAATTAAAATTATCAAAGTGTATTTATGACCTACATATACCTGAATATAAAATTAATATATCTTGTGCTTCATATTGAAACTTAATCACTGTAGACTGAAAATACTGTAAGTTTACAAACTGTTCCACAATCATGCATGGTAATTTATTCCTTCTTATCTTTCTTCATGATGTTAACCTCCATCTACAATGTCTTAGACCTCACCTCAAATGTTCAAATCCAAGGTTGGCCTCAAATTTTCCTTCTTCAGCCTCACCAACTACTCCATTCTGTAATAATTTTTCCCCGCGTTACCCAATTAACTTTCTTATCTCTACTGTACCATTGTTAGACTTCGGCGGTAGGATATCTTGCATATGTCTTGTTTAGCTAAAATTATTTCCATTTCATTGTTTTAGAGCCTGTATAGTACATTTCTGATTGTCACACAGTACAAGTTTTTACTGTAGCTAGCACAAGCTTGGCACTCACTGTATGAAGACATTTAGAAATATATCATGATTTCTATTACTTAAATTGATGGAGAAAAATTTTTCTTTGGAAAAGAGCAATTCTATGTTGAGTAAATATCCTAACGACAATTTATGATTGTGAAATATTGGTCTTCCCTGTGTTCCTCCTCCCCAAGACACTGCAGATGAAAAATGAAAGAGAAAATGAAAATGTTATGTGGGAATTATTACAGATTAAAACCAATCAGCTCAAGGAAGAAGGGTTTAAGTTCAAGTACACCAAGCAAAGAATCAGATGGAGAAGTGCCTATAGAAACCATCTCGGCCTGAAGACAGTGGACAGGTGTTCCTACCTGTACTGTAAACAGCTGATTAGTTACCTTTTTTTTTTAACATCTTTATTGGAGTATAATTGCTTTACAATCGTGTGACAGTTTCTGCTGTATAACAAAGTGAATCAGCTATACATATACATATATCGCCATATCTCCTCCCTCTAACATCTCCCTCCAACCCTCCCTATCCCACCCCTCTAGGTGGACACAAAGCACTGAGCTGATGTCCCTGTGCTATGTGGCTGCTTCCCACTAGCTAGCTATTTTACATTTGGTAGTGTATATATGTCCATGCCACTCTCTCACTTCGTCCTACCTTACCCTTCCCCCTCCCCGTGTCCTCAAGTCCATTCTCTACGTCTGCATCTTTATTCCTTTCCTGTCACTAGGTTCATCAGAACCAATTTTTTTTTTTTAGATTCCATATATATGTGTTAGCATATGGCATTTGTTTTTCTCTTTCTGACTTACTTCACTCTATGACAGTCTCTAAGTCCATCCATCTTACTACAAATAACTCAATTTCGTTTCTTTTTATGGCTGAGTAATATTCCATTGTATATATGTGCCACATCTTCTTTATCCATTCATCTGTCGATGGACACTTAGGTTGCTTCCATGTCCTGGCTACTGTAAATAGAGCTGCAATGAACACTGTGGTACAAGACTCTTTTTGAATTATGATTTTCTAAGGGTATATGCCCAGTAGTGGGATCATATGGTAGTTCTATTTTTAGTTTTTTTAGGAAGCTCCATACTGTTCTCCCTAGTGGCTGTGTCAATTTACATTCCCACCAACAGTGCAAGAGGGTTGCCTGTTGTCTATACTCTCTCCAGCATTTATTGTCTGTAGATGTTTTGATGATGGTCATTCTGACGAGTGTGAGGTGATACCTCATTGTAGTTTTGATTTGCATTTCTCTAATGATTAATGATGTTGAGCATCCTTTCATGTGTTTGTTGGCAATCTGTATATCTTCTTTGGAGAAATGTCTATTTAGGTCTTCTGCCCATTTATGGATTGGGTTTTTTGTTTTTTTGATATGGAGCTGCATAAGCTGCTTGTATGTTTTGGAGATGAATCCTTTGTCAATTGCTTCATTTGCAAATATTTTCTCCCATTCTGAGGGTTGCCTTTTCGTCTTGTTTATGGTTTCCCTTGCTGTGCAAAAGCTTTTAACTTTCATTAGGTCCCATTTGTTTATTTTTGTTTTTATTTCCATTTCTCTAGGAGGTGGGTCAAAAAGGATCTTTCTGTGATGTATGTCATAGAGTGTTCTGCCTATGTTTTCCTCTAAGAGTTTTAGAGTGTCTGGCCTTACATTTAGGGCTTAAATCCATTATGAGTTTATTTTTGTGTATGGTGCTAGGGAGTGTTCTAATTTCATTCTTTTACATGTAGCTGTCCAGTTTTCCCAGCACCACTTATTGAAGAGGCTTTCTTTTCTCCTTTCTATATTCTTGCCTCCTTTATCAAAGATAAGGTGACTATATGTATGTGGATTTATCTCTGGGCTTGCGATCCTGTTCCAGTGATCCATATTTCTGTTTCTGTGCTACTGCTATATTGTCTTGATTACTGTAGCTTTGTAGTATAGTCTGAAGTCTGGGAGCCTGATTCTTCCAGCTTCGTTTTTCTTCCTCAAGATTGTTTTGGCTATTGGGGGTCTTTTGTGTTTCCACACAAATTGTGAAATTTTTTGTTCTATCTGTGAAGAATGTCCCTGGTAGTTGATAGGGATTGCATTGAATCTGTAGATTGCTTCGGGTACTATAGTCATTTTCACAATGTTGATTCTTCCAATCCAAGAACATGGTATATCTCTCCATCTGTTCGTATGGTCTTTAATTTCTTTCATCAGTATCTTACAGTTTTCTGCACACAGGTCTTTTGTCTCCTTAGGTAGGTTTATTCCTAGGTATTTTATTCTTTTTGTTGCAGTGGTAAATGGGAGTGTTTCCTTAATTTCTCTTTCACATTTTTCATCATTAGTGTATAGGAATGCAAGAGATTTCTGTGCATTAATTTTGCATCCTGCTACTTTACCAAAGTCATTGATTAGCTCTAGTAGTTTTCTGGTAGCATCTTTAGGATTCTCTATGGATAGTATCATGTCATCTGCAAACAGTGACAGTTTTACTTCTTTTCTCATTTGGATTCCTTTTATTTCTTTTTCTTCTCTCATTGCTGCGGCGAAAACTTCCAAAACTATGTTGAATAATAGTGGTGAGAGTGGACAACCTTGTCTTGTTCCTGATCTTAGTGGAAACGGTTTCAGTTTTTCACCATTGAGGACGATGTTGGCTGTGGGTTTGTCATATATGACCTTTATTATGTTGAGGTAAGTTCCCACTCTGCCTACTTTCTGGAGGGTTTTTATCATAAAGTGGTGAATTTTGTCAAAAGCTTTTTCTGTATCTATTGAGATGATCATATGGTTTTCCTCCTTCAATTTGTTAATATGGTTTATCACATTTATTGTTTTGCGTATATTGTAGAATTCTTGCGTTCCTGCGATAAACCCGACTTGATCATGGTTTATGATCCTCTTAATGTGCCGTTGGATTCTGTTTGCTAGTATTTTGTTGATGATTTTTGCATCTATGTACATCAGTGATATTGGCCTGTAGTTTTCTTTCTTTGTGACATCTTTGTCTGCTTTTGGTATCAGGGCGATGGTGGCCTTGTAGAATGAGTTTGGGCGTGTTCCTCCCTCTGCTATATTTTGGAAGAGTTTGAGATGGATAGGTGTTAGCTCTTCTCTAAATGTTTGATAGAATGCACCTGTGAAGCCATCTGGTCCTGGACTTTTGTTTGTTGGACGATTTTTAATCACAGTCTCAATTTTAGTCCTTGGGAGTAGTCTGTTTATGTTTTCTATTTCTTCCTTGTTCAGACTCAGAAGGTTGTGCTTTTCTAAAAATTTGTCCACTTCTTCCAGGTTGTCCATTTTATTGGCACAGAGTTGCTTATAGTATTCTTTCATGATCCTTTGTATTTCTCCAGTGTCAGTTGTTACCTCTCCTCTTTCATTTCTAATTCTATTGATTTGAGTCTTCACCCTTTTTTTCTCGATGAGTTTGGCTAATGGTTTATCAATTTTGTTTATCTTCTCCAAGAACCAGCTTTTAGTTTTATTGATCTTTGCTATTGTTTCCTTCATTTCTTTTTCATTTATTTCTGATCTGATCTTTATGATTTCTTTCCTTCTGTTAACTTTGGGGTTCTTTTGTTCTTCTTTCTCTAATTGCTTTAGGTGTAAGGTTAGGTTGTTAATTTGAGATGTTTCTTGTTTCTTGAGGTAGGATTTTATTGCTTTAAACTTCCCTCTTAGAACTGCTTTTGCTCCATCCCATGTTGGGAGCCAAGAAGTTTTCGCCATTAGAAGATGGCCGACACCCTGCTTCTCTTCCTGATTTATGAGATAGAAGTTCGCGCCTAAAATGAAAGCCCGCGCACGCAGCACCAATGATGATTAGCCAAGTACTTCCCTCATTCTGAATCCCGCCCCCCTTTCTCTGCAGTGTATAAATACAGCTACCGCAGCAATAAAAGTTTGAGGCTTGATCAGGATTTTGTCTTGCCTCCATTCTTTCGCGTCTCCTGCCCTTCCCCCTTTTTTCAACCCCCACAGGTTCCTCCTCGGACTCACAAGGATTTGTCCTGCTGGTCGGGACTCCCGGGGACGCCCGGGGCCGTACACAATTGGCGCCCAACGTGGGGCTCGAGGAACGGATCCTGACGGAGGTAGCACGCTTACGAACGCCTGGCCAGGCACCCACTGAGCCGCCGCGAGACTTACTCGAAAGTGCAGCTTGATTAGGTCCCCGGAGGACTGGCCGCCCTTCGGCAGTCGTGACCTGAGGATAAGGTAAGCGGAGCTATAAATATGGGACAGGAATTGAGTTCCCATGAACTCTTTCTTCAGGGGATCGAGGATTCCCTCAAGATGCGGAAGATTAAGGCTAGAAAAAAAGATTTGCGTGAATTTTTTATGTTCTTGTCTGATGTTTGCCCATGGTTCCCACAGGAAGGGACAATAGATAAAAAATGCTGGAATCGTGTAGGAAATTGTTTAAATGATTATTATCAAACCTTTGGGCCTTCTAAAGTGCCTGTGACTGCATTTTCGTATTGGAATTTAATTAGGGAGATTCTCATGGGTCATTTTTTTGACCCCGATGTCCAAAAGGTTGTAGAGACCGGGGAAACAATTCTTAAAGCAGCCTCTCGTCTCCATTCAGCTTGTCCATCCGTTACCATTGATATGGGTTCAAATGAAGAGTTCCCAAAAATTCCAGAAACCGGTCATCATTATCCCACAGATGATAAAGTTATCCCAAAGATTTATCCTTCCCTTACTGCTATTAAGGGTGATCCCAATGATGACCAGCTTTCCCCCCAAGATCAGGAAACTCTCGATGAGCAGGCTGCTCGTTATCATCGCAATGATAATCCCTGGGGATTCCCCCTTTTGAAGCCTCCACCATCTTATAATACTCCTCATCAGATGCCTGCCTTTAGCGCCCCTGCTCCCATTGCCCCCCTGATTGATCCCCTTCGACAGGCTAAGATGGCCTTAACCCAGGAAATTTCCTCTTTGAGAGATGTTTTACAACAAAAACGGGAACGCTTGGATCTCCTAAAGGAGCTTAAGGCCCTTGAGGTGGAGCTTACTTCTTTTAATGTCTCGAACGGTCCCAATAAACCCCCGCTTCGACAAAAACCAGGATCCATTAAGTTAGCCTTCCCTGTTACTCGCAGTCAAAATTTACCCACTCAAGGTGAAATTCAAGCTGAAGATAGTGAGGAAGGGGAAGAGGAAGAGGGAGAAGAATCTCCTGAACCTGATGAGGGACCAGATATTCATAATTCTTCTGGGGGCGGCCCTTTTGAACATAAATATCGCCGCCTCAATTTAAAACATATAAAAGATTTAAAATCTGCTGTCAATAATTATGGGCCCACAGCCCCTTATACATTGGCAATCTTGGAGGGATTAAGCGATCGCTGGCTGACCCCAAATGATTGGCTTACCCTGGCTCGGGCCACCCTTTCTGGGGGAGATTTTGTTTTATGGCGCACTGAATTTGCAGAAAATTGTAGAGAAACTGCCCAAAGAAATGCTGAAAACAGAACTTCCCGATCATGGACCCGAGATAAATTACTTGGCCGTCCCCCCTATGAATCCAATGAGTCTCAGGCTGCTTTTCCCCCTGGTTTGTTGGCTCAAATACAACATGCTGGCCTTAAGGCCTGGCGCCGTCTTCCGCCTAAGGGTTCGCCCACAACTTCCTTGGCAAAAATTCGCCAGGGACCAGAAGAGCCTTATTGTGAGTTTATTAGCCGCCTCACGGACGCCGCCGAGCGTGTAGTGGGTGATAGTGAAACTGATAATGCCTTTGTTAAACATTTAGCTTATGAAAATGCCAATCCGGCCTGCCAAGCTGCCCTTCGGGCTCATCGTGGTGGTAGCCTGGCTGATTACATTAAGTTGTGCTCCGGAATTGGTCCCTCCCATTCTGTTGGTCTTGCGATTGGAGCTGCTTTAAAAGATTTTATTAAAGATACATCCGTCCTAGATAAACAACAAAAAACTTGCTATAATTGCAAACAACCTGGACATTTTGCCCGGAATTGTTCATTACATAGACAAGGACAGTCATTAAAGGCTAACCCACAACAACCCCAATATCAATCCCGGGCTCCTCCCACCACCGTTTGCCCTCGTTGTAAAAGAGGCAAACATTGGTCTTCAGAATGTTTTTCAAAAACGGATATAAATGGCCAATTGCTCCCCAAAAAACAGGGAAACTTTTCACGGGGCCAGCCCCTGGCCCCTTCCTTGGAACCAAACCAAGGGGCAATTCGGTTTGTTCCTCAAAAATCTGGACAAGTTCCCTGCACCCAGATGTTGGCTCCCTCTGTCGAGCCACACCCGGAAGCGCAGGATTGGACCTCTGTGCCTCCACCGACTCAATATTAGTCCCAGAACAAGGAGTACAACCAATTCCCACAGAAGTTTATGGCCCCCTGCCCCCAAATACTTTTGGTTTAATTTTAGGAAGAGGTAGTTCCGCTTTGGCTGGCCTCCAAATTATACCTGGTGTTATTGATAATGATTATTCAGGTCAAATTACCCTTTTGGCATCTGCTTTACAAGGCCCTATATCAATCCCTAAAGGTCAAAGGATAGCACAGTTAGTATTGTTGCCCCTAAATTCTTTAAATAAGAGCCATACTAATTGTCCTAGAGCAGATGCTGCTTTTGGCTCCTCAGATGTTTATTGGGTCCAACAAATTACTCCTGAAAGGCCACTCCTAACCCTGTGGTTAGATGGAAAGAAATTTGAGGGTTTAGTCGATACAGGAGCCGATGCAACAGTTATTTCGGAAAAATATTGGCCCTCCTCTTGGCCTTGTACAGTGTCTATAACTCATTTACAAGGCATAGGACATTCTACCAATCCTAAACGGAGTTCTAAAGTTCTTACATGGATAGATACTGAAGGTAATACTGGACAGGTACAACCTTATATTTTGCCAGATATCCCGTTGAATCTTTGGGGACGTGACATCCTGTCACAATTAAAGTTAATCATGGCCAGCCCCAATGAGGTGGTGACCCAACAAATGCTAAACCAAGGGTTTCTACCAGGCTTAGGCTTAGGAAAAAATAATCAGGGTATTACACGACCTATTTCCCTGGCATCTAACATAAATCGCCAGGGCCTAGGCAGTTCGCCTTTTTCTTAGCGGCCATTGACCTTCCTGTGCCCCATGCGGACAAAATACGATGGAAAACTAATGATCCCGTTTGGGTGGACCAATGGCCTCTAACAGAAGAAAAACTTACAGCTGCCACAAAGTTAGTGCAGGAACAATTGGCCGCTGGACATTTAGAAGCCACTACTTCGCCATGGAATACCCCTATATTTGTGATAAAAAAGAGATCTGGCTCATGGCGACTTCTCCAAGATCTTAGGGAAATTAATAAAACAATGTTTACTATGGGAGCTTTACAGCCTGGCTTGCCTTCTCCTATTGCCATTCCAGCTGGCTATTTTAAAATCATTATTGATCTTAAAGATTGCTTTTTTACTATCCCTCTCCATCCTCAGGATAGAGAGCGTTTTGCATTTAGTCTCCCAGTAATTAATTTTAAAGGCCCAATGCCACGTTTTCAATGGAAGGTCCTCCCGCAGGGTATGGCCAATAGCCCCACCTTATGTCAAAAATTTGTTGCACAAGCTGTAGACCCTCTTAGGGCTCGTTGGCCTGGTATCTATATCATTCATTATATGGATGATATTCTTTTGGCTGGAAAATCAACTGATGAACTCCTTAAGTGTTATCAAGATTTAAAAGATAATCTTGCTTCCTCTGGCCTTCAAATTGCTTCAAATAAGGTACAATTAAAAGATCCATACTATTATCTTGGTTTTGAATTAAACAAAAAAATAATTACCACTCAAAAGATACACATACAAGTATCACATTTGCAAACCCTCAATGATTTTCAAAAATTTTTGGGAGATATTAATTGGCTACGACCGTATCTTAAACTTACTACGGGAGAGTTAAAACCCTTATTCGAAATTTTACAAGGGCCATCAGATCCCTTGTCACCCCGTAGGCTGACTAAGGAGGCTAAAAATTCTCTTCAATTAGTAGAAAAGGCCATTAGATGTCAACAGATTACCTTTTTAGATTATGGTCGTCCCTTTAGTTTGATTATTTGTGCCACTGCACATACACCCACTGGAGTCCTATGGCAAGATCATTCCCTCTTGTGGATACATTTGTCCGTATCTCCTAATAAAGTGCTTAAGACCTACCCTTCCTTAGTAGCACAGGTTCTTACTTTGGGCAGAGAAAAAAGCCGTCAATTTTTTGGCAGAGATCCTGATCATTTGATTCTCCCCTATACCAAAGAAGAGCTTGGTTGGTTATTACAAACTGATGATAAATGGCTTGTTTCCTTATCCTCCTTTCAGGGTAATATTGATAATCATTATCCACCTGATAAGCTCCTTCAGTTTGCTAGAAAACATCTGTTTATATTTCCCAAAATCACTTCTGCTGTTCCTCTGGGAGATGCTGCCCTAGTATTCACTGATGGATCATCATCCGGTGTTGCTGTATTTGTTATAAATAATCAGCCCTATAGGGTACAGTCCCCCTTTTTATCAGCACAACTTGTTGAGCTTTTTGCCATTCTTCAGGTTTTTGAGATGTTACAGAATATCCCCTTTAATTTATATACGGACAGCTCATATATAGCTTTGTCCGTCCCCCTTTTAGAAACTGTTCCATATATTAAACCCTCTTCCAATGCTGTTCCCCTTTTTCAACAACTTCAAAGTCTTATACTTCGAAGACAAGCGCCTTTTTTTATTGATCATCTTAGGGCTCATACAGATCTTCCTGGACCCCTCTCTCAGGGCAATGATCTAGCTGATAAAAATGCCCGCCTGATGTGCACCGTAACCTCTGATTCTGTTTCTCAAGCTACTCAATTTCATCAGCTACATCATGTTAATGCACATACTCTTCGCTTAATGTTTAAGCTTACTCGAGAACAATCAAGACAAATTGTAAAAAATTGTCCAGGGTGCGTTACATTTTTACCTCTTCCACATCTTGGGGTAAACCCAAGAGGTCTATTACCTAATGAAATCTGGCAGATGGATGTTACCCATCTTGCTAAATTTGGAAAATTAAAATTTATTCATGTGTCCATTGATACCTTTAGCGGCTTTATATATGCCTCCCTTCAGGGAGGAGAAGCCACAAAAAACATTATTTCACATGTGCTCCAATGTTTTACAGTTTTAGGCAAGCCTCAAATAATTAAAACAGATAATGGGCCTGGGTATACCTCCCAGGCTTTCCAAGATTTTTGCACCCGGCTTCAAATAAAACATCTTACGGGAATTCCATATAACCCCCAGGGTCAAGGCATAGTAGAAAGAGCCCATCAAACCCTTAAAAATACCATTTCCAAGCTTAAAAATAATGATTTAACTGCTACAAAAAATTCCCCAAAAAATATTCTTAGTCATGCCCTGTTTGTAATTAATTTTTTACAATTAGATAATAATGGTAGATCTGCCGCCGATCGCCTTTGGCATCAAGAAACTAAAAATCAATATGCACAAGTTATGTGGAAAGACCCTTTGACCTTTAAATGGCATGGACCCGATCCACTCCTCATCTGGGGGAGGGGATCCGCATGTGTATATAATACCAAAGAAGGAGGAGCACGCTGGTTGCCTGAGCGCCTTATTAAACCTATAAGTTCTATAAAGTAATAAATTTTATCCAGGGCCCTTTTCCCTGAGATTGTATTTCTTTTTCTTTTTCAGAAAAAGATGGAGACCCTCCTAATATTGAAAGAGCGGCAGAGACGACATGAGCTATCCGTCGTGACCCTGATCCTGTCATCTTTGCTGGTTGTTGGACAGGCTGAAAGCACTCCCCACTTGCCTCAAAATTTAACCTGATACATTACCATCGCCTCGCCATTACAGAAGCAGAACCAAAGGATGATTCTGGCTGCCCCTCCACTGGAGCGGCATGAAACAGAGACATGCCTACCCCCCTCTTTGATGGAGGGTATGGGTACCGAGTTGAGTGTGGCAGCAAAGCATGCACAAGGGAAAACGTGTATATATGTATATACAAGGTAATCTCTGTTATTCCCTGTGAGTATACCTGATTTATGATAGAGGCTGGTATCTAAACATTGTTTTTGGCTTTTAGTAGCTAAGATTATCTTTGGCTCTGCCTCTCCTCCCCAAAAGATACCAAGAGCCGATGAGTGTGGACACACATACCTTGTCCACGGGAGGATTCAGGTCACTACTCCCTCACTCGGTTAATGCCCACCTCCTTAAAAGAAATAAAAAGGGAGGAAATGTTGGGAGCCAAGAAGTTTTCGCCATTAGAAGATGGCCGACACCCTGCTTCTCTTCCTGATTTATGAGATAGAAGTTCGCGCCTAAAATGAAAGCCCGCGCACGCAGCACCAATGATGATTAGCCAAGTACTTCCCTCATTCTGAATCCCGCCCCCCTTTCTCTGCAGTGTATAAATACAGCTACCGCAGCAATAAAAGTTTGAGGCTTGATCAGGATTTTGTCTTGCCTCCATTCTTTCGCGTCTCCTGCCCTTCCCCCTTTTTTCAACCCCCACAGGTTCCTCCTCGGACTCACAAGGATTTGTCCTGCTGGTCGGGACTCCCGGGGACGCCCGGGGCCGTACACAATCCCATAGGTTTTGGAGGGTTGTATTTTCATTGTCATTTGTTTCTAGGTAGTTTTTGATTTTCTTTTGATTTCTTCAGTGATCTCTTCTTTATTTAGTAGTGTATTGTTTAGTCTCCATGTGTTTTTATTTTTACAGACTTTTTTCCTATAATTGATATCTAGTCTCCTAGCATTGGGGTCAGAAAAGATACTTGATATGATTTCAATTCTCTAATATTTACCAAGGTTTAATTTGTGACCCAAGATATGATCTATGCTGGAGAATGTTCCATGAGTACTTGAGAAGAAAGTGTATTCTGTTGTTTTTGGATGGAGTGTCCTATAAATATCAATTAAGTCCATCTTGTTTAATGTGTCACTTAAAGCTTGTGTTTCCTTATTTATTTTCATTTAGGATGATTGGTCCATTGGTGAAAGTGGGGTGTTAAAGTCCCCTACTATTATTGTGTTACTGTTGATTTCCCCTTTTATGGCTCTTAGCGTTGCCTTATGTATTAAGGTGCTCCTATGTTGGGTGCAAAATATTTACAACTTTTTATCTTCTTCTTTGATTGATCCCTTGATCATTATGTAATGTCCGTTTTTGTCTCTTATAATAGTCTTTATTTTAAAGTCTATTTTGTCTGTAATGAGAATTGCTACTCCAACTTTCTTTTGATTTCCATTTGCATGGAATACCTTTTTCCATCCTCTCACTTTCAGTCTGTATGTGTCCCTAAGTCTGAAATGGGTCTCTTGTAGACAGGCTATGTACGGGTTTTGTTTTTGTATCCATTCAGCCAGTCTTTTTCTTTGGTTGGAGCATTGAAACCATTTACATTTAAGGTAGTTATTGATATGTATGTCCCTATTACCATTTTCTTAATTGTTTTGGGTTTGTTATTGTAAGTCTTTTCCTTCTCTTGTGTTTCCTGCCTAGAGAAGTTGTTTTAGCATTTGTTGTAGAGCTGGTTCGGTGGTGCTGAATTCTCTTAGCTTTTGCTTGTCTGTAAAGGTTTTAATTTCTGCATCGAATCTAAATGAGATCCTTGCTGGGTAGAGTAATCTTGGTTGCAGGTTTTTCTCCTTCAACACTTTAAATATGTCCTGCCACTCCCTTCCAGCTTGCAGAGTTTCTGCTGAAATATCAGCTGTTAACCTTATGGGGATTCCCTTGTATGTTAATTGTTGCTCTGCCTTTGCTGCTTTTAATATTTTTTCTTTGTATTTAATTTTTGATAGTTTGATTAATACGTGTCTTGACATGTTTCTCCTTGGATTTATGCTGTATGGGACTCTCTACGCTTCACGGATTTGATTGACTATTTCCTTTCCCATATTAGGGAAGTTTTCAACTATAATCTCTTCAAATATTTTCTCAGTCCCTTTCTTTTTCTCTTCCTCTCTGGGACCCCTATAATTCGAACGTTGGTGTGTTTAATGTTGTCTCAGAGGTCTCTGAGACTGTCCTCAATTCTTTTCATTCTTTTTTCTTTATTCTGCTCTGTGGTAGTTATTTCCACTATTTTATCTTCTAGGTCACTTATCCGTTCTTCTGCCTCAGTTATTCTGCTATTGATTCTTTCTAGAGAATTTTAAATTTCATTTATTGTGTTGTTAGTCATTGTTTGTTTGGTCTTTATTTCTTCTATGTCCTTGTTAAACGCTTCTTGTATTTTCTCCTTTGTATTTCCAAGATTTTGGATCATCTTTACTATCACTACTCTGAATTCTTTTTCAGGTAGACTGCCTGTTTCCTCTTCATTTGTTTGCTCTGTGGGGTTTTTACCTTGCTCCTTCATCTGCTGTGTGTTTCTCTGTCTTCTCATTTTGCCTAACTTACTGTGTTTGGGGTCTCCGTTTTGCAGGCTGCAGGTTTGTAGTTCCCGCTGTTTTTGGTGTCTTCCCCCAGTGGGGAAGGTTGGTTCAATGGATTGTGTAGGCTTCCTGATGGGGGGGGACTGGTGACTGTATTTTGGTGGATGAGGCTGGATCTTGTCTTTCTGGTGGGCAGAACTGTGTCTGGTGGTGTGTTTTGGGGTGTCTGTGACCTTATTATGATTTTAGGCAGCCTCTCTGCTGATGGGTGGGTTTGTGTGCCTCTCTTCCTAGTTGTTTGGCATAGGGTGTCCAGCACTGTAGCTTCCTGGTCATTGAGTGGAGCTGGGTCTTAGTGTTAAGGTGGAGATATCTGTGAGAGCTTTTGCTGCTTGATATTACATGGGGCCAGGAGGTCTCTGGTGGACTAATGTCCTGAACTCGGCTCTCCCACCTCAGAGGCTCAGGCCTGACACCCGGACAGAGCACCAAGATCCTGTCAGCCACACGGTTTTCAACTATTTGGGGAATCTTCCAGGTGCTCATCAAAGAAGAAGGAAGCCGCTGTCTCTGTGAGATGCATCCCTACTTGTTCCTATGGTGTCTTTTAGTCACTGGGACAGCCTTGACTTTTACTTTTGTGTCCAATGACCCATATGATAAATGCCACCTCTTTGGCATAAATTATAATTCCCCAGAGGTGAAGTCACAAAGCTCGGTCTTGCAGCTCATCAGCTTGTCCAGATGCTTATTTCTGTTCTACCGAGGAATAAGCATAAGTTGGAAGGCAGTGCTGAGCAGGGCAGAAACAGGCAGGATCCCCAAAACAAATGGTTTTGGCAGCTGCTAGAAACGTCCCCCCAAAACTCCCTCCTGGGCACAGCGAGCAAGGAGCAGCGGCTCCTCAGAGCCACCCCTGTGAGCTTTCATGGCCGTGGCTCTGCTTTTGATTAGTTACCTTTTACTCTTGGTTTCTGAAACCAGCATATTTCTCACTAAATCCACAACTGCATAAACACAATCCTACAGCCCTGTTTTCTTCATGGAGTTGGGGGTACTTGACAATCAATACCATCTATGAACCTGCCAGTCTATAGATATGACACTGAAATGAGGGAAAATTAATCAGACAAGCTTTACTTTCTTAGGAAAACTAAAATCCTTCAGTTTGTCAGGAAAGACAGACAGCAGCGGCAGAAAATCAAAGAAACATTCAGTGAGTTCATTTCCTGTAAATCTTAGCTAATGTTTTGATGTTATAGAGACACATGTCTAGTAAAAGCATGTTTGATAATTTTATCCATTCAACAAGTATTTAATAACAGCGTATTTTGTGCCAGGCTTACGAAGTTTGTTTTTAAAAAATTTATGTCTCGCTTATTTCCAAAAAGGTATTCGAAGTGACTTTTACCACCCATTACAATTAATCACGATCTTATGAAAGCCATACAGTTAAGTTAGTCTACTGGTGGCTCCCTTTCTTTCAAAGGACTTTGTTCTCCAGGAATGTAGTATGTGTCAAATGTTCTAGTAGGTAAGTTAAGAAAATAATCTTGCTCACAAATCAACTAATATTTGCTGAGGGCCATATTTTTTTTTTTACTGATTATTTTATTATTGTATGCTAAAAAAGATAACAAAAGAATAAAAACTGTTGTCCTGCTCCTACTATAACTTCTTGCCGGAAGATACACAAACAAGCAGAGAACAAATTTCTGCCCTTGGGGACATGACGTTCTCAAGCAACAGGACAGCTGTTCCTGGAACAACTAAACAGCAACGTAAGACTCTATAGAGCAATGCTTATGAGATGTTAATGTGGTTAGAATCACCTTGGGATCTTGTTAAAATGCAGACTCAGGTTGAGTAGATCTGGGGTGGAAACTGGGCTTCCACGTTTTTAACAACTTCCCAGGTGATGGTGGAGGCTACCGGCTCCTGCACCCCCACTCTGAACTAGGCTGTGCTACTGGCCAGTTGATCTAGTCACTTCATCTTCTGAAACTTCATCTATTACATGTGGGAAGAGTTTAATGCATAAAATAAACAGATCTCTAATGTTCCTTGCTGCTCTAACACTTTGATCCTGTGTGTATTTTTTTTTCTCTTTTCTCTTTCAACACTTATTTTCTCATTCCAAGATTCATGACCAGATTCTTTAATAGCAGAAGAGGCAGATGAGATAGTTTGCCATCTTGCTTTCTAAATTAATGGCTCCTCTGTTTCCCCGATTTACCCATCTTTTAATTAATTATTAGGTGATTTCATAATCTTCTTCTTCCAACAGTTCACGTATTCTACACAACTTGTCTTTTGAGTTCTCTAATTTTATAGTCTCATTTTTTTCTACTCCATCAAATTTTTTGCAATAAAAATATAAAACTTTGAACGTTTTTATCTGCCACATAGTCCTCTAATATCTTGTCCTTGTTTTAAATGGGAAGTGGCATTCCACAAGGTGCCTAAAACACAATGCAGTTTTGAACTCAAAGACAAACGTTTTTAATTTAATATTTTACTAGAACTACTGTCACATAGTCCTGTGTTGAGAATTCTTGGCCATTGAGGTAGGAATACGTCACTTAAGAAGCTCACAAAGATGTTCCCTTCAATGTCCTCTCCTCTTGGCCCTTCCTGACTGCCACCAGTAAGCATCTGTGGACTAGAATGCATTGAGAATACACTGAGCAAAGGAAAGCATGGCCATCTAAGTTTTGCTCACTAATCAAGAGTTGCAAATGTCTTAACAAACTTCAGTTATAAATGAGAAATTGCCTTTTTCATCTGTTTATATAAATAAAACAGCTAGAGTTGGAAATTTTTAGATTGCCTAATAAAAAGATAAGGGCTTTTTTAAAAAAGAGTTGATCCTCCTAAAATATTTAAAGCCCTGTCCTTTAAGACCTTTAAAATCTTTTGTTTTTCTGTAAAAGACTATATAGAGATAGAAAGAGCATTATTATCTCCAAGAGCCATACTTACATTGGCATCAGAAATTGAATGTTCCTTGAATTTTCTACCAGGAATATTGATATGTTTATCCTTGAAGCACTCTTTAAAATAAAAATACTATCTACGTAAAGAACTCTGAATAAATGGTACTGGTTGCTGGCTTACTGGGAAAGAACAATTGGCTATTAGGTAAAATGTCTCATTTACAGAATTAACTCTTCTCCTGGATCTGGCCTTCAACATTGTAAAACCAGACATCTAAATATCAGTACTCAATAGCAGATTTGCTTCTAGAGCAGAGATCGGTTTTCAAAGCTTACAGGAACTCAAGAATATGATTATCCAAAAGAATGAAATACTCAAACATAACTATAACTAGTACATTGTCTCTTTCAAGGAAGCCATTTGGAAAAAGTCTCATCATGGTTGGAAAGTTACTCAGTGAGCAGAGAATCAGAGCAAGGGGAATTAAGGAATTACTAAATAGATATTGTCTTTTGCTGTTATATCTTTTTTTCTTTTAACATCTTTATTGGAGTATAATTGCTTTACAATGGTGTGACAGTTTCTGCTGTATAACAAAGTGAATCAGCTATGTGTATACATATATCCCCATATCTCTTCCCTCTTGCGTCTCCCTCCCACCCTCCCTATTCCACCCCTCTAGGTAGTCACAAAGCACTGAGCTGATCTCCCTGTGCTATGCGGCTGCTTCCCACTAGCTATCTATTTTACATTTGGTAGTGTATATATGTCCATGCCACTCTCTCACTTCGTCCCAGCTTACCCTTCCCGTCCCCATGTCCTCAAGTCCATTCTCTATGTCTGTGTCTTTATTCCCGTCCTGCCTCTACAGCCACTATGGAGAACAGTACGGAGGTTCCTTAAAAGACTAAAAATAGAACTACCATACGACCCAGCAATCCCACTACTGGGCATATACCCTGAGAAAACCATCATTCAAAAGGAGTCATGCTATTATATCTTGATGGCTCTATCACCATAGTATTAGAAAAGGACAAAGGAATAGGAACCACTCTATCAAATAGCTATAATCTAATGCATGATCACACAGGTAGTGGAAAAGACTGACAGTGTAAACAACAGTGGGAAGTTATTACCTTTCTTAGACTAGAGGGGGACAAAAGGAGAAAACTGGTTTATAGAGCCTACGAGTCAGCTGCCCAAAACTGGAACCACAATACAATACCCATGTTCCCTCTTCCTTTCATTTCCAATCTCTTGGCAATGCCTCTCACTGGCTGAACCAACCCACAAGACAGCTTTAGAAAAGATTCTCATTCTATTTTTTCTTTACTTCTTTGGAAGGTATTCAACTCTATTTCTATGCTTTTCGTGGTTTCTCTAGAAATTTTAACATGCATACTTATCTAAACTGAAAATCAGTATCTTTACCCTTTTCCAAACAACACAATTATATTCACCACTCCTGGCTTTATGGCTATAATTTTAAGATCTTTTAAACCTCATACAACATTGCCATTACTGTTTTATACAGTAGTAATAATAATCATAACACATGCTGACTGCGTTTCAGGAATTTTTCCAAACACTCTTTTCATATCCTCCTGATAATAACCCATAAGGGAAGTAGTATTATTATCACCAATTTACAAAGGAGAAGAAAAGGGCAGACGGAGGTTAATTAATATTTGCATGATCACATCAATGAAATGACAGTCAGCTTTTCAATTCACATTGTTGGCTTCAGAGTCTAAGCTCATAATCACTCTTTAGAGCCTCTGCCTGTGAATGCTGGCTTTGATTTCCCCACATACTCCTACATTTCTTAGCTTTGTAATATCTAACATCTCAGCCCGTCTATCTGGAAACATTATTTTTTTCTGTCTACAATTTATTTAATATAGATTTATTTGATTATTTGCAATTGTCTTTATTTTTCCTTCTTTCCTAAAAAAGACTATTTTTATTGGCTACAGAGTGCTAGGTCAACATTTATCTTCATTTAGCATATTGAAGATACTATTCCATTTTGTCTAAGCTTTCATTTTTTATGTAAAGCCAGATGTCAGTCTAATTATTGCTCTATTTCAATAATCAGAATTTCTCTTCAGCTGCTTTAAGTGTTTGGCCTTTGCTTTAGGTGTTTTTAATTTCACTATTATGTGTTTTAGGTAGATTTCTTTTATTTATTTGTTTTTTAGTTATTTGTTTTTATATTATATTTGTTTTCATTTATAAATCATTGAGGTTCTTGACTTAATACAACTTGGTGTCTTTCAAATTCTGGGAAGTTCTCAGCCAGTATACACTTAGATAATACTTCCGCCTTATTCTCTCCCTCCTTTCCACTGGGAACTATTAGGTTTTTTAACTTCTCTAGGTCTTTAATCTTTTCATTATACTTTCTAATTCTTTTATTATTCTGGGCCAAACTCTGGATATTTTCTTCAGCTTTTATTCGATAATCCAATTTAAAACTTAAAGTGTTTTATTTATTTATTTATTTTAATTTCCAGGCATTCTTTTGATTCCCCCCCCCCCACCCCAATCCTCTGGTTCTTTATGATTGTTTTAAAGTTCCTTCTGCTTTTATAAAGTGCTTATAATTCCCTTGAATGGTCTCTTTGCAGGTCCTAGATTTTGCTGCTGTAATTTCTTCTGCTGTTTAGAGTGCCTTGTTTCTTTATGTATTTTTGTGATTTTATTTTACTGTGAGGTGTTCAATTTGCCTTGAAACTTTATATGTGGAAGTACTTTGAAGCCTGGGGTGTTTTTCTCCAGAACAGACTGGTATTTGCTTCTGTAGGTACAGTCCAGACTCCCTAAGCCAAATTTATTGCTTTAGTTCGTGTGTGTGTCACTCAGGTGTTGTGAATTCAGGCTATCATCTTCTGAGAAGACAGGTTTATCACTACGTGTTCTCAAGGGAACATTCTTTTCCCCTTACTCAGGAGAAGTATGACAATGCAGGCATTTTCCTTGACGTCCTTTGTGGTAGAATGGAATTATCTCTAATTCTCCCTCATCCTCAGGTTATATGGCCCTTTTGGAGTCTGAGAATTATTGAGGTGCGGGAGTCTGATGACTTCTATCATAAAACTCTGCAAAGTGTGTAAAAACTTGTGTTCAAGTTCACTTGCGTCAGAAAAAGAAATAATTTCAAAGCCTCTCAGCGTTCCCATTTTCACTCCGGCCCTGGCCTTAGTACTCCTGACTTTGTCAACATACAGATACATTAAAAAGATACTTTTTCATATTTTATATAAAATTTTTAGTTGCTTTTACCAGAAGCATAAGTTTGCCAATGTATTCCACATATTTACGAAAACAGAAGCAGATCATACTTCCCTTAGATGCTAATGTCAGTTGCATTGTAGCCAAAGGAACCGTAAACCAATCTGTACCTCAAAGACAATTACGAGACACCCATTATGAACTGCCTTTTAGAGTTTCTCAAATAATTCCTACTTTTGCCTTTATTTCCAAGGCATTGGAAGAACTCTTTATTCCTCCATCCTCTTCATCTCCCAGTTTGTCCATCTTGAAGAAAATCAGACACCATCCATACTCAATACATTTGGACAAAATATACAACCCAAAACAAGCATGCCCTTGGCCAATTTAAAACTATGGATGAATGTTATACTAAGGTAAAAAAAAAAAAATGCAACCTCCACATTTAGCTTTTCTAATAGGCTTCCGTCATTTATAAGCACTAAATAGTCTGCAAATCTACCAGCTGATGGATGCTACCAATATGGAGTTTTGACAGATACTGATTTCTTCTCAAATCACATTTCTGCTAAGAATTAGACAATTCCTGTACCTATCTTTGTGTAACACAATGGGTTTATCAACTTGTGCTAAGTGTTCACTCTTAATGAAAATATTTGTTGTTATTTATAGATAAAATATATTGGGTTGGCCCACAAGCTTGTTCGGTTAGTGAATACGTTGCTCAATAAATTTCTTCACGAAATGAAAAGCGTGTCTTTTATCTTTACTGAAAACCGAACGAACTTCTGTGGCCACAACCCGGTATCACGGGGCTTCATTTTCTGGCAAGTCATGCTGGTCAAGGTCGACGTTTAGGCTGAATCGAATACCACGAAATGTCATTAAATGTACATCCAGACTGGAAAACAGGAGATCAAAAATTATAAGAAAGTATAATTCACAAAAGCTCCCATGCTCTGAAGCCAATAATTGCCCTGAGGACATCTGCCCGTTGCTTGTAACTTGGAGGTTTTGAGTTTAAACACACAGAGGACTGGAGACAAAACCTAGGGCCAGCACAAGTTTGAAGTCTGATTAAGCTCCAAATAGTCATGGCTCTAAAAGGCAGCATTCAGTAAAATGATGAACTGAGAAAAACCTCTACCCGCCACACCCCTCCCCCTTGCCCACCAGGACCACTGTTTAATAGCCTACAGTATTCTAAGGATCTCAAAAGCCCTCTTCTCCATTTGCTTTCAAATGGGACCAAAGCTCAAATATTGCCTGGGTTCGAATTCTACTGTACTATTATTTAAGCAAGTTACTCGAACTTTGAACCAGTTACTTCAACTTTCTGGGCCTCAGTTAATTTTCATCTGTACAAAGAGTATGATTATAATACTGCCCGTCTTATAGGACTGCTAGATGAAGTCCATTCCCATATACGCACATTACTCAAAAGCGCGCCTGGCAATGGTGTATAAGTAAGTGACAGATGTTATGCCCACTGAGGCACTGTGCTAATTAGCTAAGAGCACAGGCTACACGTTCTCATGGCCACGGTTACTTCATTGAGGGATGGACATGTGACCTAAGCTGGTGCATCTGAGTCTTTCTTTGGGTTTGCTGGGCATGAATCCATCCCTCTGCGGTGGAGGCTTCATGGATCTGAGGTTGACAAGTGGTGGAACCAATGTTTCCTGTCATTCTCTAGAAGCTGCACTGCAGCAGCAAAGCATAAAGCCGATTTAAGAGATGATAAGAGAATTTTTCTTTGTTCTTATAGCTCCTGACATCCAGCTGTAAGTTTACACTCCCTTCAATCACATGAGTGATCTTAACCTGCACACAATACCTCCTTTTTACCTAAACTATTTCAGATTACTTGGCTGTCACACTAATGTTACATATGACTGTCACACTCAGCCACGGCACACAGTACTGAAATCTTTTGTGCTACGATGTGAAGAGCAGAATTTATCTTTCAGCTTTGACTTACCCAGGACAGCATTCTTTTAAACACAGGGTTAACAGCAGATGTTCTCAAACAATGTGCTAAGATAGCAATTCCTGGTTGCATCACAGTTTTCTCAGTTATCTAAATTTTAAGATGTTTTAACCATTAATAAAGTTCAGAGATAAAACTCTGGAACAGAGTCACTAGGCCTTGCATGGTTAGGATTTTTTTCTACTAGAAGGTTAGTCTATTTTAATATAGAGTTAGGACAGCAGTTAGTGTGTGACTTTTGCATGAGAGAACAGCAAGATGAGGTAACCAACAGGTGAGTATATTATATTCATGATAATTACACATGAAAATATATTATTAAAATATATAAATATCATTCAGAGACTCACACTTTGCTGATTTATTTATAAATCACAATAGATGGTAAAGTTCCCTAGAAAGGGAACAACTAGTGTAATACCTGCCATTCAGAAAAGTATGTAGAACCAAAGATGTTTCCCCCAGACATGCACGCATCTGTTTCTAAGTTACTAGTTCTCTAGCATCCTCATGAATGAACATGGTGGCTATATATGATCCCAGTAACTGTACTGCCCCTGAATTCGACAGATGTTCAGTTTGGGGAGACTAAAATGATCCTTTTTTCTTTTTTCAGCTAGAATCTGCATTCATTTCAGTAGTGGCATTTCTCTTGGATGAGAAAGCTACCATGAAATAAACAAGAGTTTAGAATATTCCTGGAATAATCTCAGCTTCCCCTTGGGGTAACAACATAAATCACCATTTTTAAACTTAAAAATTGAGGCGGTTTAAGCTATGCAAAAGTAATCTCAATCAATAAAAATAGTGGTAATACTTTATCATGTTTTGCTATAAAGCTACTCATAATAAATTCTCTGCTTTCTTCTTCAAGTTGCTTTTGAGACCAAAGAAATCTAGGCGGTTCAGAGAGGAGGCTCAGTGTGGGAGTTTTACAAATACACACATAAGCCCTGAGACTTGGGTAACATCGCTTTCACTCAGGCCAAAGAAAGGCATTGGGAGAGGAAGTAGTATGTGAGGGGTAAGTAAAAACTGGTAGGAGGCAGAGTTTGTCCTTTTAAATTCAAACTCTGTCCCTGACTAGCTGAGTGACTGAGTAATTATTTAAACTTACAAGTTTAAGCCTCATTCTTCACAACTATGTGGTGTGTAATAGTGCCTGCACCTGAGATCGTTGTGGAATTAAAGGAAAAAAACATTTTTTAAGCACTTAACCCTATGCCTAGTATATACAAAGTTCTCAATAAATGTTAGTAGAATCCAGAAGTGACCAAAATAACTTGGGAGACAATTAATAAAAGAGAAAACAGGAAGAGAAAAGAGGAAGACTGAACGATGAGAGGTACAGCTGGTTGAAATTCCTGTGCAGGGTTATTTTTTAATATACTTTAATGATACAAAAACATGAATGAGGAAAATTTGTAATGGAAAATCTGCTGCCTACAACATGTTGGCAATTGTCTTACTATTATTTTAAGACAATTAAGCCTAAAATCAGAGGTCTAGTGATTTTATTTACAACGTCTATACATTCTTCCTTTAGGGATATTCATCCAAATGCGCAAAGTCTTTTCTTTGCCGCCTAAAAATAATTAGGGAACACAGACAAAGCTCACGGGAATTGCATTCTCTGATGTTCTTTTCACAACTACTAGAAAATTCCTTGGCTTGTCTCTTCCTGTATTTCTTTCACTGTGGTGTTTTCTATCAGCTATTCCTCTGGGTTAAACACACTGAGCTACAATGCTCTTCAAGGTTAATTATAAGAACCAGGTTCAATGTAAGCAATGCTTGCCTAGTTGTCTGGTGAATTCATTTTCTTTCCTGATTATACTTAGAAGTGATTCTCAGCCCTTCCTGGTGCCATGACTGGGAGTCAGCTTTGGACATTATTTTCATAAAGTCTCTTCAGATTCCACAATATATTAAAACCATGAATTGATAGAAGACGTTGTAGAGCTAATGTGATATGGTTAGCCCTTTGAATAAACACTTTAAGTTAATCTTTAAAAAAATAACCCTTAGCCCCACCTTTCCTCTAATTCTCTGCTTTGCAAAACGGGAGCCACAGCAATAATGAGTTGGAAGGGTGATTACAATTAGAAAAGTAAGGGCAAGCTACAGCTATCAGCGTGTTTTATTAAACTTCCATACACTAGAGTGAGATAGGATTTTTAAACTGTTTGTAGCTATGTTTGCCAAAAGCTAATTAACAGGATTAAGCTTCAGAGTTTCTCTTTTCCCACTGGGCAAACTAAAACAACATTAAGAAAGATACCTCATATCTAATCTGAAATGAGTCTTGTGCTACTATGTTTGTGTCTAAACTTTAGAGTGGGTTTAGAATTCATCAACAGAGTCAAATCTATGACATTCCCCTAAATGACTATTCTAGATTGATAACAAAATAATGAAATGGCAAATAACTTTACTTTGAAAGTAACAGAACTAAATACAGGACATTTCTAAAGGTTCAGATTGTCTTAAGAATAGAAATTTAAAAAATTTACTATAAGAAATAATGTCTGAATTTATCCACTATAACTGAATTTATCATCTTCATAAAAATATTTACTACGTCGATCCTGTGAAATGGTTTTTCTGCTAACAATATAGTTTTTAAAGTAGTAGAAAGATACCAAAATATTATATAATACACTGTAAATTTTTATTCTATTTATTATGCTATAATTTTCCTGAGACTTGCTTTGTTCTTTCCATGGAAAAATTTGCTGAGAAACTAATAATGAAAACAATAGGGTTTGAGAGACACGTATTGAGAGAAGGGCTGGGGAACCCAGAGGGGGCATTTCACATTAAGATTTCCATTGTTTTAAATATTTTAGGACATTATCATCATTTAAATTACTAAAAAATGTCATCAGGTCCCCTAGCTTTATAATAATGTAACTGCTAACTGGAAACATTTTTAGGAGTTATTCTAAGTCTCCTTAGGAGTTACTCTTATTTGGAATGAAAAAATCTTTTTTATCTTCAAAAGGTGCTATAATATTGCATTACTTGAAATGAGTGGACTTCCTAAAGTAGCTTAAATTGTGAATTTTCACTTTATTCTATCGCTAAGAAACAAAATTAACTTAGTATGTATTGGGTTTTTTTTTCTGCATTTAAAATAAATTTTTTCTTCATTAGTTCATTTCTACTTGTTTCTTTACCATTCAATGCAATAAAATAAACAAACAAACAAGTAAATAAATAAATAATTTCCGTCAGGGTTTCTCATCTTTGGCACTACTGACATTTGAACTGGATAATTCCTTGCTTGGTGGCAGGGGGAGTGTCTGTGCTGTGTATCATTGGATATTTAGTAGCATTTTGGCCTCTACCCATTAGATTAGTAGTACCCTCCCAGCTGTGACAACCCAAAATGTCTGCAGACCTTGCCAGGTGTCCCCTGGAAGGAAAGGGGCAAAGCCACACTCCACTCTTGGTTGAGAACAACTAATTTATATGTATAACTGAGGTTATAAAAAGATTGAAAAATTCCAGTGTGCCCTAATTATAAGCAACTTTAATTTACCAACATTTATGTAAAATTAAATTTTTTAAGGAGAAAAAGTAGAAAGTATCAAAGGGCAGGTATAGGAAAAATGTATTAAACGTTAACATTTTCATTTTGAAATTTAACATAGTATAAAAAATACTGAATAAAGATTATCCAAATTGATATAATTGATATATAATTATATATGAAAATTGATATAATTTTATCGTAATTTATATTGGAATATAAAATACAATAAACTTTACATATTTAAGTTGCACAATTTGATCATTTTTGACATATATATACCTATAAAACCATCATCACAATCAAAATACTGAACATTTTAATTACACTAGAAAATTTCCTTTTTCCCCTCTGTAATCCATCTCTCTCTCCATTCCTAACCACAGGCAATCACCCCTGATCTGCTTTCTGTCACCGTAGGTTAGTTAGAATTTTCTAAAACTTTATATATATATGGAATCATACAGAATGCACTCTTTCTGCCTTACTTTTTCATGCAGAATAATGATTTTGAAATGTATCCATACTGTTGCGTACATCAATAATCATTTCTTTTTATTGCTGGTGAGTATTCCTTGGTGTGGATATGCCACAATTTGTTTATCCATTCCCCCAATATAAGTATATACTTGGGTGATCTCCAGTTTGGGATTTTACAAATACAGCTACTCTGAATATCTGTATACAAATCTTTGGACTGGAGTTTTGTGTCTCTTGGATAAATACCTAAGAGTGGAATGGGTGTATCAGGGGTATGTGTTGAACTTTCTAAGAAACTGTTGGGTGTCCACTGTGATTGTACCTGTTTACATTACCTCTGGGAGTATATGGGAATTTCAGTTGCTCTACATTTTGTAGGGTCACACATACAAACACTTAACGAACTCATCACTGACAGCTCTTCACTAGAAGAAATGTTAAAGGAAGTCCTTCTTGAAGTAGAAGGAAATTATACCAGGTAGATATAGGGAATTACACAAAGGAATAAAGCGCACCGGAAACAGTAACAACGCCGTGATCATAATTATTCTGAAGTCCTTGTCAGGTAGCACCCATATCTCAATGATCTGTGAGCCTGTTTCTACGTTAGTTATTTTATTTTATTTTATTTTTGGTCTTGATATTAGTTTTGTGCTTTAGCAATTTTTATTAAAGGCAAGTTTTTCTTTTGTAAAACAATTAAGAGGCTGGCTTACAGTGATAATATATTCCTCCAGACAGTATTTACCTTTGCTACTGTGCTAAAACAACAGAGGCTTAGTTAGAACTGCTCTGGATCACGGCTGCACTGCAGCCCCCTGATGCTTATTCTACTCGAGTTTGATCCGGACTCAACCAAGAGCTCTGGGTATTCTCCAAGGCCCCTCTCCATTTCAGGGAGTAATTTTTGTCTTATAAGACTGGTGATAGCTCTGATATGCTTTTCAGAGGCTTCCCACCTAGCTTTTACATCTCCTGCCCCATGGAGCCCAGAATTCGGCAATATTTTCAGGGGAAAATTAACCACATGCTTGGAGTTGCCAAATTCTATCATAACCCCAGGGTTTCCTCTGTCTCCGGGCAGCAGCCTCTGGGGGATCAGAACTGAGCTTCTGAGTCCCCAGCTCTCGCCCAGATCCATCCGCCCCAGGGTAGAAGGCGAGGCAGAAATTATTTCACCTCTGAGGAGTCTGGCTCCTGATTCAAAGCCTCTGTGTGCTTTCTCGTGCCTGACCATAGGCAATTACCGAGGCTTTCCCTGACAGACCTCGAATTTGGGGCACAGCCAGTGGACAGCCAAGTCAGGACTTGGGCTCCTCTGACGGGCCATGCATTTCACGTATTTAAATACCTAGCCGCAGTGCCTTCATTCCTAAACCTCTTCATCTGAGGCCTTGCCAAGGTCTCCTTATGAAGTGGGGTGGGGGGGGGCGCTATTTTTCCCCAGCCTGACTCAGCATCTACTACATTCCACCCCCGCCCTTCCGTTTCACACACCCCCCACCCCCCCGAACTCCATGGTCCACACAACCGCGGGAGCCTTCGGGGCCCCTTCCGCTGCGGCACATGCCCGCACCTGCATTGATCCACCGACCTTCAACGGTGCCCATTCCACGGGGGAAAATGGAATCGGGGGAGTTGGTGTTTCTCTGGTTTTAGTCTCTTGCTTACACCGTCTCAGGAAGCCATGAAAGGCTTAACCCTTTCCTTTTGGGCTTGTTGCTCTAATCAGCCAGGCGATCCCTGACAGCTCTGCTTTCTCCCTCCCAGCTCAGCTGAGCTCTGCAACACCTTCAGCTCTCCTACCTCACTTCTTGTCTCTCGACTGCCATTAAACATTTTGCTTCTGTATTTTATCTGGATTTCAATTATTTTCTGCAGAAGTGCTGTTCTATTCCTATGTAATCTATCCTACCCAAAGTGTAATTTCCACCCACTGCCTTTTTTAAAAAAATACATCACTGGAGTATAATTGCTTCACAATGCTGTTAGTTTTTGTTGTACAACAAAGTGAATCAGCTATATGTATACATACATCCCCATATCCCTTCCCTCTTGTGTCTTCCTCCCACCCTCCCTCCCTATCCCACCCCTCTAGGTGGTCACAAAGCACCGAGCTGATCTCCCTGTGCTATGTGGCTGCTTCCCACTAGCTATCCATTTTACATTTGGTAGTGTATATATGTCCATGCCACTCTCTCACTTCGTCCCAGCTTACCCCTCCCCCTCCCTGTGTCCTCAAGTCCATTCTCTGTGTCTGCGTCTTTATTCCTGCTCTGCCACAAGGTTCATCAGTACCATTTTGTTTTGAAAGTACCGTATAACACTTCTGATTACGCTTCATTAACTGCTCTTAGTTACATGGTTAAAAGTGGCTTCAAGTGTGTCTGGGGAATACATAGTCCTATGACTGAGAACATTGTCATCCTAGGTCCTGTTTGTAGGGATGAGGGGGAAATGGTTATATTAAGGCAGCTCCAGTCTCTGACACATCTTCCCCTTTTGGCCCTGGTGCCAAGCTGCTTTTTCCACCTGCCCCTCTCCACGCTCTCTTGTGCGTCTAATACTGTCTGACTTGACTGCATAAAATATGTTGAGTTTCCGTTCACAGGAGGTGCCTGAAGTCGGTGGCATGGTCAGAGACGAGGCAGGTGAGGAATTATCAACACTGGTGGGATCTGGGGCGGCTAAAGACTAAGAACATGTTCACGCTGAAGGGAAGGTATAAACCTTGCAAACTGGAAGTACACTGGACTAATGTGTGGCTTAATTCCAAATGGTTATTGTGTCCCTGAAAATGGTGTAATTTTGACTTTTTAGTTTGGCTTTTCTTTATATGTGTACACTGTTCTAAAAAAAGATAAAAATTAAGTGATAGTACAGTTATCTTAATTTCAGACAGTTATTTTTTGATCATTTTAACTTAATATGTACTTATTTATATGCCTTGGTTGCTGACAGAGAAGAAAATAATTAACGTTATATAAATGACTAATGCTTCTCAATGTTTATGAACAAAATATACAGAATGATTTGTAGGTTTTACAATTGTATATTTAAATGTGACTTGCATTTCTGATAATACATATACCTAATAGATTCGATGGATAAGTTGGTTAGCAAAGTCATCTTATCTATAGTACCCTTTTAATTTTAGTTAATACTCTTAAAAGATATACTATAAGTAACTTCCAAATCATGTGTCTAGGAGCCTCTGTCCCAAGTGTCATTCCCTTAAAATATATAAAATATTTGCTGACAGTTATATGTCATACGTAGGTATTATATAGGTTATTATATAGGTTATATGTAGGTGTTACAATAGCTCCTCTTCAATAAATGGTGGGGTTTCTGCTCTTACGTGAGAGCGCCATGCATCATGCCAGTGTTGAGTCAAGGGACAGAAAGGGCAGCATTCCCTTTTCCTAGGAATAATGTAACACAGGATTATCAACCAGATACTGAAGAGAAGTGGCAATAAAGGGAATACTAGAGTACCACAGAGGTAATAACTCCAGGAAGCAGCTACCAGCAGCCATCACTAGGACTGGAGAATAGAGGGAAGAGTCTGGAAACTTAGAAATCTGCAGGAGCTTAGACTCAGATCTCCACGGTGGTCACCACTGGGCTGGCGCGCAGGACTCAGAAGCTTAGGGAGGAGGGCTGTGGAGCTGGGATTAGATCTAAGAGGAGGGCGAGCCAGCCAGCAGGGGCTGATGCTCCTTAAGGAGCACCTTGAGGTTGATTCTCAAAGTGCTGGGAAATTTGCCAATTAGCCATAGCCAGGGGATGGGGCATCGCTGGGTGACTCTGACAGGACAGAGGGGAGGACAGGAATGAAGAGTTGCCATCTTCTCCAGCCTAGCACTGTCTCTCGACACCTGGCACACCTGGAACTATCTGGCAAAAGGGAAATGTGTCTTGCAGGGAGCCAAGCAGAGCAGAGGGGGCAGGATTTGAAACGGAGAGAAAATAGCTTCGGGGCTTCCCTGGCGGTCCAATGGGTAGGGCTCCGCGCTCCCAGTGCAGGGGGCCCAGGTTCCATCCCTGGTCAGGGAGCTAGATCCCGTGTGCAGGCCGCAACTAAGACCCGGCGCAGCCTAAATAAATAATAAATAAATAAAAATAAACCTTTAAAAAGAAGATTAAAAAAAAGAAAATAGCTTAATAACTAGCACAAAGATCTTACATATGTTACTAAATGAGACACTGGACTATATACATTGTTGAATTGATGGTTCGATGTTCACTCTGTAGGATTTTATTTGGTGAAGGATATTATTAACTTAGTTAAATGTGGACAAAATAAAACAAACTCGAAATCATGTCCCTAAATTTCAAGTGGAAATCTACTCTTATGAAAAACTGAATAAAAAAAGAGAAAAGCCAAAGTAGGTTTAAACTATAATAAGAGCCGTTTGTGAACACATATATTCTGTTTTCTGAGACAGTCTTAATTTCAAAAATGAAGCGAGAGCTTGAAATTATTTTTCTTGTAAATATATGTGTGTTCACAGGTAAGGGCACATGCTCTGTTTGTGTGTGTGTGTGTGTGTGTGTTTGTGTGTGTGAGAAGAGTTTTTCATACATATCTAGAAAAGTAACATAATCTTTTTTTTTTTTTTTTTGCGGTACACGGGCCTCTCACTGTTGTGGCCTCTCCCGTTGCGGAGCACAGGCTCCGGACGCGCAGGCCCAGACGCCATGGCTCACGGGCCCAGCCGCTCCGCGGCATGTGGGATCTTCCTGGACCGGGGCACAAACCCGTGTCCCCTGCATTGGCAGGCGGACTCTCAACCGCTGCGCCACCAGGGAAGCCCCGAAAAGTAACAGAATCTTGATTGAGAGATTGGGGTTGAGAAGCAGATCATCTTACCTGAGACTCTAGCTTAAATTTTCTCTGGCCTCTGGCACAGAGTCTTAAAAAGTGAACCACAGCTTTTAGTGGAGAAAAGTGAGGATGACATCTGGCTGATGCAGGAATATATTTTGGTTACATTCCACCTCATTCCGGAAGAAAAATAGAATGTCTGAGCAAATAATATAAATGAACTAAATATATAACTTCAGTTGTCATAGGCAACTTTTTCCTTCCAAGGGGAAGAAAGAATAAGGATAAGAAACATATGGAAAAACGGACACATGATCTGAAAGTATGCACAAGAGAAATCTCAGAATAACATGAACACATATGCTCTATGCAACTAATCAAGCAAATGACCAGCCAGAAAAGCTCAGTGTCCCCCATGAATACTCATTTACTTCTAAGAGTTCTTTCTGCAGACCCATTTACCCTCCAGCTGGCATTGAACAAGTAAAGTAAAAACTGTTAGGAACAAAGGATAAGAAGAGTAATTTTGAGTAATTACAGGGAGGCATCAGCAGTGTTAATCATTCCTCTTGAGTTCCGCTTAAAAACTATTTTGTCACAGGAAAGAAAACTTTTGTTGACTAAGTCATAGAATATATGTTAGCAATTATCATGGAAATTGTATATTATACTCACAAAATTTTTTGTTCTAATTTGTCACCCTCTGTAGAATCTGAGATTGACATTGTATACTTATTGATTTTATAAATGTATTTTTGTAAATTCTCCCATGTCCCCATTATTGGTTTCAATGATAAATATCTACTGACGTTCTATGTATATTGCTACTTAACTCTCTTAAGTAATTGCTTTAACTCAAGTTTTTGCTTTGTTTTGTTTGATTTTTCTATTCCTTTTCTTTGTTTTGATGTTAGAAACATAAGAAGTCCAAACTCAGAGGTTTGCAATGCAAAACCTAGACGAGACCATTTTACTGATAATATAAACTCTTAAATGCCTATACTACCATTTTAAAATGAAGATCAATAAGAGACTGAAAGAGGGAGACTTTGGGGGGGGTTAATGGGTAGTAAAGTAACAAAGCAAACAATACACAAATGACAGAAGGACAGACAAAAATTCTCAACATTTATGAAGAAAATGTGATAATAGTAAAACAGCAATTCAAAAAAAAACAGAGAAAACAAAAATAAGGCAGCTGACTCTGATGGTTATTGCTGCATAGCATTTTCCTTCAGATCTGAGAGCTGAAAAGGCAAAACTATTTTTCTGTTCATTATTAACTTCTGACTTGTAAAATCACATACTATATGACAATCTATTCATTGAAATTTGAGACTCTTTCTGGCTTAGTATTGATCAATTTTTATAAATGTTCTAAGAGTTACAGGGAAAACATATTTAAAAAATTATTGGCTCTAGATCTCTATGTATCCGGGGGTCACTCTTGTTAACTGTATTTTTTAGATATTCTATTTTTTGTTTACCTGTCAATAATTACTAAGAAAAATGTTTTAATTATGAGCTCTTAGGAATTTCCTCCTGTAGTTCCACCAACTTTTGCCTCATCTATTTCCAAGCTGTTTTAGATGCATAATCTTTAAAATTCCTATATCCTCTTAGTTAATAGAATGTATTATCATTAGATAATGAGTCTCCCTACTCCTCATGTTCTGTTTTTGTTTGTTTATTTTACCTGGTTTTAACACATTACAGTAATGTTCTTTGGTTTGGTACTTTCCTGATATGTCTTTTTACACTCTTTGTCAGTGGCTTCATTTGCAAATATTTTCTGCTATTCTAGGGTTGTATTTTGTCTTGTTTATGGTTCCCTTTGCTGTGTAAAAGCTTTTAAGTTTCATTAGGTCCCATACGTTTTTGTTTTTGTTTCCATTACTCTAGGAGGTGGGTCAAAAAGGATCTTGCAGTGATGTATGTCATAGACTGTTCTGCCTATGTTTTCCTCTAAGAGTTTTATAGTTTTGGGCCTTATTTAGGTCTTTAATCCATTTTGAGATTATTTTTGTGTATAGGGTTAGGGAGTGTTCTGATTTCATTCTTTTACATGTAGCTGTCCAGTTTTCCCAGCACCACTTATTGAGGAGGCTGTCTTTTCTCCATTGTATATTCTTGCCTCCTTTATCAAAAATAAGGTGACCATATGTGCGTGGGTTTATCTCTGGGCTTTCTAACCTGTTCCATTGATCTATATTTCTGTTTTTGTGCCAGTACCATACTGTCTTGATTACTGTAGCTTTGTAGTATAGTCTGAAGTCCAGGAGCCTGATTCTTCCAGCTCCGTTTTTCTTCCTCAAGAGTGCTTTGGCTATTCGGGGTCTTTTGTGATTCCATACAAATTGTGAAATCTTTTGTACCTAGTTCTGTGAATAATGCCATTGGTAGTTTGATAGGAATTGCACTGAATCTGTAGATTGCTTTGGGTAGTAGAGTCATTTTCACAATGTTGATTCTTCCAGTCCAAGAACATGGTATATCTCTCCATCTGTTTGTATCATCTTTAATTTCTTTCATCAGTGTCTCATAGTTTTCTGCATACACGTCTTTTGTCTCCTTTGGTAGGTTTATTCCTAAGTATTTTATTCTTTTTGCTGCAACAGTAAATGGGAGTGTTTCCTTAATTTCTCTTTCAGATTTTTCAACATTAGTGTATAGGAATGCAAGAGATTTCTGTGCATTAATTTTGTATCCTGCTACTTTACCAAATTCATTGATTAGTTCTAGTAGTTTTCTGGTAGCATCTTTAGGATTTTCTATGTATAGTATCATGTCATCTGCAAACAGTAACAGCTTTACTTCTTCTTTTCCAACTTGGATTCCTTTTATTTCTTTTCCTTCTCTGATTGCTGTGGCTAAAACTTCCAAAACTATGTTGAATAATAGTTGTGAGAGTGGACAGCCTTGTCTTGTTTCTGATATTAGAGGAAATGGTTTCAGTTTTTCACCATTGACAACGATGTTTGCGGGTTTGTCATATATGGCCTTCATTATGTTGAGGTAAGTTCCCTCTATGCTTACTTTCTGGAGGGTGTTTTATCGTAAATTGGTGTTGAATTTTGTCGAAAGATTTTCTACATCTATTGAGATGATCATATGGTTTTTATCCTTCAGTTTGTTGATATGGTGTATCACTTTGATTGATTTGCATATATTGAAGAATCCTTGCATTCCTGGGATAAACCCCACCTGATCATGGTGTATGATCCTTTTAATGTGCTGTTGGATTCTGTTTGCTAGTATTTTGTTGAGGATTTTTTCATCTATGTTCATCAGTGATATTGTCCTGTAGTTTTTTTTTCTTTGTGACTTCTTTGTCTGGTTCTGGTATGATGATCAGGGTGATGGTGGCCTTGTAGAATGAGTTTGGGAGAGTTCCTCCCTCTGCTATATTTTGGAAGAGTTTGAGAAGGATAGGTGTTAGCTCTTCTCTAAATGTCTGATAGAATTCACCTGTGAAGCCATTTGGTCCTGGACTTTTGTTTGTTGGAAGATTTTTAATCACAGCCTCAATTTCAGTGCTTGTGATTGGTCTGTTTATATTTTCTATTTCTTCCTTGTTCAGACTCAGAAGGTTGGGCTTTTCTAAGAATTTTCCATTTCTTCCAGGTTGTCCATTTTATTGGCATAGAGTTGCTTGTAGTATTCTCTCATGATCCTTTGTATTTCTGCAGTGTCAGTTGTTACTTCTCCTTTTTCATTTCTAATTCTATTGATTTGAGTCTTCTCCCTTTTTTTCTTGATGAGTCTGGCTAATGGTTTACCCATTTTGTTTATCTCCTCAAAAACCAGCTCTTAGATTTATTGATCTTTGCTATTGTTTCCTTCATTTCTTTTTCATTTTTTCCTGAGCTGATCTTTATGATTTCTTTCCTTCTGCTAACTTTGGGGTTCTTTGTTCTTCTTTCTCTAATTGCTTTAGGTGTAAGGTTAGGTTGTTTATTTGAGATGTCTGTTATTTTCTGAGGTAGGATTTTATTGCTATAAACTTCCCTCTTAGAACTGCTTTTGCTGCAGCCCATAGGTTTGGGTGGATGTATTTTCACTGTCTTTTTTTTCTAGGTATTTTTTGGGTGGATGTATTTTCACTGTCTTTTTTTTCTAGGTATTTTTTGATTTCCTCTTTCATGTCTTCAGTGATCTCTTGGTTATTTAGTAGTGTATTGTTTAGCCTCCATGTGTTTGTATTTTTTACAGATTTTTTCCTGTAATTGATATCTAGTCTCATAGCATTGTGTTTGGAATGGAACTTGATGGAAAGATACTTGATATGATTTCAATTTTCTTAAATTTACCAAGGCTTGATTTGTGCCCCAAGATATGATCTATCCTGGAGAACGTTCCAAGAGCACTTGAGAAGAAAGTCCATTCTGTTGTTTTTGAATGGAATGTTCTATAAATATCAATTAAGTCCATCTTGTTTAATGTATCATTTAAAGCTTGTGTTTTCCTATTTACTTTCATTTGTGACAATCTGTCCATTGGTGAAAGTGGGGTGTTAAAGTCCCCTACTATGATTGTGTAACTGTTGATTTCCCCTTTTATGGCTATTAGCATTTGCCTTATGTATTGAGGTGCTCCTATGTTGGGTGCATAAATATTTAAAATTGTTATATCTTCTTGAATTGATCCCTTGATCATTATGTAGTGTCCTTAAAGTCTATTTTGTCTGATATGAGAATTGCTACTGCAGCTTTCTTTTGATTTCCATTTGCATGGAATATCTTTTTCCATCCCCTCACTTTCAGTTTTTATGTGTCCCTAGGTCTGAAGTGGGTCTCTTTTACACAGCATATATACCGGTCTTGTTTTTGTATCCATTCAGCCAGTGTATGTCTTTTGGTTTGAGCATTTAATCCATTTACATTTAAGGTAGTTATCAATATGTATGTTCCTATTACCATTTTCTTAATTGTTTTGGGTTTGTCATTGCAGGTCTTTTCCTTCTCTTGTGTTTCCTGCCTAGAGAAGTTCCTTTAGCATTTGTTATAAAGCTGGTTTGGTGGTGCTGAGTTCTCTTAGCTTTTGCTTATCTGTAAAGGTTTTAATTTCTCCATTGAATCTGAATGAGATCCTTGCTGGGTAGAGTAATCTTGGTTGTAGGTTTTTCTCTTTCATCACTTTAAATATGTCCTGCCACTCCCTTCAGGCTTGCAGAGTTTCTGCTGAAAGATCAGCTGTTAATCTTATGGGGATTCCCTTGTATGTTAATTGTTGCTTTTCCTTTGCTGCTTTTAATATTTTTTTCTTTGTATTTAATTTTTGATAGTTTGATTAATATGTGTCTTGGCATGTTTCTCCTTGGATTTATCCTGTATGGGACTCTCTGCGTTTCATGGATTTGATTGACTATTTCCTTACCCATATTAGGGAAGTTTTCAACTGTAATCATCTCTTCAAATATTTTCTCAGTCTCTTTTTCTTGTCTTCTTCTGGGACCCCTATAATTTGAATGTTGGTGAATTTAATGTTGTTCCAGAGTCTCTGAGACTGTTCTCAATTCCTTTCATTCTTTTTTCTTTATTCTGCTCTGTGGTAGTTATTTCCACTATTTTTTCTTCCAGGTCACTTATCCATTCTTCTGCCTCAGGCATTCTGCTACTGATTCCTTCTAGAGAATTTTTAATTTCATTTATTGTGTTGTTCATCATTGTTTGTTTGCTCTTTAGTTCTTCTAAGTCCTTGTTAAACCTTTCTTGTATTTTCTCCATTCTATTTCCAAGATTTTGAATCATCTTTACTATCATTATTCTGAATTCTTTTTCTGGTAGACTGCCTATTTCCTCTTCATTTGTTTGCTCTGGTGGATTTTTACGTTGCTTCTTCATCTGCTGTGTTTTTCTCTGTGTTCTCATTTTGCTTAACTTACTGTGTTTGGGGTCTCCTTTTCGCAGGCTGCATGTTTGTAGTTCCCGCTGTTTTTGGTGTCTGCCCCCAGTGGCTAAGGTTGGTTCAGTGGATTGTCTAGGCCTCCTGGTGGAGGGGACTGGTGCCTGTGTTCTGGTGGATGAGGCTGGATCTTGTCTTTCTGGTGGGCAGGACCATGTCTGGTAGTTTGTTTTGGGGTGTCTATGACCTTATTATGATTTTAGGCAGCCTCTCTGCTAATGGGTGGGGTTTTGTTCCTGTCTTGCTAGTGCTGTTGCATAGGGTGTCCAGCACTGTACCTTGCTGGTTGTTGAGTGGAGCTGGGTCTTAGCATTGAGATGGAGATCTCTGGGAGTGCCTTCGCCGTTTGATATTATGTGGAACCGGGAGGTCTCTGGTGGACCAGTGTCCTGAACTCGGCTCTCCCATCTCAGAGCCACAGGCCTGACACATGGCCGGAGCACCAAGACCCTTTTGGGAAGTCTGAGGTCTTCTGCCAGCGTTCAGTAGGTGTTCTCTAGGAGTTGTTCCACATGTAGATGTATTCTCGATGGATTTGTGGGGAGGAAGGTGATCTCCACATCTTAGTCCTCTGCCATCTTGAAGGTCTCCTCTACTCTTTATTTTTATTCCATATTCTATTCTAACACGCTGTCAAGCATATTAATACTAATGTGAAAAAGCACTTTTTTTCCATATTTCCTTTGAAACCAGTTTCCCTTATCTCACCAAAAAGTACTATCTTATTCACACTTGGATCAGATGGAGAACAGCAGCCACCCAGATATGCTGGGAAGGAGCTGACCTCAAAGGTGGAAGAGGCAGGACCAGAAACACATTCTTTCACTGACAGAGGAGTGAGCAATAATGATGTCTCCTAATATATATTTTAAAATAATATTCCTTATATATTTTTTATCAGAATCATTTATTTATTATAGTATATTGGGAAAATACACAAAAGCCCAAGGAAAAAAATAGTCCCCTGTAATCTCATCAAAGTTATAAGCATTATTAAAAGTTGGTATATATATCTTCTAGGAAATTTGTCTGCTTCTAATATATCCGTAAATTTGATTTTAAAACTTAGGTTATACTGTAGACATACTTTTATAATTTGATTTAATAATTAATGTACTGTGAAAACATTTAAATATCATTGAATATTCTCCTCTGAAATTATATAAATTTATAGCTGCATAGTATTCCATTATGTATTTAAGCAAAAATTAATTTCATAATTTAAAATAATTTTCATAATGGACATTTGAGATGTTTCTAATATTTGGCCATTATACGTCACCAATAAAACCATCCTTTTTACATAAATTAGTTTGCATATTTTTAGTTGTATATTGAGCATGTATTCCTAAATATTGCAGAGCTGCATGCTGGGTGAATTTTTTTACCTCTTTTTCAATGAATTTTTACATATGTGTGTGTCCTTGTGAAACCAACACATATTTCCAGTTGGGTCAGAAAAACATATCAGTTTAAAGTGTCTTTGTGCCTTTTTTTTTCCTCTGCATTGTCCCCAACCTTTGTACTTTTCTGCTCAAATTCCACAATTTTGATACCCAAATTTGTAAATAATTATTATGGTTACTGTTTGTATAGCAACTGCACTTTAAAGTTACCTCTTCCCTAGAGAAAAAAAAAAATTGTATGGTTTATCACAATGTTACCTCTCTACTGGTGATAGCTTAAGAATGTGTCCAAATTTTGGGGGGATAGGTTTTGTTAGAATCAATCCTCTAGGGCTGAGTCCTTTCAGATGGAAAAAAAAGGACTGAAAATTCTGGAAATGCTTCCTAAAACATCAAGTAAAGTGATTTGCTGGCAACTAAATCTGTGAATGTGACAATATTAACAACTTTCATCCTTCCTAACAAACTATTACAGTTTTGCATACCATTTAAAATTATTTGTGGCTAATATTCTGTCATTTTTACAACTGCTGAAAGAATAAATCAAAGAAAAAGAAACACAAGAAAAGAGGCAGCAGCAAGGCCAACACTTGAAAGTGCAGAACGAAGTCACTGCCAAAAATTCAACACAATTATCTCCACGAGGCAGTGTTAATTCCCGTCCTTCACGTATATTAAGTTCTGAAGAGCAACATGAATGGCCATGGAAACAAAATTCTATTTGACTCTATAGTTGAAGAGTAGCTGCATAAAAAAACTAAAAGCCCAGTACATTTTTTAGAGCCCAAGGAAGTGATATTATGAGAGCAAATCACATATACATATGTTCATGTGTATAAAAATTCCAAAGAATACTCGGTCTTGCAAAAGCTCATCTAAATGACAATTCACAAAAAGAGAAGCCCAAGAATACTTGATGAGTAACGATTTTAAAAGGTAAAATGAGATGAGAACATCTGAAAAAGGGAAATCAGAGGTCTAAAGAAGTTACCTATCAAATTCAATCAAGATTCTTAGTCTCTTGGTTTATTCCATTTACATAAGAAAAGAAATGGAAAAATAGTGCCTTGGGTCTCTGTAACGTGTACCCAGCACCTTTTTCCCAGATTGTTTTGTTTGCCACTGTGAGCAGGAAGCTGTCCTTGACTTTCTTTACTGCGTCAGAGCTGATGTCTATGGGAGTTAGAGGTTGAAGACAATGTCTCCGCACATGAGACTGTAAACACAGAAACAATTGAGCTGCTGTTTGAATGAAGTTTAGTTTCCTGAACCCCAAAAGAAAAGTCACTCTCTTTCTGAAACCTCAGCCACTTTGGAGATTCGATGTGATGGAGTCACAGTGAAATGAATCTCGCCAAAGTCATTTTGGAAACTGGCTATCAGTTCCTTCATTTCCACACAAAACACTTTTTGTACCTTTTCATTCAAAAAGCGGACTTGGTGCTACAAGCTTCCAGTAAACAGTCTGCTTGTTTTATTTTTCAAGATAGCATTAAGTGTAAGTTTGGCAATATATTTCAAATGTGTCTACAAAAAGCAGGGCTTTTAAGAGAAGTGTCCTGGAATCCTCTGGAAACCTCAGGAAACACTAGAGTTGTTTCTTTTACTTGTTTGTCAAGTTGTAAAGTCAAGTCTGGACGTTTTGCCATTGGCTTTAGTGCCACCAGTGGTAGAAAGAGGTATTTGGGGCTCTTTCTTTCAGAGGTGTGTTTAACACTCTCCAGAGGACAGCCTGCCACGGGAAGTGCTCAGTTAATCACCAGGGATGGGAAAGACTTTAGTGACAAGAGCTAATCGCATACTTGTCAGAAGCTAGAAGAGTAGCTGCAATGTCATTTCCCACAAAACTCCACCAGTCACTCTAACTTGGGCTTTGTATTATCATCCTTAGTCTTTATTTCATGATATCTTACCATGAATATGCTGACACTCCTGCAGGGAGACCAGAGATCACCAGAAGGCAGAAAGTTATAGGAAAATTGAAATACATTTAGAGACATATTGGTGGAAGGTTACTAATACAACGTTATTGCTTTACTCAGGTGATTCTTGGAATATGTGCGGAATTCTTGTGGCTAAACAGAAAGGCCAAGGAGAAAATACTGTTGAGGGTTTGAATCTTTAATTTTGCCTAGATATTCTAGCTCTGATTACATACTATCTAGGTATTCATTGCAGCAGTTAATTTTTAATCTAAATTTTGGAGACACTGAATGGATAAACCAATTATTTCTCTGTTAGAAAAGGCAAGCATTATACTTAAACTTTGGAGAAATATTGGAGAAATCAATCCAAATCTATTTCTGAATCTCATGAAGAAACTACAGAGCCTTATGCTCAGGTATCATATTTCAAACAATCTTATTTGAAGTATAATAAACAAATGCCCTTATTATTTTACAAGGGGTATACATAATTCAGTGTTCATTAAGTCGTTTCATTTATTTCGTAGGATTTAAGTAAAAAGAAATAGCATTGGACAGGAGAGGACAGTCCTTGTCCTTGTATTTAGGTCAGTGAAATGTGAAACTTGTTAAATTATTTTCAGAAAGTTAAATAAACCAGTTCAGTGAAGCGTGCTTTTTTGTCTACAGGAAATTGGAGAAACACATACTTCAGACTAATGTGTAATGACAATGTTAACTGCAATTAGCACCCTAAACATATTATTGTCCAAACAACAAAAGTGGTAACTGTTGACCTTAAACAGAGCATTTGTTTGCTTTCCTGTCCTCTTTTTTTGAGAATGTCAATTAATGTAACATAAATGCTGGAAACAATAAAAGTAGAAAGCCCTTTACTCTGGTATTCAAATTCAAATACAATTTTTGCCAAGTATAAGCACAATGCTGGAATGTAATTAAGACACACATATAAAAGTTCCCTAATCACATAATTGGCCTCCTCTTTTAAAATTTCCATTTAATAATAATGATTTTCTAATAAGATTACCAGTAAGAATATTATTACCCCCACCATATATTGGGTAGAAAGCAACTGCTTGAAGATTTCACCTTAATACAACATGTAACCCATGTTTAAGCAGCCATGGAACAGGCTGACAGTTTTAGCAACACTGCTTTATTGGGGTAGGTGTGGTATGACAAGAAAATACCATACCCAATAGCACAGAAAATAGAAGGGTACTTATTTTAGAAGGAATTCTCACTTGTGGTGGGTGACAGGCATAAGCATATGACCAACTTCCAGAATAAAACAAAAGAAAATATGGTGACCCAGAATGAAAAGAATTCTCTTTCATTTTCCCTTGGTTGAGGAAATGGCTGTGCCAGTGCAAAAATTGCAGAGCAATCAATGAAGCTCTACTTATAGCTGAAGACATGCCAGATAGGGCAACCCATGGGTCTTGAACGGGGGCAGAAGATGCAAACAATCTAGGCCTTGGAAACGTGTCTTGTTGTTAGATTCTGTCTGCTTCTGTTGTTCTGGCTCCATCCTTGGGACCATCTGTACGATTTTGATTTGATGTTCATTCTCTCTACTCTAGAAATTTAATCATCTGTCTCAGAGTTTTATTCTTTTTGGCCTTTTATTTTTATGCCGGATGATTTTTCTCTGGTTTATCCTACCACAATCTGTTTCTTTAAGTCTTCTCTAGTCACATGTTCACTCTTTAATGCACCCCAACATGGATCTTGATTGTCTTGTGTTTTTTTCCTTCTTGATTGTTTTTGTATTTTGACCACTGTCTCTGCCTTCCTTCCAGGCTGTTCTCAAATTGATACTTTGCTTCTCTATTTTAGAACATATGTATCCTTGTATCTTCTTTAAAGGACAACACTCAAATGTTTTCGAATACATTCTCCTAATTTTTAAGCCACAATATTATCACAGGTTAGCTTTTTTGATACCAAGCATTCATCCATCTGTGGAAGACATCAGCTAAAGGTATGGGTCCTCTGGAGCAGACCTTCCATGTGTTTTATGCAATGCAGTAACTGAAAGAACATATCCAGTGAGCTCTCTGCTGTTACAGCTTTACAGTTTCTGTCTCTGTGTATCACACTGATTGTTAACTACACATCCAAAGGTGGCACGTGTTTCCACCCATCTCTTTCTTTTCCCATCTATGCTGTACTGAAATTTAACTCTAAATGGGTTTAGAAATATACATATATATATTTCTTTTTTGACAAAGGATGAGACATCAATTTTGTGCTGTTCTTGTTCATATAAAAGGCAGCTGCCTGCCTTTTTGGCAAGCACTCCCCTTGGTTCATAGAAGTAGTAGCATACAAAGAGTGAGTCCATGATTGTCACATCTTCTTGGAGGATCTCAGTAATGTTCTATTTGAGATGGTAGAGATTTGAGTGGTTATTCCAAAACTGTTGCTTTAAATACATTCATCTCTGTTGAATCCAGTCAATGAAGAGTCAAACGTGAAGTTTCTTTTTTACTAGTATTTCCAGTTTTTATCCTTTTGTGAATTTTCATACACATCTCATTGGAACACTGGAAACAAAAGACCAGGTATTTCTAATCTGCTACTGTATTTACCAGACAGAGAGTTTTCAGTAATTTTGTCAAAATGATTGTTCCACATTTTTACTCGTGGTCTTCAAGACTGTGCCTTCCCAATTTGCCAACCCATATACTTATGCATGTGTTGAAAATGTGATTTGTGAAAGTGACCAAAGGTCTGTATTATTTGCTAAAGCGTCCAAATATTATTGTGTTAGACACATGTCTCCTAGCAAAAGCCACTGTTTTTTGGATTGTATTCACCAGTTTCAATTAGGGTGAAGGTAAAAAATAAGTGGCGATTCAAGACAAAACCAATTTATTGCATGTACTCCATGAAGGCAAATGAATGTGTAGAGTTTCCTGGGATAAACAAACCCTCCAGAATAAGGACATACAGATTGCCTGTTTGAGACTCCCAATGGAGTCATATGTTTAGGGAAGATACTGATTCACTGGAGTCATCACCTGATAAAATTGGAGAGTTAAGCTTCAAAATACAAATGCTAAGTGTTTTAGTTTCCTTTTGCTGCTGTAACAAATGACTACAAAACTAATGGCTTCGAGCAATGCAAATACATTGTCTTATAGTTCTGGAGATCAGAAGCCTGAATGGGTTTCATTAGGCTAAAATAAAGTTGTCGACAGGGCCCATTCTGGATGCTCTTAGGGAGAATCTGTTTTTCTGCCTTTCCAGCATCTCAAGGCTGCCGCAGTGCTAGGCTCGTAGCTCTGCATCCCTCCAACACCTGCCTCCACTGTTCTGCATCCTTCTTTCCCTCATCATCACATCACCTTCTCTGACTCTGACCCTCCTGTCTACCTCTTATTACAAGACTCTTGTGATTATATTGGGCCCATCTAGAGAATCCAAGATAATCCCGATTTCAAGATCCTCAGTCACATCTACAAAGTCCCTTTTGTCATGTAAGGTAACACATTCACAGCTTCCAGAGATTAGGATGGGATGTGGACATCTTCTGAGGGACTATTATTCATCCTACCATGCTAGGGAAATTAGACAACCCTTGAGGAAGCAGGAAGAACAACTCCATGATAATATTAAATTTTCAAAAGTTCCAGAAATATCCTTATTACTTTGTACATTGGGCTGACCACCGATACCTGTAGGCATTGTATACTAACACTGATATCCATGAGGGTGTGTGTGTGTGTGTGTTTGTGTGTGTGTGTGTGTGTGTGTGTGTGAAAGAGAGAGAGAACATACGTGGTGGAAATAACTAACGGGTAATCTTTTTTTTTTTTTTTGCGGTACGCGGGCCTCTCACTGCTGTGGCCTCTCCCGTTGCGGAGCACAGGCTCCGGATGCGCAGGCTCAGCGGCCATGGCTCACGGGCCCAGCCACTCCGCAGCATGTGGGATCCTCCCGGACGGGGGCACGAACCTGCATCCCCTGCATCGGCAGGCGGACTCTCAACCACTGCGCCACCAGGGAAGCCCTAACGGGTAATCTTTATATGAGCATCCATACTTTGTTGGAATCAATAAATATTTCAGTCACTAAAAGATGTAGGGTAGATTTATATCAACTCTCTCTTTTTCTAAAAATTAGAACTATTCTTTCACCGTTTGCAAGACAACTTGCACAGATCCTTCTAGGTTACTTTGGAGACATGATAATTATAAAAGGAGACTTGCCATCACAAAATTATCAGAGATCTTCACTGTTCATCACATTCTTTAGAGAGAGTATCTGAATTCAGCTACCATCTGGTAAGTTAGTGGCAGAACAGAACAGGAATCAAACTTCTAGTTTCAAATTTAGTTTTTCATTATAAAAACAGGACTGATTTACCCCTAGGCCAGATCTAAACTATATTTAGTATCTTTGCCTGGTTTTGGTATCAGGGTGATGGTGGCCTCATAGAATAAGTTTGAGAGCGTTCCTTCCTCTGTAATTTTTTTTTGGAAGAGTTTGAGAAGGATGGGTGTTAGCTCTTCTCTAAATGTTTGATAAAATTCACCTGTGAAGCCCTCTGGTACTGAACTTTTGTTTGTTGGAAGATATTTTTTTTTTTTTTTTTGCTGTACGCGGGGCTTTCACTGTTGTGGCCTCTCCTGTTGCGGAGCACAGGCTCTGGACGCGCAGGCTCAGCGGCCATGGCTCACGGGCCCAGACGCTCCGTGGCATGTGGGATCTTCCCGGGCTGGGGCACGAACCCGTGTCCCCTGCATCGGCAGGCGGACTCTCAACCACTGCACCACCATGGAAGCCCTGTTGGAAGATTTTTAATCACAGTTTCAACTTCATTACTTGTGATTGGTCTGCTCATACTTTCTGTTTCTTCCTGGTTCAGTCTTAGAAGGTTATATACCTTTCTAAGGATTTTTCCATTTCTTCCAGGTTGTCCATTTTATTGGCATAGAGTTGCTTGTAGTAGTCTCTCAGGATGCTTTGTATTTCTGCAGTGTCCGTTGTAACTTCTCCTTTTTCATTTCTAATTTTATTTACTTGAGTCCTCTCCCTCTTTTTCTTGATGAGTCTGGCTAAAGGTTTATAAATTTTGTTTATCTTCTCAAAGAACCAGGTTTTGGTTTTGTTGATCTTTGTTTTTGTTTTCTTTGTTTCTATTTCATTTGTGCTCTGATCTTTATGATTTCTTTCCTTCTACTAACTTTGGGTTTTGTTTGTTCTTCTTTCTCTCATTCCTTTACGTGTAAAGTTAGATTCTTTATTTGATATTTTTCTTGTTTCTTAAGGTAGAATTGTATTGCTATTAGCTTCCCTCTTAGAATTTCTTTTGCTGCATCCCATAGGTTTTGGATAGTCGTGTTTTCATTGTTATTTGTCTCTAGGTATTTTTTGATTTCCTCTTTGATTTCTTCAGTGATCTCTTGGTTATTTAGTAACATATTGTTTAGCCTCCAAGTATTTGTGATTTCTACATTTTTTCCCTGTAATTTATTCCCGATCTCACACTGTTGTGGTCGGAAAAGATGCTTGATATGAGTTCAATTTTCTTAAATTTACTGAGGCTTGATTTGTGAGGTGATCTATCCTGGAGAATGTTCCATGTGCACTTGAGAAGAAAGTATAATCTGCTGTTTTCCGATGGACTGCCCTATAAATATTGTTTAAACTTTTCTGGTCTATGGACAAACATCAGTGATAACTGTGATTAAAAATCCGCCAGCAAACAAATGCCCAGGACCAGATGGCTTCACAGGATAATTCTAACAAACATTTAGAGAAGAGCTCACACCTATCCTTCTCAAACTCTTCCAAAATATAGCAGAGGGAGGAACACTCCCAAACTCATTATACGAGGCCGCCATCACTCTGATACCAAAACCAGAAAAAAATGTTACAAAAAAAGAAAACTACAGGCCAATATCATTGATGAACATAGATGCAAAAATCCTCAACAAAATACTAGCAAACAGAATCCAACAGCACATTAAAAGGATCATACACCATGATCAGGTGGAGATTATTCCAGGAATGCAAGGATTCTTCAATATACGCAAATCAATCAATGTGATACACCATATTAACAAATTGAAGGAGAAACACCATATGATCATCTCAATAGATGTAGAAAATCTTTCGACAAAATTCAACACCAATTTACGATAAAACACCCTCCAGAAAGTAAGCATAGAGGGAACTTACCTCAACATAATAAACACCGTATATGACAAACCCACTGCCAACATCATTCTCAATTGTTGAAAACTGAAACCATTTCCTATAAGATCAGGAACACGACAAGGTTGCCTACTCTCACCACTATTATTTGCCACAGTTTTGGAAGTTTTAGCCACAGCAATCAGAGAAGAGAAAGAAATAAAAGAATACAAATTGGAAAAGAAGAAGTAAAACTGTCACTGTTTGCAGATGACATGATATTATACATAGAGAATCCTAAAGATGCCACCAGAAAACTACTAGTGCTAATCAATGAATTTGGTAAAGTTGCAGGATACAAAATTAACGCACAGAACTCTCTTGCATTCCTATACACTAACAACAAAAGATCAGAAAGAGAAATTAAGGAAACAATCCCATTCACCACTGTAACAAAAAGAATAAAACACCTAGGAATAAACTTACCAAGGGAGGTAAAAGACCTGTACTCAGAAAACTATAAGACATTGATGAAAGAAATCAAAGATGACACAAACAGATGGAGAGATATACCATATTCTTGAATTGGAAGAATCAATATTGCGAAAATGACTATACTACCCAAAGCAATCTACAGATTCAATGCAATCCCTATCAAATTACCAATGGCATTTTTTACAGAACTAGAACAAAAAATCTTAAAATTCGTATGAAGACACAAAAGACCCTGAATAGCCAAAGCAATCTTGAGAAAGAAAAACGGAGCTGAAGGAATTAGACTCCCTGACTTCAGACAATACTACAAAGCCACAGTAATCAAGATGGTACTGGCATCAAAAACAGAAATGCAGATCAATGGAACAGGATAGAAAGCCTAGAGGTAAACCCACACACCTATCGTCAACTAATGTATGACAAAGGAGGCAAGGATATACAATGGAGAAAAGACAGTCTCTTCAATAAGTGGTGCTGGGAACACTGGACAGCTACATGTAAAAGAATGCAATTAGAACACTCCATAACACCATACACAAAAATAAACTCAAATCACAGCAAGATCTTTTTGACCCACCTCCCAGAGTAATGGAAATAAAAAAAAAAAAAACAAATAAGACCTAATGAAATTTAAAAGCTTTTGCACAGCAAAGGAAACTATAAACAAGATGAAAAGACAACCCTCAGAATGGGAGAAAATATATGCAAATAAATCAATGGACAAAGGATTAAACTCCAAAATATATAAACAGCTCATGCAGCTCAATATTAAAAAAACAAACAACCCAGTCAAAAAATGGGCAGAAGACCTAAATAGACATTTCTCCAAAGAAGACATACAGATGGCCAAGAGGCACATGAAAAGTTGCTCAGCATTACTAATTATTAGAGAAATGCAAATTAAAACTACAATGAGGTATCACCTTACACCAGTTAGAATGGCCATCATCAGAAAATCTACAAACAAATGCTGGAGAGGGTTTGGAGAAAAGGGCACCCTCTTGCACTGTTGGTGGGAATGTAAATTGATACAGCCACTATGGAAAACCCTTGGAGGTTCCTTAAAAAACTAAAACTAGGGCTTCCCTGGTGGCACAGTGGTTGAGAGTCCGCCTGCCGATGTAGGGGACACGGGTTCGTGCCCGAGTCCAGGAAGATCCCACATGCCACAGAGCAGCTGGACCCGTGAGCCATGGCTGCTAAGCCTGTGCGTCCGGAGCCTGTGCTCCACAACGGGAGAGGCCACAACTGTGAGAGGCCCACGTACCACAAAACAAAAAAACTAAAACTAGAATCACCATATGACCCAGCACTCCCACTACTGGGTATATACCCAGAGAAAACCATAATTCAAAAAGACACATGCACCTCAGTGTTCACTGCAGCACTATTTACAATAGCCAGGTCATGGAAGCAACCTAAGTGTCCATCGACAGACGAATGGATAAAGAAGATGTGGTACATATATACAGTGGAATAATGGTCAGCCATAAAAAGGAATGTAATTGGGTCATTTGTAGAGACATGGATGGACCTAGAGACTGTCATACAGAGTGAAGTAAGTCAGAAAGAGAAAAACAATTATCGTATATCAACACATATATGTGGAATCTAGAAAAATGGTACAGAAGAACTAGTTTGCAAGGCAGAAATACAGACACAGATGTAGAGAACAAACGTATGGACACCAAGGGGGGAAAACCTGTATGGCGATGGTGGTGGGATGAATTGGGAGATTGGGATTGACATGTATACACTAATATGTGTAAAATAGATAACTCATAAAAACCTGCAATATTAAAAAACATTAAATAAAATTTTTTTAAAAAGTTAAAAAAACCCAACTGTATTTAGCTGCAAACATCTAACAGATGCCAAAATGTATAATCTTATTTGACCATTTGGTTTGCAGTATGTGTTGACAGATTTAATTAAAAGTGAGTTATGTCCTTGAGAACTCTATCTAGCTAAGTTTAAGTACTAGCAATATAAATTACACTATAAAGTTACAGTTATACCTCAAGATTATAAAAAGTAATAACCTTGTTGAGGGTAAAGAAAACAGAAATAACCACTATTGCTACTAATAGGGACAGACAGATCCATCTATTTTAAAAAGAGGAGATGCCAGTAAAGTTATATGAATTACAGAATCAGAAGGGCAGAGATTGTTACTTCATGCTATTAACAAATAGATATTCAGATATGTTGGGGCACTACCATTTAAGGAAGATATTCAAGATTTCAAATGTTTGAAGAACTTTCACAGATTATAATGTTAAAACCTCATCTTATTTTGTTGCATTATTAGACATGCTAAGCATAGAAAGTACATAGAAAGATACATACAAAAACCTTAGTCTTTACCTCTTGGGTGTAGCAATAGAGAATCTTTTTCCTTTGTATTATTCAGAATTTTCATAATTTTATGCATTAATATTTTTATACTGAGAAAATTAAAATTGATGGTTAGGGCTTCCCTGGTGACACAGTGGTTGAGAGTCCACCTGCCAATGCAGGGGACACGGGTTCTTGCCCCGGTCTGGGAGGATCCCACATGCCGCGGAGCGGCTGGGCCCGTGAGCCATGGCCTCTGAGCCTGTGCGGGAGAGGCCACAACAGTAAGAGGCCCGCGTACCGCAAAAAAAAAAAAAAAAAGTTGAAGTAGCTTGTAAGGAGTTAACTAGGTGTTACAAAACACCAGGCGTTACAAAACACTTTTTAAAAATAACTATGTGATTATTATTAAATTTATTTATATTATTTATTTATTTTTGGCTGCATTGGGTCTTCATTGCTGCACGCGGGCTTTCTCTAGTTGCAGTGAGCGGGGGTTACTCTTCGTTGCTGCGCACGGGCTTCTCATTGCGGTGGCTTGTCTTACTGCAGAGCATGGGCTCTTGGCACACGGGCTTCAGTAGCTGTGGCACGTGGGCTCAGTAGTTGTGGCTTGTGGGCTCTAGAGCACAGGCTCAGTAATTGTGGTGCACGGGCTCAGTCGTTCTGTGGCATGTGGGATCTTCCCAGACCAGGGCTCGAACCCATGTCCCCTGCATTGGCAGGCAGATTCTTTACCACTGTGCCACCAGGGAAGCCCCCTATGTTATTTTGAATTTGAAAAGATACATGCACCCCAATGTTCATAGAAGCATTATTTACAATTGCCAAGATATAGAAGCAACTTAAGTGTCCTTATCTAGATGACTGGATAAAGAAGATATGGTATATATATATATACACAATGGAATACTTACTACTCAGCCATAAAAAGGAACAAAATTTTGCCATTTGCAGCAACCTGGATGGACTTGGAGGGATTATGCTAAGTGAAATAAGTCAGACAGAGAAAGACAAATTCTACATGATATCACTTATATGTGGAATCTAAAAAATACAACAAATTAGTGCATATAACAAAAAAGGAAGCAGACTCACAGATACAGAGAATAAGCTAGTGGTTACCAGTGGGTGGGGAGGGGCAATATAGGGGTGGGAGAGTGGGAGGTACAAACTATTGGGTGTAAGATAGGCTACAAGGATGTATTGTACAGTACAAGGAACAGAGCTACTATTTTGTAATAACTGTAGAGTGTAACCTTTAAAAATTGTATAAAACTTTAAAAATTAAAAAAAAGAACAGAAAACCCTACATGTAAAAGCCCCTAATATTGGGTATTGTAATACTACTTATATATCGCTTATAGATCAAGACTATTAGGTGTTTGTGTTTAATATACAAGCTCTGATAACCAGAATTTAGAATCTACAGGACTGAAGGTAAAGAGAAAGGCTGAAATAAGGCAAACACACATGTGAACCACTGAGGTTATTCCTGAAACCTTAGCAACATGCAATGGTAATTCATTTTAGAGCACATGGCATAGATATAGAGTAGATTATAAACAAACAAACAAATACACACGTATCATGTGTACAGTTGGTAAACTACAAAGTATACTGTTTATTTTATAATGTGAGTTTCACTTTCAGAGGAAAGTGTTGCTTATATCAACACCAAATTTCAAAGAAGGACCTCAGGCCTTTAGGTATTGCTAATGACGGGCAGCTACACCACTACTGCAGTCAAAGCTGAAAGAAACTAGACCATGTAGACACCTCATCCTCAAATGAGGAGCATCCCAATAAGTATTTTACTTTGCATGTTCCATCCCCCAAACTGAAAAATGGATGAAAAAAAAGCATGATTTAAAATTAAGTAATACATTTTGCCGTTGCCATTGTTTTGGTGCAACCCTTGCCAATCAGCCACATGAAAAGAATCAAATAAAGAATTCTTTAATTCCCAAATAATATTCATAGGAGACATTCATTAACTTTATCAAATACCTGAGTCCTCCATTTCTCCTACTGCATCCAAATTTCATCTATCTCCTCACCTTTTCCTTTGCTATTGTTGAACTGAAAGATTTATGGCGATAGCAATTGACTGAAACAAAACTGGCGTTAATAAACTTACTGTAAATCTACTCTTTGTCCTTCATGAGAGATTTTGTTAAAAAAAAAATAAGTAAGCATCACCTTTTAATGATTTTAGAAGAGCTGGACTATATTTTCAATTTAATCCCTCAAAATCAGAGAACATTTTTCTAGATTATTGAGGGATGGTTTTACTTTCCTATTATTTTTTGGTCAGTCTTCGAACTTTCACTAAACTATCACCTATTCTAACCTCTATAATGGCTTTTCCTCTTTTATTTACATTAAAAAAGTTAATCTTTATCAGAATTTACCCAGTGGATAGCAACAGTGGATTTTTAAATGTTTAGATAATCCACTGCAGGTTTCATTTGCAAACAATGAAAAGCCACTTCAACTAAGTAGTTCTGTCAGACATAGACAATGACTGTCCTCTTATAAACTAAACAAAAAATGTTTATTATGATGCATATCTGTCACTCCGCATTTATTCTTCAAACTCATTTAAATTATTTACATTTTTCTAAGACTGTTTTGAACAGACAAAGAATGAGAATATTGCTTGGTATTTTAAGTGTTTTTACATTTCACAAGGCACAGACCCTTCTACAATGGGTCAGGAATGGAATGGTAATCTGGAATGGAGCCAGGGGCAGTACCGAGACGGCCAAGTCTGGGGAAGGGGATTTGAAGCTAAAACATGGATTAACAGCAGTGTTGCCTCTTGCATCCATTACTCCACAACAAGAAGCAGTGAAAATCCTAAGGGGGCAAAAAAAGTCTGGGATAGGGTACAGATCACGGACTGTACAGAGAGGTGTCAGGAGTGTACAACTGCCCGTACGTTTTTCGAAAGCCAAAAATATAGTTTATTTGTTGCCTATGACAAATGGTCCTCAGCACCAGTATGGGGTATGGCAGTACCAAAATGTTGTGTGACGTATATTAATATTACTTCATTTAAACAGGATAGGAGTTTATGTGGTTTTAATATCATGATTGAATTGATTACGTATTGTTGATTGAAATGTAGAAATTTTCTGTTAAGAAATCCCCCCCAAAAGACATGTCAAATATATTGATAACCAGGGAATTCTTCAGAATGAAAACAAGCGGAGGAGAGGGAGAGAAAATAATCAAGTAATTCAAGGATTTTAAACTAGATTTCTCAGTACTTCTTGGAGGCCTATGGCTGGGTTCTAGATCACAAAGTAGTGTAAGCAGAATGATACCTTCCTCTCTAAAATATGTCCATGCCCCAATCCCAGGAAGCTGTGAATATGTTATATTCCATTGCAAAAGGGACTTTGCAGTTGTGATTAAGGGTGTGGATCTGGCAATGTCGAGATTCCTTTAGATCATTCAAGTGAGGAATTCCTGCAAGGACCAGAAAGAGGACCACAGGAAATGAAGGCATCCCCAGGTGACAGGAAACAGAGACTTCAGTCCTATCATCTCATGGGACTGAGTACTGCCAACACCTGAATGAGTATAGGTCCCTGCAGGGTCTATAGAAAAGAACACAGCTCTGCTCACATCTTGGTTTTAGTCCAGTGAGATCTGTACTGGATTTCTACCCCCAGAGCTGTAAAATAATAAATTTGTATTGCTTTAAGTCACTAAATTTGTGGTAATTTGTTTTGGAAGGAATAGAAGACCAATACACAAAGGTTTCCTAAACTTGTATGCAATATTTGGTATATTTGTGTGTGGCCATTTTTCTGATGAAAGAAGCTGTATATTTCATCAGTCTTTTAAGAGTCAATGAGATAAACAACAAGGACCTACTGTATAGCACAGGGAACTGTATTCGATATCTTGTAATAACCTATAATGGCAAAGAATCTGAAAAAGAAATATATATACGTATACTATATACATATATATATATTTACTGAATAACTTTGCTGCACAGCTGAAACACTGTAAATCAACTATACTTCAATTTAATAAAAAGAGTCAATGACACACCATAAAAAAAGCAAGAACGATTGAACTCTATCATCCTTTCCCATACTGCAGCAGTAAAAACATCCTCATTCACTGTGAAAGCAGAACATTTCTCATTTTACATATTCAACTGAGAAACTTGTGTTTTGCGACAAACAACTCAACACAAGAGCGCACTCTCCCCTCGCCTCCCCTCTCCTCTCCTCTCTTTTCTTCTGCCTTGCCTTCCATACCTCCAAACCAAGCAACATTTGGTGCTTATTTATTACGTTTCCTGTGAACTGTGAGATATTGTGGATACTCAGGGGTGGATTGTGAGTTCCTACAGAACAGCATCTTTTTGTTTTGTTCTGTTTTTTTCTTTCAACTCTCTACTGTGTCTAGCAGTGGTAAATTCTATTAAACTATTCACATGATTGAATCAAAACATAAGGTCCTATATCAAGACAGCGACCTGGACTACATACCATGTGTAATTCTGTCCACACCATTGATGCAGTCTATGTATTTGTTTATTCTTTATATATCTAACTCATTATTTTCTGCAAAAAAAAATAGGAGAGTTCCCAGATTTCTACGGGAAAAATATCTCAGTGCCCTCAGATTAATTTCCAAGATAAGAGTCTGGATGGATCGTGGGGAAATAATGGTATAGGAGCTTTGATATTTCCCGCTGATCACCTTGACTCTCTCTGCGATGTTTTCTATTTCCCTAAGGCCTAAATCCACCCAGGCTCCAGTGGAATATAGTTAATGTTCAGATATGTAAGCAGAAGCTTAGTGATATTTATTAAACAGACATTATAGACCAAACTCTATTTGGATAAACCACAAGATTCACAGATAGAAAGAAACCCTAGGGGTAAATGAATACATTAAAAGTTAAATGGGGGGCTTCCCTGGTGGCGCAGTGGTTAAGACTCCACCTGCCAATGCAGGGAACATGGGTTCAAGCCCTGGTCCGGGAAGATCCCACATGCCGCAGAGCAACTAAGCCCATGCACCACAACTACTGAGCCTGCACTCTAGAGCCCGAGAGCCACAACTACTGAGCCCAAGTGCCACAACTACTGAAGCCTGCACGCCTAGAGCCCATGCTCCGCAACAAGAGAAGCCACGGCAATGAGAAGCCTGTGCGCCGCAACAAAGAGTAGCCCCTGCTCGCCGTAGCTAAAGAAAGCCCGCGTGCAGCCCAACGCAGCCAAAAATAAATAAACCCAACGCAGCCAAAAATAAATAAAATAAATAAATTTTTAAAAAATTAAATGGGGGAGGTTAGATGAGAATTTGATAGTCTCATTTTCTAACTAGGTTATTTCAGAATGACTTGAAATTATGTAGTGAATGAGAGAGGATGATGACTGACAATGACTTTGCATGCAGTAATCTGCTTCTTATTCAATCTTATTTAAATATTTTCACAGGATATCTGGAATTGATAAAGTTTTAATAACACGTGCAGAAGTTTCTCAAAGTGTGCAGAGGTGTGCTGAGCACCCATACAAATGGAAAATGAGAGGAAAAAAGCCTAGAGAAGTTGGAAATATGGTGAAAATTTTTAAAAATGAGATTCAACTTCAAATAATGTGAGGAAGCATGTCTGCAGAAAAATAATCAGAAACAGGCATTCAGTGGGAGACAACTGGAAAGCTGTCAAACCGAATAGGACAGAGGGAAGAGGACACCAGATGATAAATTAGATAGCACTGGAACACTGTGACAATTTGGAGAAAAAAACTAAAAATCACCTTGGTGGCCACAGGATGTTTCCAAACAAGAAAGTACACCTGAACTAGAATTCACTTTGAGATGGTATTTTCTCTTTTTCAATGTTGAAGAAATCAGAGGAACTGGAAGGCATTCAAAAAAGAACAGCAAATACAATTAAGAGTCTAAAGGGTTTGATTTATATAGTGAGAGGGAAGAAATAAAATGTGCAATCCTTGGCTAGGGACTTCTAGAGAGAACATAATTGTCCAGCGTCCTTAAAGAATTTACGTGCTGAGTCAATAGAGAGTGATTTAGTTCAATAAAAGGGAATCTAGGCAGAAGCACAGGGAGATGAATATAAACTCTAACGCTGAAAACATTTTTCGAATTTTGTTAATACTGAAAACGAAAGTGTTTCAACTGGTGCTGACTCAGAGATCTGCTGGTTTTTTTTTTTTTTTTTTTTAGCGGTACGCGGGCCTCTCACTGTTGCGGCCCCTCCCGCTGCGGAGCACAGGCTCCGGACGCGCAGGCTCAGCGGCCATGGCTCACGGGCCCAGCCGCTCCGCGGCATGTGGGATCCTCCCGGACCGGGGCACGAACCCGTGTCCCCTGCATCGGCAGGCGGACTCTCAACCACTGCGCCACCAGGGAAGCCCTGCTGTTGTTTTTGTTGGTGTTTTTCACCCTTTTTGAGAGTTATGCTAAGTGACCAAGGGAGACAGTTGTAGGAAAATTCTTTATGCCCCCGTCATTCTCTTTCTAACAGATTGAGACCTGTCCTTCATAGTATAGAAATAGCTACTGATCTTATAATCGTAGCTTTATAATAAGTCTTGATATCTGGTAGGGCAAATCCTCCCTATTGTTCTTCTTTTAAAAGACTTGGATGTTTATTTTGTCTCTTTATACATACTCTGTGTACTTACTGATTTTAATAGTTTAAACTATTATATTAGTCTGCTCGGGCTGCCAAAACAAAATATCATAGACTGGGTGGCTTAAACAACAGAAATTTATTTTCTCACAGTTCTGGAGGCTAGAAGTTTAATTATAAAAACTTAAATATATAAGAGTATCAAATGACATCATCATGTATGGTATATTAACTTGAAGGACTAGTATTAAAGTGCTAGTAAGAAAAATGGAATTGTTTAATTAGAACAGCTATAACTCCAATTATGTTAAAATAATTATGTTAATGAGAAAAAATGCATAACATACATATATATGCATATGTGACACACGATGGCTACTGTTATTTTGTATGAACAGTAGAAAGTGGAAATCAAGGTATTTACTCCACTTATTTCCTTTTTCTTTAAATGTAACATTTTCATAATTTAAAAAATATAATGCCTAGAAAGAAGCATTGCAACTGTTTTTACAGAGGCTCATTATTAAGAGTAAACAGCTTTATTTCCAGAAATCCGTGTCACATTGGGGATAAACTTGGTACCATACCCATTCATTTACAGAGGCTTCTCATCTGTATATTCTCTTCTGGGCACTTTTCTAAGCATCTGAACCAATTCACATGCCCAGCTGATTCTATACACCAATTGGCTTGGGCCTAGGTTCCCGAACCAATCACTGGCAAATGGATGAAATTACTCTTAGCCAATCAGTGTGACCCCAAACCAGGATTTTGCAGTAGTAAGCACTGACTTTAGAGTATTCCATCATCACTTATATGACATATTTGTTTAATGAAAAAATTTACAAGACTCTTCACTCAGTATAACTTATAGCACTGAATATATTAACTTCTAGCGATTAATATTTCTAGCTTTTATAACTTAGAGGAAGAAAGATGAAGATATTTTAAATATTTTGAAGAAATTTAGAAAGATAGCAACTGAAAAACTACAAATAAAAGTTACCTTACTTAATCTAAACAGTTTCAAATACTTTTAGTTTACCATCTTTGCCTCTCATACTCAACTATGGATTGAAAAGTTACCTATGAGAGAAAAATTATTTACAACACATTTATTGCATAACCTAAAGAAATTTATGCCCCCAAATTTAAGTCATTCTTAATAACGGAAATAGCTAATTGACCATTATTTGTGACCAAAATCTAATTAGTTGGAAGATCTGACTATAGAATTTCTTTTCAGAATTACATTTTGATATTTTTCCAAGAGATGTTGTAACCTAAATAAAACTCTTATAATGATACAAAGTTATAAACCCAATGTAGCATGTGAATCATCATGTTAGTTATACTAAGCCATTATGGCTAATTCTCCTTTGAAAACTTTCCAGGAAGAACTTGATCTTTCTGTCTTAGAATATGATCCCTGTATTTAGAGAATCTAAGGGCCCTCTAGTTGAGTAACAAAAATGGAACAGATGATGTTTTAATGGCAGTTGAACTAAATATTTTGTAGCTGTTTCATAAAAAAGAAACTCTGGGGATTTCCTGCTGGTAAGTGAAGAATAACTAAAATGTCAAACCTGCTGGTATAAGAGGTCAGAAATTATATCTGAAGTCGTCTAAAGCTATAATTGTTTCTCAGAAATAAAAGCTATGGATATGGGAAGACATTATAATAGATTTCAAAATACTCATGGTTGTTTGGTAGAAATATTTGAACTTTATCTCGAAGATAAAGATAGTTACCCTTATAATAAAAGGGTATAAACTTTGTATAGTTCTTACTGATTCATGTTTCATTAAAAATGCTATAATTTAATATTATCTTACATGCATTTTGAGAGAAGGGGAAACTGAATATGGCAAATTTTCAGGGTATTTTATGGACAAAATATTCAAAATCCCAGATTCCTAATCTCTGACTCATTGAGCTATGCTGTCTAGGTGAATTAACTTAGAAAGTAACCAGAAAAACTTGGTTTTAAATTACTTCTCCATTAGTCACTAGGTGTGTATTTTGCGGAAAGTGACTTGATCTTTCTAAGCTCAATTTTCTTAACTATATAATGGATATATTAAGGCATCAGTAGATTAACTAATTTGTTGATAAGACAGCAGCTATATTTTAATCAGCAGAGCCATATGCAATACCTTAAATCCATTCTGAAACAAGATATAAATTTAAAAATTAAAAATTTCTTATTTCTACTAATGTCAATTCACCTATGGTAATGTTTCAGAACCTTGGGTGCACGTGGGAATTCCATGGGGAGATTTAGAAATTACTGCCTGGAACTCAAACCTGAAATTTGTATTTAGTTGTCTTGGTTATGATGTGGACACCAGGATATCTAGAGATGGACTTAAAGGATTAATTATTAGAATTTATCCCTGTATAGTTTTGAATAAGAATATATATTTACTTTTAAACTTGATGAATAAGCATCATATTTGGACAGCCTCAAGTATAACTGCACAGCTCTAAATAGCACGTCAAGCTTCACTGGTATTTCCAATTGATTATAAGCCCCTACCAAACTCAAACTAACGATCTGTAAGGAGTATTAAATAACACAGAATAGAACTCCCCAGAAGCAATGTGCTTGGCTCTCTTTTTTCTCATTCTATTCACCCCCGAGTGATCTCTTCCTCTCCAGGCCCGTGAATACCATGTATATGCTGATGATTTCAAATGGCCACCGGCCCAGACTCACTCCCAATTTCTATACCCATGGCCAACAGTGACATACCCAATTATATATTGGGTATATAATATCCAATTATATATCCCCGAAGCACTTCAGAACCATCATGATCAAAACAAGATTTACTCCTTTCTCCTTAAAATCCTCTCTTCCCTCTTTATTTACTATCTCATTAAATAATACCTGTTGCAGAGACTCCAAAAATAGTGGGTGGACCTCCAGCTACTACCTGTTCAGATGTCAGGACAGATGATGCCACACTTGCCTCAAGAGGGTATGAAAAGGTTTACTCATCACCTAATGAGGTTTTATGGGGAGAGCAGGGGAGTCCCCAGTCAGGTCCCACAACATCTTGAGCAAACAGGAAAAGGAGACTGGTTTGGCTTTTAATGAGATTAAGGGGTGGGGCTGGGGTGAAGGTTCCCTTTTTGGGTCCAGGTCTTTAGTGGTTTGAACTTCCCAGAGGTGCTAAAGGAGAAAGAACCTGGGGTTTCTTAACAGATCGTGAGGCAGAAGCCATCAGTCACCCTTGATTAAGGGTGAACTGCAGTAATGACTCTGGCTCCATGTTTGTCGTGAATTTAGAACTTCCTGACCACCCATATAAACCCATGAAATGTACTGTAATCTAGTCAGTATACATCTTTAGTGGATCACTTTCATTCTATAATTATAAATGAACTGGTGTTATTCCTAAGAATAAATGCAGTGTAGTAGGTCTATTAAATAAGGGAACATTGGCGATCCTGCACAGACAGATAATAAACTCTAGGACACAATATTGAATTTGAACTAACACAGAGAAATTAAAAAAGAAAAAAAATATACATATATAAGTGACTAGAGTAGTACATCTGTATCTATTTATACACACATAAAATAAAATTAAATATATTTAATATTCTATTAACTAAAAATGCGTGATGAATTTTAGGCCAATTTATGGTAATCTTTGTAAAAACAGGCATGTATTACACTTGAGAAAAAGATGCTCCTATTAACAGCTGTTTCTTTAGATACTGTCCCTTGGTGATACTGAATAATTCATAAACCCTTGGGGCCATAAGGTGAAATACTGAAATTGATATAAATAGTGTAAAGTTATACCACGTGAAACATTAAACTTTTGTTTTTAAACTTTGGTCTTTAATCATGCTGTGTTCTCTAGTTAGTAGCCTCATGATCTTTTCCTTCAGTCCAAATCTCAGAAGATAAACTTTCATTGCTAAGAAGTGCCTTAGTATGTAAACCGCATGGTTTATATTTACCAGAGTTGTGGCCAGATTTGACAAGAACAATTAATCACAATAGTTCTTACAATGGCAGAAATGGATGAACTTAATTTTTTTTCTTTTTGAAAGGAAGAGAAAGGGGGAAACAAAATCTCTTAGAATTTGTTAAAATAGCTTATTGACAAATCTGTAAGACAATTATGATAAATATGGACTGCAAATTCTCTGGCAAACTATTTTGTTATTGTGAGTATTTTGACCTTAGTATTAGTTTCTCTAAAAATGAATTTGACCAAAAAAAAAAAGAAACTAGTGGTCTTTTGAGTAAATGAATAAAATACAGACTGAGAGTAAGGAAATAGATTTTTTAAAAAAAATACCCTATAAAAATCTTTGGTTATTTTATTTTAATTCTATGTTTGTATCTATTAAAATATATCCTAAGCAGATATTATTTTCATAAAAATATTTGTTTTCTCTAAATTGAAAGAACCACTTGCATAATCCTGGAAAATAAAAAAGAGGTTGCCTCAATTATGTTAGTTTAAATTATTTTCATTTGCTGTATGGACCGATATAGTTCTACCCCAATGTAGATATTTTAAGAGAACCTGACTGACAACTAGAAGAAATATCCAGTTGAATGGATTCTATTGCCAATAACATGCCAGGCTTGGCTACCCTGAAACCCTTTAACCACAAACACCTAAAGATTCTAGATAAAGTGTTACAAGTTTAACGAATGGCTTTGCTAAAGGAAGAAAAGAGAGTATCCAGAAATCCTGAACAATCAGGCAAAAGAAGCCAAGTCCCAGCTGGTGAAAACTTAGTGAAAATTGCACGCTCTTCACTAGGTTCTTAAAGGTCTTCCACTCTTACTGCAAAAACCATTCAAATCTTCACAACAACCCCCTGAGGTGGGCACTATTACCCTAGTTAACATTACATAACTTGCCCAAGGTCACACCTTGTAGATGGCGGACGTGGAATGAGAACCTAGACAGTCTGACACTGGAGTCAGTCAACTTAACCAGCTCACGGATTAGAAGTCCCTGGATGTGAGATAACACAGCAGTCTCAAAGGCTCTATAACAGTGTTCAAAATGATTAAGAAGTACATAGGAGTCATAGTGAAAGAACAAGATAGTAAAATAAGAATAAACATGTTTGAAAAAGATCTAAATAGAACTTGTGGATGTTAAAAAAAAAAGTCATTGAAAGTAAAACTCATTTTACTTTAGTAAAGGTTACTTGAGTAAGCTATTACCGCTAAACCTAGTGGAACGCTGAAATTACAGATTAGATGAAGTTTGCTATATCTGTTTTTCTGTCACCGATTTGGGAAATGAAAACACATCATATGCTTGTGTATTGTAAACTTATAGCTCCCTAGTTTCCTGCTGCCTCAACGTCCCTGCAAATAGGCTGTGAGTACCCCAGCCGGTTGACCTGGAGCAGCAGTGTGATAAGGCTGGCTGGCCCCTGCCACAGATAACCCATTTTGTCCTAGTGACATCAGATACATCAATGAAACCCGTGATGCCTTTCACTTGGGTACTCCAGCCCGACCTCCAGTAAAGCACTTGCCCAAGGGCCCCTCCCTCCCTCCCTCCCCACTTTCTCTCCCTGCCCCTCCCCTTCTCCCCCTCTTCTCTCAGCTCCCACCTGCTTGGTCGAGCATGCTCCCTTGGCGCTCCTTCCATTGGCCCCCCTCTTGGTGAGTACTGACTGTCTCTCTAGGACCTGTGAGTATAATAAACTTTGTGTTCCTGCCTCTCCTGTGACCCCTCTTGTGGCCGTACCTGACTGACCATCTCATGAAAGAATATAAGGCAGCTGACTCCTAAACCTTCTTCTTCAACTTACACTTGACCATAATCCAACCACACAGGTCAGAAAATGACAATCCTACAATGTACCCAGGTGGAAGAGAACCAGATTATTGGAAAGTATTTACATTATACTGCAAGTATCCTTTGACTAATATACATACATTAATATGTACATATATTTTGAAAACTGGGGGTGGGCAGGGTGGGATAAAGAAAATGAATCTATTCCCTGTCTTTTTAGAAGTGGGAGAGAATCACTTAAATGACGGAATGTATTTGGATGGGCACACAAATTTACTCAAGGGAGGATATAATGGGAATAATTTTAATTTTTTAAATACTAAAATGAAAGGTCTAGGTTGATGGGCCCTAGATGTTGCTCCAGATATAGTTTTGGCTAATATATCTCATTATTTCCCTGAGCTTTAAGGTTAAATAATTTTTTAATATTACTGTATCATTACTGAATTTTCAGAAGCTTACTTTTCTTATAATTAACAAAATCACATTAATAAATCACTGTACTTTTTATTCTCTCTCTCTCTCTCTCTGATATAATATACAGTCACCATAGTCAGCATGAAATAATTAGAAACAGAAAAATAACCATAAATTCCAATACCTATGGGAGTAGGATGCTTTTTTCCCCCCTATTTTGACAAAGAGGCACAAACACACATTGAGATAATTTTACAAATGAAAATCGGAATGATCACTGAAGACGTTCAGGTACCTGGGGAGATCAGGTAGCTTGCTGAAGGATGTCCTAAGGGGTAGACCTAAGAAACTAGGGTCTGTGTGAATGAAAAACTCCAACTCTTTCCCAGTCAAGCGACCTCCTGAGGTGACAAGAGAGGAAGAGCGAAGATAGTAGGGCGAGAAAAGGAGGGAGGCATCCCGATGGCATTTGGAAGAAATAATTTCACCCTCTTTTGAATGCCCGGAGTGCTTTACCTGTAATTATTTAAACCCTCTCATCTCTTCGAACAAACACTAATTTTAATTATACTAAAAATATCTTCCATTATTGAGTATTATTACTTTGCCTCCACGTACCTTTTAAAGAGCATTGCATGCATTCATACACTTACTTCGTACAGCACATTTATAAGATTGCTGCAATTATAATTCTCAGCTTACGAAGGAAGAAGAAAAAAGATTAAGTGGCCAGCCATGACCACACCTGGCAGGTAGCAACAATGCTGCCACGACTTCTTGAACAAATCAACGAATAAATAAACACTAATCTTTCACTACTACTGTAGTCTCTGCAAACAGCAGGCATGTTTTCTGACATTTTATATCCTCATATTTTTCTAATTTTTTTCAACATTGATAGCAATAAGATTGTTGAGGAAAAGTAAAATTTTTTTTAAAGATTCTAACATATGAGGTAGTGAGCAGCTCAGAAGATCATGTCAATTCTTATTATTAACATAAGCACTTTTCATTTGACCATTTATTTCTTACCCCTTTTCATCTCATTTCTAATCTGATTTTATTCCGCGCCCTTTTCAAATCTCAAGGAATCTCTTGAGTACTTCTTGGTCTCCCGTGATGCTGTGCATCTGTCCTGGGAATTCTCAGGCAGATGACTGAGGTACAGGGAGTCGGCTGACTAGCCAGAGATCACACTGGAGCTACTGCAATTTAGGATTACAGCCTGAGGATCTCTTGACCCTGCATTTCCTCTCCCCCAACAACCCCCAACAATTAAGATTAATTACCTCAAAAAAGAGTAAAACAACCACAAAACCCAATAATTACTTCATTCTTCTCACAACTGAGGAACTGAATAACAGACTAATCAGACTTCATGGATCACAATTCAATAATCAAAGGAAAGAAAGAGACACACAGCACTTTGCCTTGAAAAGGTAAATCTGAAATAAAGGCTTAGATGGGAAAACCAGAAATTGCTAAGGAAACACTAATGGCTTGCCTTAGTATCTGTAATCCGTTCCATCCTGTTCTGCATGTTCCAGAGAGATGACTCTTCGTCTTGTACTTTTCCTCAAACATGGTATCCTTGAAAGAAAAAATTAAAAAGTATGCTGTGGTGTGTTTCTTTTACTTTGAGTTATTCTAATTTAAGCTAATTTAGTGCACTTCAAATGTGCACGTAATTAAGCATGTAGGAAGCTTTTCTTTAATAAGCGCAGTTACGTTCAAAACTTTTAAGAACATCTACAAAAGAGCCTCACACTAACCTTCTGCCAAAAAGTAAATAAATGACCACACCAACTACTTAGACAATGCAATACTTGACTGAAAAGACATGCATGCACAAGAAAATAAAAGAGAAAGTATAATTTCAAATTACTTGGAGTACATAAGTCATATGGTTACAGGGGAATTTCAGGCATTTACACATCATTAATTAATAGGTGGTCTAGACTGACAAACATATGTGTTCAATTATGACCCATTGATATAGTCAGGGACTCTGATAGTTTTCAATTTAGCATAGAATGGTCATTTTACAATGACAAATATATGTGTGTGTGTGTGTATATATATATATATATATATATATATTTACAGAAACATTAAATTTTCTTTACATATATATAAAGTCTATAATTCATTAACAATTTAAGAACAGAAACAAAAATTTTTGAAACCTTTATTTTTATAAAATAAAATGACTGGAATTAACATTTCCATTTCTTGAAAAGAGGACACCGTTTATGATAAATGTGAGATGTTCTCTATGAATATGATACATGCTCCACATCAATGCAAACTCTTCTTCAGACAGTCATAACGGATGTGAATCAGGTATATTAGTACTTTTTTCATTGTTTCTTCTTGAGTTGAAATTGAGGGAAAGGGAGGACAAGATAAGAATTTTCATCAAATGTATTAGTTTGAAGGAAAATATTAAAAGAACTTAAAGATCTTATGCATTCAAAAATGTTCCTGCTTAACATTACAATTTGCCTTAATTTTCTCTTTCTCTTTCATTTCTCTCCTTTTCCCCATCTTGCTATGTATATTATCTTGTACAAATTGAAAGCAGAATTGTATTAAAAGAATTCCAGATTTGAAAAAATTTGTGATTGTCTTTAGTTGAGAATATACAATAGATTACTCACTTGGTCATATTTCAGGAAACCTGTCTAAGCTAATAGTTTAAAGAATTTAAATACATTGTTACCAGTTTTTCACTACATCTTGAATATTGTAGAGATCTCTACCCTAGTTCTTTTAAATGCTTCTTAACTTTTCCACCCATATCAAAATATCTCCTCTCATTTCTCTATCCACAAATAAAAAAGCAGGAAATAAAAATCAGAAGCTTTTAATATCATACATAAATTTTTTTATAACAAATTTATGGTGATGAAGCACTCAAATAATAAAACTATTAACTCTAATTTTAAAATAAATATTATACCAGGAGCATAAATTTATTTTGTATGAGCAATTAATGTAATGTTTCCAATTAAATGCGATATTATGCTTTTAATAAAAACTTCTGGTTTCATTTTAAAAGATAAACTCTGGGTTGCACATTTTAACAGTAAAAATAATTAACATGTTCAAGTTTTAGTTTTCAATATATTGCCAAATGTAAGCTTTATACTAATTTAAACTTTAAAAAGGTACAGTATTTAAGTGTATATTACAATCCTTTTATATACAACCATGAAAATAACTGTCTTCAAAGTGTCAAAAAGACTGGCATTTAGCATCTGTCTTTATTTCAGGTTGAAACTTTGATTATTTTTCTATAGGCTTCTTTAATTTATTTCTTCTTTTTCTTAAAAGATATCCACCTCAATAAAACTGCAACATTTTAACTGATGATCACTTGATAGATTAAAAAGATAAAGTATATTTTGACAAGTATATATATTTTAAAATACACTATCAGTCATTTACCTTTTAAAAACTTACATGTTTAACCATGTCTAATGTACACTTTTTTTTTGATTGCCCTTAAAAATCCCCATGTCCCTCCTTTAGCCTTTTAGCCTTTTAGCCTTTTGAGCACGGAAAAATTTCCCTGTATCCTCTCAGCTCTGGTGGAATATGTGACTCAAAGCATGTATTCAATAATTGTTTTGTGATTGTTGAATAAATGGAGTCCACATGGTTTAGTATGTACATAAATTATATTGCTGCTATTATTCCTAATCATTTCCTTCAAAACATATTTAATCATGGCTTCAGTGTTGTTCATTTGTTAATTTATTCAACAAATATTTTTAAAATATTTGGATAAGGAATTGACTCTTCTTAATTAAGTAACAACAGCTATCCGATCCTCTGTGCCTGTGTTAACCTTCCTGAACATGGCTAAGCCCTTGCATTCCTAAATTTTAAGCATATGTCAGATCCATTGGCTGGGATCTGAGCTGTGGTCCTTCTTTAGCTTGTACTATCATCTTGTCATCATGCTCTGGTATGACAAAGTTTACAACTAAATGGAAAGAAAGTGTTATTAATTAAATAATATATAAACGATGGCTTTCAGAGTGGCTTACTTTATAAGACAGTAGATTTCAGAAGCATCTGTCACAGAGTCTGGAGCCTTGAGTCTCATTTATTTTGCTTTGTACGCGCAAGTAGCCTGAGCTCTTTTTTACTCATCTGCAAAAAGTGAATATCTCTATCTAGGCAACACAAGATCGCTGTGTTAATTAGCTTGTGAATATGTGAAAACACTAAAAAACTATAAAGTGATATTACTATAGGATTGGCAAACTATCACCTGTGGGCCAGCTGCCTGCTTCTGTAAATAAAATTTTATTGAATCACAGGCCTACCTGTTGATTTATGTATTTTCTATGGTAGCCTTCAGCTGTAATGGTAGAATTGAGTAGTTGCAACAAAGACCTCAGGCATGCAAAGCCTAAAATATTTACCATCTGATCCTTTAAGGAAAAATGCTGACCCCTCCTAATAATATTAATACTAATAGTTACTACAAATAATAATAGCAACAAAAGTCAATGGGTATAACTCTAATGGAAAATATCTGAAAAATTCAAGTGGTGATGCACTGTTTGTTTCTTCAGGAAATGAATACCGTTGATTTTGCTAACTGATCAATAAAATCAAACAGCAAGTTTTTATTTTAAGAGTAAATTTTTACTTCCAAGCTTAAATTTAAACTTTACATAAATGTGTTCCCTTGTTAATCATTATAATGACAATGAGAGCTTATTAAGCTCTCAATTTCACACCCATGTACTTAATGTTTATACTATACTGTTTAATACTGATTACAAAAATTAGAAAGAATGCGGACGTTAGTGCATAATCATAAACTTAAATATATTTATGATATTTAAATTGTGGTACAGTGAACAGATGTCATCTACATTTACTTGGCTTAATTAAGACTACAGATTAACATTTCCAAGTTTTAAACTATCAGAAACGAAAATCAATTGGACCACTTGATCTAAGGTAATTAGAGAAATATATTCATCTTATTAGATCTTTGGATTAGAGGTAATTTGAAACCAGCAGTGATCAAGCAAGATACCACATCAAAAATAATCTATCAGACATCAATAGTATATAAAGTCATTCTTTGTAAAAGGAAGAGCCAGAGGAAGTTTTATTATGTGTAAAAGTTAGTCGTATAACTGACAAGTACAGACTTACGTGAGGTTCCAGTGAAAGGGAGGCCATACAATACAGCTTAGATGATTTATTTGGTCTTTTATTTGAAGAGACTTATTCTTTAAAGGTATTGCATTTGCTGATATATCAGTTGAAGTATATCACATTTTGAATATGATATTTCTCTGAAGAAATCAAAATAATGTGTTCTTTCCTTTTATGACATACAACAAAAAAGACTGACTTTTCAAAGATTCTAACAGTAACTACAGCTTATAGTAATTAGGCAAAATACTCAGACTATTACATGATGTTTAAAAATAAAGCATAACCTATAAAACAGATATCCAAATGACATAGGACTTAAACAAACAGGTTTCCTAGTTTCAGAGTTATATATAAATCATCTTGATCTTTTGATACAAATCAAAAATTGTCCCACCTAGGATCTGCGTTCAGTGTAGAATGAATCTACTGTAATTTTAGTCTGTCTTCGTGGACTTGACATATATTGATAAACTAACAGAAAAAGTCTTCTCAGAAGGAAAAACCATCACTATATTATACTTTGACTAGAAACTCAATTATTTCTTAAGATGCCATATGACTGTACTTTGGGGGCTCTAACTTCTAAACTGGTGCCCTATAGACACAGGCTTAGTATAGATCCATTCTTTATGAGGCTTCTATTCATAAAAATGTTGCATACTCATACTTTTTTCCTGATTGTATATTACTTTAGAAGAAAATCAGCTAATGGGAGAAATTTACAGGAAAAATTTTTAGGATTTCTCAGAACATTCTTAAGATGTGTCAACTTATTCTTTAGTAGATTACAGAATTGTTTTTCTTTTTTAAGCAAAGCTTATTAATGCTCAAGTTGCCTAGTGTTGCAAGCTTTTGGGGACTGATTATAAATGCACTGCTCTGTAATACTGATACATGACACTTAATTATGGACTTAAGCCAAAGGAGAAATATCAAAGTTAATGGTTCAAAAGTTAAAGGTCCATAAACCAGTAGTTTTCCTTTTTTAATATGCAACAAAGAGGTCTATAAATGGAGCACTAGAACAAAAGATACATTAAAAAATAAAACATAATTCTACCCTATTTTTGGTCAAGAACATTAAAGCAAGAATAAAGGAGGAGTATGCTCAGAGCAGGGGCAGTGAGGAAATGGCTGGACCAATACACGTCCCCTGCACCTTCACATGGCTGCTGGGCAGGGCCAGTGAGACAGGGCTCAATACTGGAAGAAGTTATACTGGACAAATTAACCTCAAAAAAAAAAAAAAAAGGAAAAAACAAGATAATGAAGAAAAAATTGAAAAAAAAACTGATGAGGAAATGTGGTAATGTATATCAATAAAAATCTTTAAAAATGTTAATATATATTAAAACCTTAATGATCAATGATCCCTAGAAAATCCTAATAATCAATGTTACAATCAGCAAACACTGTGGTTCCAAAAACAAGTAGAACAATATATTTCTTTCAAAAGCTTCTCCAAAACCTTACATTCTTCACATATGATAGTCATCAAATACATGTTTGAATAATTTAAAATTATGAATATATGTGTATATATGTGTATGTAGATATGTGTATATATAATATATGTAATTTTTAAAAGCTGTTTTTAAAAGATTAGGTAAACGGTAGTCATTCAGAAAGTTCCCAGTAAATTCAGTGTAACACTTTTCTGTGGCTACTTAACTAGCGCCCTGTGTAACTAACGCAAGCAGCGTTTATTACAATTTAAATTTGTGTAACAAATGTTATAACAAACTATTAATGGGTGAGCCAGAATAGCTATCTTTTAAAATGCCCTTACTTCCTAATATGTCTCTGTCCTTTTAAGAATGAAAATGTGTAATTTGTATAAGGAGAAACTTCTAGTTTATGAAAAACTAAGTGTCATAGAAAAGTATGTCTTTAGGAATCTGTCTATTTAACAACATACATTTAACCAACGTTGACTGAGCACTTATGTGTTCTCAGGCTTTGGATGCAGCAGTAAAGCGGGCAGACAGCGTTCCTGATCTCTCACTTCCCGCTGTATGTGGAAGTTACCACATTTTCCTGTGTCTTGTCTGCTCCAATCACAAATACAGACTCAGTTTCTCAGAGGCTGCAGATGGTCATTGGCTTGGACAGTTTAGCAGTGTTTTCCTTTCACATGGTGAACGAAGTCTTATAGTTATTCTTCTGCTGATTACAGAAGCAGAAGGTAAGACTAAGAACATTGGGTGTATGTTAGATTCTCAAAACAAAAACAAACAAATCAGAAAACTAAAAGTGCTAAAAACAGTTTTAATCAACTTTTCCAGTGACTTGGTATTATCCGTTCAATATAAACTCAGACATTTGGAGTAGCTGCTTCACTCCCTGGGTTATGGCCCTACAAGGCTGTGCCTGTTATCAGTCTATTGATCCCATTTGTCTTCATGGACACCACACCCTCAGACAGCAGGTGAGCAACCAGGGATCATAAAAGAAGAGACGAAAGGCATCTGAGATTGGACTGTTAACATAAATTGGATGATATACACTCGTACTGTTATTTCTATAGGAGAAAATTTGGCAAACATTTGACTAATTTCATTAAAGAACACAGGAAATTTGGATCATTTCAAGTACCATTCATCATCATGTGAATACCTGAGAATGAGTGTTTATATTTGATTAAATCAACAAAACAATTTCAACAGTCCTTTCCTCTCTGTGTTATTATAAATCTTACCTTGAAATCATTAGTATTTCTTTAAGTGCTGAAAAGACCCTCTTTGTATGGCATGAGGAATAAGCCTAAGATTTTACCAAATTGTTCATGTTTCTGTTAGTTTTTAAGTTTATATGAAAGTATTTGCCAATATACTTGATTGAAATTATATATATATGTATGTATGTATATATATATATATATATATATGTACTTAGTATATATATATATATATATGTACATATATATATATATGTACATATATATATATATATATGTACATATATATATATGTACTTAGTATAAATAAGAATATTCAGGACACAACATCTGAACAGACATTGTTCAAGTCTGCCACTGCAGCAAGCACAGCAGTGTTCCCAAATAAAGTTCTGTGTGCCCAGTAAGTTTAATATATAAGGCTCTCCAAATGCTGGCTTTTTGCGAAAAAAGGGAACACGCAGAACACATGGGTTACTGCCATACATTTTAGCTACAACCAACAGTGGATATGATCAAATCATTGCAGCTACTTATTGTTTTTCATGCTTCCTGTCACTTTGCCATATATTTCATTTAATTATTGCTTTAAATGAAACAATTCAAAAGTCATTCTTTTTTTTGCAAAGAAAAAACCTGGAGTTAGATGAGAGAATTGTAATTTAGAGAGTTAGCATCAAGCCAGGATAAACAGGTATTACTTAGTAATGGAGTCCCATCATTACACACAAAAATTACATATAATTGATCATCTTTCAAACATGCAGTATGTATGAGACTACAAAATCAGTACTGCAAATTGGTTGAACTGTAGTCTTCCACTTTCTCAGCTATGTAGTTGCTTCAAGAAAATTAAGTCCACAATTTTCTCTTTGCTTTTCCTTTCTGACATTAAGTGTGATCAATAGGTTTATGTTTCATTTCATTTCATTCCCATGAGGTAGGTGATCTACAAGACCACAAACACACCAAAAACAGAAATGACTTTATACCACTAATTCTGGTTGTTTTCATAGACCTAATCCTGGAAGTAGGAGCTGCTGATGGGCAAGTCACAGCCTGGATTTAGCCCACAGGCAAATTTTGTTTAACCAGCACAATATTTTAAACGTTTGGAAATTTTGTGAATCATTTCTAATCTTTGACTTCTCTTGAAGATCAGAAAAAATCTTTCCATATGGATCCACGTTCCCATATGGTAACAAGCAGCTGGACGTGATCTGTATCTGCCACAGGCTCCACCATTCCTACTGCCTTACATACGGTGCTCTGCATTGATTCAAACTGCCTGTAGAATACCTACATTTTCTGGCTTGGCTGCATTTTTCCATGACTTGGTCCCTAGCCCAATCAGAACACAGCAATTAAACTTTCCCTACATATTTAATTGGTATTTCCTATTTGCTTCCTTATCAATTTTGTATTGACTAACTAGATTCATACAGCATATGATACTGAAGAGTACAAGACTATAGAGACTGAAATCTCATTTTATGAACGATGAAAACTGAAAAAGCTAGAGTTTGAGTTAGCATGTGCCCTCTGGCCACTTGTCCCCAAAGCCTGAAATCTTAACCCAGACACTGTCTGTGTGCCTGTGGTTCGGACCATTGCACAACCTGACCTATGTAGACAATTCCTTGGACAAAACTGATTCGGATTTTTCTGGAATCCTAAATTGTAAGTACTAAACCCCTTCAGAACCTCTTCGATGTCAAGAGTTTAAGTTGAAGCATTATCATTATAAATTATAATAATTGGTTCAAATCCTATAATAATGCCTTTCAATGAAAACTAAGGTATTATTTTTAGTTTTTAAAAAAATGTGTATAATGCTAAAAATGGCATTTATCTGAAGATGGTAAAACCTCTTATAATACATATATGCAATATGTGAGAATAATATATGTCTGATTTTCTTACCTCTATAATCCTTAATCTACCCTGTTAACCTTCTATATTTCTTACATTGTTTGAGATGATAAACAGAAACGGTGCAGAAAGATACTTGTTTAAATTTTACAAAACCAAAGAACTGTAATGAGCCTGATTCCACTCTCCTTAGCATACGGTTTCTTTTATTATATGGCACGGTAAGTAAATGCATTAAATCTCTGCTCTTTGATCCGTGTTTTTAAATTTATCACTTTAGTTTTCTCAGTTTAGCATAAATGAGCTTTACTTCATTTTTAAATTTCATTTCTGACACATTATCTATAATTCAAGCATGCTGCTACCAGATGGAAATTATTTCAATAATGTGCAGATGAAAATCTTAAAGAAAAATTCAAATTCCTAAAAGGATTATTGGGAAATGTAAATTTACCATAAAAATCCAAACCACGCACATTTATGTATAAGATGCTTTTCCCAACACAAATACACACATAAACACACACACACTCACATGCAAATCCCATTTTCAAAGATAATTTGTGTAATATTTTATATTCTCACTACAGATATGAAAGTGTTTTCTGTCACTCAATAATGTGTCTTATCCCTCTCTCCATATTAAAATAGGTAGATCTAGCTTATACTCAATGGCTGCATAGCATTTAATTGCATGATAAACCTAAATTTATAAAGCCACCTCTGGTAAAATGTGGGTTATTTTTTCCTTTTTCTTTTCTGTGTATTACAAAATTTAAGTGAATATATTTGTATATACATCTTTTCACACCTGTATGAGGTAAAATGAGGATAAATTTTTAGAAGTAGAATGGCTGGATCATACTGTCAGGAAGTAAGTAGAGTAGCTTAAAAATGACTTCTGAAAATACTACATTAGTTACAACTTTTGTTATCTCAGCATCAAGAATAGAGAATGTTTGTCTCTCATACTTTTTTGGACACTGAGTGTTACCAGTTATTTAAAACCCTGGGACCTTATGTAATCAATCAGTTTGTGTCATTTGTATTTTTACCTATAAAATCTTTATAGATTTTAGTATATTTTTCTTTCTCATAATAAGACATATTAAAATAACAAATGTGAGCATCATTACTAAAATACATCTTAAAAAGTAACAAATACTAGTCAATAGAGAAAACTGCTCCTGTCTAATTTCACCATTCTGACCAAACAATTGAATATTTGAATTCACTTCATAACTCATTCCTCACCACTTTAGATATGACAGTTTAAGTGTCCTTTGAGACACATACCATTTCCATTACTATTTGAAGACCATTTTGAATGAACTCAAACGGCGTCAAGGACCTGGGGGAGTTTGTTCTCCTCTGGCTTGACCAAATAAATGCGTTAGTTTCCATTTTTCAGTTACTCTCTCTCAATCCATCACAGAAATTTTAGTCATTTATGTGTGTGGTTTCTGGTGAAAAAAATGGAATTTACTTTTTTTTTGATAGATAAGGTAATTAATTCTCTCCCTGTTTATTCAAAGGAAGATTTTATCTACTATATAATTTTTCCATTATTCTAAATTTAAATGAACTGGAACTATATAGTGAATAATTTTTTATAGATATTCTTTTCAAGGATGTTACAGTAAAAATCTCTCTTAGATATAGAATATTGGTAAATGAATTCTCTAGAATTACTTCAGAAGGCTTTCCATACCAAAATAAGATATTAAAAAATTTTGAAGACATAAAGAAAATAATAACTACAAAACAAAATCAAAACTGCTAAACATGGCATTTATCCTTGTGATCAAGATGTATTAAGTAACTTCAGGCATTGTGGAAAAACTGTTTCAAGCAGAAAGCACTATTTCACTGAACAATTTCTGGACATGGTAATAGTTCAGTGGTATAGTAGCCCCAAGAAGAATCAGATAGAAGAATAGAACACAACTTTTTAGTAAAGTCAGGGAATTGGTGCAGGACTTCTGATCCTCATTTCCCTGAATACAGATTATGTGTTTTACATTTGTATTCATTCTTCAACACACCATTCCAAATGTTTTTCATCATATTAACGTGGGTGTTCCCCAAAACCTCCTTTGCTTCTTGATGTTTAAGTTAACATTTTCTCCTAAATACATATCATTTTTAAAAAGTTTTAAGTCACCTTTTAGCCAAAAAATTTTTATTTACAAGTACAACTAATTAAGCTTTTTCTGTTTCTTTTTTCTAAACTTCTGTGAGTTTTTCAAATCTAGGCTGCTCAACAGGAAAAATGATGTATTTCTTATGAATAATCGATGGCCAACTTTTCTTAAATTACAAGTTACTTTCAGAACTCACTTTATGACACACTGCAGAGAATTTCTGAAGCCACACCAAGAGTACTAAGAAACTGAAAACAACATACTGTGGAAGAAGGCAAAGAATGGCATTTGTGGTCACTACATAAGGGGTTCCACGATATAGAATAGAATAGTTCACTCACTATGGCACATACAAATTTCTGCTTTATCATGCAGAATAATTTCATAACAACCTCTAGGGTCACCTCATTCTTGAACTGAAACATTTACTTTCAGAAATAAGTATTTTTTCCAAATAAAAATAACAATAAAAATAGGGGTTAAACATATTCAAACATGGATAGACCTCAATCTTTCCCTATTTTAAATGAATATTATCATACTCTCCCCTGTTAAAAACACCTGGGGAAAGTCCCAACTAAACCTGAGAATACGTCCAAACTAAACATTTATGTAAATACCAGAGCCTACCCTTACAAATCAAACTCCAAATCATCAGATATTGAGTTATGGGACCCCCAGTGCTTCCTGAGTCACCCAAAGTGGGTAACCAATGTCTTCCTGGATCAGTACCTACCAAGAGGCCACTGCCCTCCAACACTTGACTTCTTGAGTCACCCAAAGTGGGTAACCAATGTCTTCCTGGATCAGTACCTACCATGAGGCCACTGCCCTCCAACACTTGACTTTGCGTCTCTCATTTGTACCCTTACTCACTTTTGACTGGTGTTTATATTTTGTTTTTGCATTGGATTCTTGGCAAACACTCCGCATTTTAGCTGGGGCTCAGTTTTAGTGATACGATCCTGGAAAATTCAGCAGGGTGGTTAAAAGCCCAGGCTCAACTCAAATAGTTCTAAATTTACATTCTAGGCACATTACTTACTCTACAATCTTTGGCAATATATATAGTTGGTCTGAGAAACGCTTCTTCATGTAGAATATGTTATATTACAGAGTGGTTTTAAAGATTAATTGAGAAACACATGTGAATTGATTGGCTTAGTGCTGAGAATATGTTAAGTGCTCAATAAATACAGCTATTAGTCTTGTCATTTATAGGAACTCTCCTGAGTAGAATGAAACACCTTAGTTGTGGTCCCACTGGACCCATACATATCTCAGGATCAGCCCCCTTGCTTGCATAGGATAGTTTCACTCTCTCCCCACCACTGAATGGGACAGTGAGGAGAGTGAGACAAAGGCATCCAGTCTTACAAACGTCCTGCGTGCCCCACAGACCCAGTGCCATTTGGCACACAGAAGCAGCACTCATCTAATATGCATAAGGGGAGGATCATAATTTTCCTGTACTAATTGACTCTGAATATGTATTGTTGGAAGGAATAATAAAAATGATGATTCCCTTGGCACTTTATTTAGTTGCCTCCAAAATGCAGACCATTGTACAAAATGTTTACAGGGTGATTTTGTACCATACAAGTAAATGGCATGAATTCATGAAGGAGGTGGAATTTTCCTTTAAGTACGTCTGTAGTTGGCTGTAACCTATAGAAGAATATGTTATGAATGCTAACTCCTGGCTATAAGGACAAAAGAAGATCAAGAATGTTACATAATCCTGCTGGGTAATCTTAAAAGTCATTATATACACTTCAGAGTAAAGTAAAAAATTTAAGCCAATCCAATAAATTGATACTATATAATTCATCTTCCAAAGGATTTGAAAAAAAAAAGAATTTAGTCTCTGACCTAGTATGGTCAATGACTAATAGTCTTTAAAACAGAGGATCAAAGAGTGACTGTTTTATATTTTGAGAGAACTGTAGATTGTCTTTGACTGACTTCTAAAAATAAATCTTGAGCCTTTTGAAAAAAGGAAAAGTTGGATCAATTCCTGACATCATGCACCAAAATTAATTCCAAGTTGATAAAATAATTATACGTTAAAAAAAAAAAAATACAACTTAAAATACAGCAGGAGTAACTACACATGCAAAACTTTCTGTAACTTGTGAATGGCCTATGTATGACTTAAAATCAATTAACAATAAAGATACATAAGTCGATATTATAAAAATGATAGTGTTTAAAAATCTTGGCATGCCAAATACAATCATACATAAAATAAAAAGACAAATATAAAACAGAAAAAATTTTGCAATGTATATCATGGACACAATGTTAATACGCCTAATATATAAAGATTCTCTGATAAGAAGAGAAAAAGATCAATGTTTTTAGAACAATGAACTAGAATAATAATCAGTTAGTTCGCAATAAAAATGCAAGTGGATCTAAGACATTAAAAAATTATATATGTATGAATCTTTTGACTCAACGATTCTGTTTTGAAAAACTACCACAGCAGTACCTTGCAAAATATGAAGAATTTTATATTCATGACTAGTTACTAAATGACTAATTTTAATAGCAGGAGATGGCAACAATCCACCAGTCCATCAGCAGGAGAGTGAATAAAGTATGGATTATGTAGCCTCATAAGGAATAACCCTGTGGGGATTATTGCAATAAGGAAACAATAGAGAAATGGATATATAATAATAAGCTACCATTTATATGAGTAAGGAGAAAACATGATTGTATATGTGTCTGTATTTTTAATCAAACAAATAATGAAGGGATAGATAACTTTTTTTTTTTTTTTTTTTGGCTGTGTTGGGTCTTCATTGCTGCGTGAGGGCTTTCTCTACTTGTGGCGAGCGGGGGCTACTCTTTGTTGCAGTGTGCGGGCTTCTCATTGCGGAGGCTTCTCTTGCTGCTGAGCATGGGCTCTAGGCACATGGGCTTCAGTAGTTGCAGCAGCGGGCTCAGTAGTTGTGGCTCGTGGGCTCTAGAGTGCAGGCTCAGTAGTTGTGGTGCACGGGCTTAGCTGCTCCGCAGCATGTGGGATCTTCCCAGACCAGGGCTTGAACCCGTGTCCCCTGCATTGGCAGGCAGATTCGTAACCACTGTGTCACCAGGGAAGTCCTTACATAACTTTTTTAAATGTTTAGCTAAAGCTAGAGGCAAGGAATAGGGTAGATATGACAGGGTGAGACGCTAGACTTTTTTGACCATATCTTGTTTTACAGACTTGACTTTGTAAAAATACAAAATTTTTTACAAAACCATATGACAATTAAACAAAAACAATCTCTAAAACAATTTAAAATAAAATGGAATAAAGAAAACTAAATACATATTTGGTTGATGGTAGAGTGATAATAAATGATATTAAAACACAACCGTCTGCCTAGACATTACCAAAGGGATATAATGTAAAGATTAAAAAAACCCCAAAACTGGGGGGACTTCCCTGGTGGCGCAGCGGTTATGAATCTGCCTGCCAATGCAGGGGACATGGGTTCAAGCCCTGGTCCGGGAAGATCCCACATGCCACGGAGCAACTAAGCCCGTGCGCCACAACTACTGAGCTTGCGCTCTAGAGCCTGCGAACCACAACTACTGAGCCCGTGTGCCACAACTACTGAAGCCCGCGCACCTAGAGCCTGTGCTCCGCAACAAGAGAAGCCACCACAGTGAGAAGCCCAGGCACCACAGCGAAGAGTAGCCCTGGTTCACTGCAGCTAGAGAAAGCCTGCACTCCCAATACAGGGGGCTGGGGTTTGATCCGTGGTCAGGGAACTATATTCTGCAGCCGCAGCTAAGACCCGGTGCAGCCAAATAAATAAATAAATATTTTTTAAAAAAACAAACCTTAAACTATTTTCAGTAATCAATTTTTGCAAGTGGTGCTGGTATTGTTACTATGAGATTTTTGTACATACGTTGCAGAGTAAAAAAGGTGAGTAATTATGTGGTACGATAAGGACAAACTATCAAGTATTATTGAGAATTAGAATCCTCTGTTTGGGAAAAAGAAGAAAACCATGCAAAACAGAAGGGGTTAAACAAAACTCCCATGGTCTTGGTTTTGAATTGCAAGTATCAATATACACTACTCATGTAGTTTATCTTAAAATTATATTTCCTAGCTCCCGCAACTGAAAAAGTCTAGAAACAATGACCCACTCGATATCAAGCAGCCCTGGTTATCACCCAGGTGTAATATCAAAGTTCTAAGATCTGTTTTTACTAAAAGGAACTAGGGATTCTCGAAAAAAAAAAAAAAAGGCTGATTCCGGGTCTTAGTCAAGAGATGGTTAAGTAAACACTAGGACATATTTCAGAACAGTTATCAAGAAAATTATAAAAGATTGAAAGGGCTATATGCCAAAAGGCCTCAGCAACCATCCTGAAGAGGCTCCCCTGGCCCATTATAGGAAATTTGAGTATAAACAGATCAAAAATTAAACACATATTCAAATGTTTATAAGTGATCTAAAGCAACACAGAACAAACAAAACTAACTAGTCACCTCCAGATGACAGGGAACTAAGTCATTCTTTTGAATATCTAGTACATAAAGGGATATAATCAAACATTTATCCAGCCTCTCCTATACATACTGTGCCACCAATAACCAAATAACAGATATGCTGAAGTTTCTATTTTTAGAAGTATTCCAATTAATAAGTGAAGGAGTAATAGAAGGAAAATAGCCTCATGCAACATTAATACATACTGAAAGATCTTGGCATTGAGCATAAATGTTTCTAACATCACAAAATAAGAGACTTATAAGTATCATGGGCTTCTTGAAAAATCACATTACCACTCATGACGCTGGTCTTATGAAAGAAAAACAAATCTAAGTATGATCACCTCTCTAGATCAGAGGACTGTTAAACTACAGCACAGGGATCAAATCAGTAATGCTCAGACTGTAGAAAGCTTTGCAGGATAACCTCCTGGCTTTTCCAACAATAAATTGCACGTGATAAAGGGAAAAAAAAGTCGAGAGAGAGAGATGAAACAGAACTTATAGATTAAAAGAGTCTTAAGAGACATTTGAGTCATTATGAGATATTGACAGTATTTGAAATATTCTCTAATCAAATGTGGAAAAATTACTATATTCATGAGGTCATTGGAAATTTGAACATCGACTTGAAATGTCATAAGAAGTAATTATTATACATTTTAGGTAAATTAATTGCATTGTGATAGCATGAGAAAATAATTCTTATATTTTAGGGCTGCATATGGAAATATTTATGGATGCGATGATATAATCTGGGATTTGCTTTAAATAATATGGTTGTGGGGAAATGACTGGTAGAATTGATAAAACAAGACTGGCTACAGATGGATAGTTTTGAACGTACATGTGTCTTCATTAATCTAGTCTGTATTTTTTTTGTATATGTTTGGCATTTTCCATGCTGAAAGTTAAAAATAAATAAAATAATTTCATTCAGGCCTTAACTTCACAGTTAGCACTAATAAAGTAAGCAAGTCCAACTTTTGCAAAATAAAAATAAGTAGCTTGGGCTTCCCTGGTAGCACAGTGGTTGAGAGTCCGCCTGCCGATGCAGGGGACACGGGTTCGTGCCCCAGTCCGGGAGGATCTCACATGCCACGGAGCGGCTGGGCCCGTGAGCCATGGCCGCTGAGCCTGCGCGTCCGGAGCCTGTGCTCCACAACGGGTGAGGCCACAGCAGTGAGAGGCCCGCGTACCGCAAAATAAATAAATAAATAAATAAAAAAAAGTCATTACCATTTGAGAGTGGTGCTACACCAAGAGGTAGGAAACACAGATGAAGTACATTGTATTCATTCAAAGAGAGAAAAATAAAAGGAAACTAAAAAAACAGGATAATTCAAAGAACAGAAGATTCAAAAGGTGCTTTAATCTTTATTTAGCAAAATAAGAAAATGTCTTACCACATTTAAAAAAAGGAGTGTCTTCAATAGAATTTACTGCTAAAAATAGCTATAGTTCATTTTAGTCACACTGCATTGCTTTGTGGTATTAAATCTAAACACGACTGAGTTATGCAAGTCAGCCTGCCTTTAGGATTCTTCCACCAACACTGCTTTTCGTAGATGTGGGTATCTAATAAGGCCCAGTAAAGCAGAGCTTTGTCATTGTGCGCTGCTGACTGATCCTAGAGTAGCACAGTTTGATGTCACTAATGCTTCATGAATAATACAGGAGTAGTGGTAAGGGCCTGAGTGGGCAGGGTCATCTGGCAACTGCTTCTGGGGAAATGTCCGATGGTTCTGTCTCCTGGTGTCTAATTTTAGAGAATTTATTTCTGCATTACAAAGCTGCTTTAAGGGGTGCAAATATATACTGTGGTTTACAAAACTGTACATACACATTACATCATCGTGTCTTTGGCACATCTATGTGTTTGCCATATGGCAGCATGCTGAACTGAAAATGTAAATTACATAACTCAAGTTTTCTTTGACAGCAAACAAAATTACTATGGGTAACAATGATCAAACTTCATCATATTCCAAATAATATTATAACTTGATGAGTTAGCGGAAAATTGTCTAAATGCCAATTATAATTGATAAATTGAAAGCAAATCACAGTGCACAAAGGAGAAAACAATTTAATAGAAATAAATATATGTTGAAATTATGCACCAACAATATACTAGATAAAGTGATCTTAAACTTTTAGATACTGATTCAAACCTTAATTGTTGAGGATAAACTGAATTTGGAATGGGACTTTTTTGGCTACTATGTGTGGAAGGAGTCTGGAGGCTTGAAACCTGCTCCTTGATTATCGGAAGCTGTCAATCTAACTTAAACTGGCAGATGTGCTTTCACAGCTGGGGCCATATTGAGATCTTCATGTTTGGGCCTTTGGGAGAAAAAATGGTGCATAAAACAGCAAGCACCTTTGTGAAGTTCCTTTGTAGCACAGATAGATAGAAGCTACAATGTTTTCTTAACACACTCCTAGAATTGACTGTAGCTTTTCCCTCAACCCCAATAAACCACATTGATTTTATGAGTGACTATGTCACTGAAGTTCACACGGAAGGAAATAAAACATCAAATTTTTCTCACATAGCCTATCTCACAGCCGTGTGAAATTAAAAAAAATTTACTTTGCAAGTTAACTTCTAAAATTAATTATTGTTATAAAAATATTCAATGGCACTGAAATCATTCTGCAATTTTAAGATATTCTAACACATCTTCTCAATTTAAAACACTGAAAGATTTTTCTGCAACTTTTGTCTTTCTAGAATAGCTACCTGAAGGTCATATTAATTAATGAATGTGAGTATAGTAAATATCTAGATTTAATTAGAAATTTAAAGTTTAAAATGTTAGCTTTATCAACTGGAGTTTGATACTTCATTTTTATGTTTTCTTACAGATTTCTATTGATCATCGTAGCATTTTTAGAAAGTCCACAGAATCTCTGAGTCATTTCTACATGATGCATGTATTCCCTTCCCTATGAATGTCATTCACAGAAAGTTACAATGTGATAAAGCACAACACTGTCGATCTCTATGGATTAGCAGTGCAGTCTCCTGAGACAATACACAGAAAATATCCCAAGGTTTGTTTGGAGAAGAGTTGAACTGAGGTCACTTTCCAAAACAACAAACTGCTCTCTATGACCCTGAAAGGTTAGAGTTTAGGAATTTCCTGGAGAGATTGTGTTTTGTCTAGCATTTCTTTAAACGTATCAAAGGACTCAATTAGCAATGGTAAAACTGTCTTAATCAAAGATGTAAAAAGGGTGTGAGTATAACAAAATATATTGAGAATTAGAGGGGAAGGAAAAGGAAGACAGCAATTAGGAATCATAAGCAAAAGAAAAATGCTTAGACAGAGAAAGACAAATAACACATGATATCGCTTATATGTGGCATCTAGAAAAAGGGTACAAATGAACTTATCTACAAAACAGAGACAGAGTTACAGTTGCAGAAAACGAACTTATGTTTACCAGGGGGTAACTGGGGAGGGATAAATTGGGAGACTATATACATGCTACTATATATGCAATAGATAACTAATAAGGACCTACTGTATAGCACAGGGAACTCTATTCAATACTTTGTAATGGCCTATATGAGAAAAGAATCTAAAAAAGAGTGAATATATGTATAACAGATTCACTTTGCTGCACATCTGAAACTAACACAAATTGTAAATCAACTATACTCCAATAAAAGTCTTTTAAAAAAGAAAAAATAATGCTTAAATTTATGCTAAACAAAAGTCAAGTAGGTTATGTGGTTCTGTTTATTGTACTCTTCTTATTCATTTGCAATAATTTATTTTTTAATTGTATTAGAATGGTTTTGGGTAAAATACTATACACGTAAATGATACTCCTGCCAGCAGCTAACATTTTTCTCCTGAACTTACTGTAACTCAGTTAATAATATTTGTGCCTGGTCATACGTGGGTATATCACATATCAGTAGAGTGAATCTCAAATTCCCCAAATCCATTATAATGCCATAGCAGTGTCACAGCAAACCTTCCACCGCAGACACTTCTTTCTTCTCTTTTTTTTTCAGTAGTAGTTTCTATGTGTTGAAAGAGACCTGCCTGGAGATGATGGTCTGAACCAAACCATCTCTTCAGCTCCCTTCTAATCTTATATTTTAATCAAAAACTAAACTCCACAAGGTGGTATATTAAGCAAAAATAGTTTTTATTAGCAATCTCTATCTCAAATATAAGTACCTTGAAGAAACCATGAGTTCAAAACACATACGTTTAAGTCTACTTTTTGCAAACGTACTCTAGCAACTGTCCTGAATTTTTCGATTCTGTCTGTGTTCCAAAATTCTCATGTGATAGGTCAAATTCATCACTCAACTGAATTATCTGCATAAGTAGGACTTTGTCCCAACTCAGCCTCATATTCATGTTACTCTTGGATCTATACCATGAAATTTAAGATGATACCTACTCCCAATTTTTATTGGGGTCATGTATGAATTTGGCAAGCAATACCATATGTGCACTTAACCACTGAGCTGCACGGTGAAGTTAAAATGCCCATGAATGTAGGTGCTCTAAACGGGTGCATCATGATAATAAAGGTCAAGGAATGTCAAGTGGACCAGGTAGAAACAACATCATTATGCTACATATATAAAAATATTTTTTTCTATGTAATGAATGATTTGCTATAATTTCTAATAACACAAACCCAAATACTTTAGTCAAGTATGAATTATACCTACATATTCTGAAAAAAATTAAAGCTCCAGTCCTTAAAAAAAAAAGTGTTTGGGCCACTTCTATGAAGGTAAAGCTACAAATAGTAGCCGGATACGTTGTGACTGACGAGGCTTTGTTAGTCACCCTATCTATGGATTGCTGTATGAGGGAAACATACTTTCTGAAAAAGCCCTTTTCCAGACTCTACAACAGAGAAATGGGCCAACAAAAAGGAAGATGTCCCCAGAGCCTATCTTGGACAAATAATGTTAGGCTCTCTTATTTGGACCAAAAGTTTTTTTGTAAATTTATGCTGAAAAAAAGAATCATAGGTATTAATTTGATGAATACTTATTACTAACAATATGTGATATCATCGGGATCTGGTCAGGAAAATAAGAGAAACCAGATTAAGCAGAAATAAAAGTATAGTAAACAAGCAGAAAGCACGTGTGACCAAATGACATTTTGTCCCTGTTGGTGCTCCCTACTGTGGGAGATCTTTTAAAACTAGAGACCACATGGCACTCAGCAACTTATCAGACAAAAACTTAAAAATATCTTTATGCTAAACTTTAAAAATTTATACTAAACTTCAAGAATTATTATATTTTGAGGTAAGTTATCATGAAAATATACTATTATGTTCCTTAGTAGATAAAATCTTGGTAGATAATATTTATTGTCCTTGGTAGACATCACTGAAATCTTTATTTTAAAAGGAGGAGATTAAAACTCAGATAAAATTTATAATTATTAACATAGCAAAAATATTAATAACTACTTAGAGGTCATAAGAAAACAGTTTTAAACTGAAATGTCAGAACAATGATGTTTAGAAATTCCTAAATTCGAGGGAATTCCCTGCCGGTTCAGTGGTTAGGAATCCACGCTTCCACTGCAGGGGGCATGGGTTCGATCGCTGGTCGGGGAACTAAGATCCCGCAAGCCATGCAGTGTGGCCAAAAAAAAAAAATTCCTGAATTCTAGTTTAATCTTCTTTTTCTGTCTATTATTATCCCTTATTCTAAGGATGTAAGTTTATTCCTTACACTTTCACATTTGCAGCCTGTCAGAACTTCACTGACATTGACAAAAAGCTGGTACCAAGTAATTCTCCTGTTGTGTGTTCTTGTTATTTTGATGTAGAGGGTCAATGCTTTTAGTGTCATCAGGCCCACCACCTACTAATTCTTCATGTATAAAGCACAGATAAGAATGTCTACTTCAGTTTATGATGAACATATTAAAGGAAAACATGGGTGTAAAGCATAGTATCTGGACAGAGGAAAAAGTAGATAATTGGTAGTTATTCGAATTATTACAATAATTTCATTATCATTAAAGCCAGCAGTAATAACCTTGAACTCAAGATGGTCAAAGCTTTGACCTTGTGATAACTAAGTAACTGCACTGAATTATGTCTAACCACATAGTCACTGATATTCATACATAACATGAAATTTAAGAGGAATAAAATAATAGCTATCAATCCTCCATCTATAATTTTTTTGGCCTTTATTTCTAAGATTTCTTACATACTTAATGATAGCCAGTACTTCTGGGACATATAGAGTCATCTTACCTCTGAGATCCATAATATATACCCTGTTTCATCTGTCAGCTCTTTATTTTTCTTCTCCTATCAGCTATTCCTCTTGCATGTATAGAAACATACCTAATAATGAGGAATTTTCATACAAAAAATTATTTGAAAAGCCAATCTACAGACCTATCATAGTAAAAACAACGAAACACACACACATATGCACGCACACACGCACAAATATTAGTCCACCACCATCCACATTCCTCCCTTTTCTTATCACCCTGATCCCTCCAACTCCAGATAATTTACAATCTTACCTATTTCTGTTCTTATAACTTAGATGGATGGTACACAAGGGACATTGGCCATATATAGTTCCAAGGCAGCTTATTTTTTTTCCAACATAACCTAGTCAAGGTTTTGTTTTTAATATATAGACTTCATTTATTATGCATTGGGAAACATTTTTTCCTATAATTTACAAAAAAATTTTACTAAAGTAGATTTCACTTAGAAATATAATTGAACAAGTAGAAGAGTTAATGAATATGTTACAGAATCAATAAACTCAAAGAGGGGAACATAAAATCATAAAAACTGGCTTTCCCAGTGCCTATGGAATCCTAAAGACATTGCCTTCAGCAAAATTTGTATAACAAAGTACCACATGACAAAGAAGCAACAGAAAAATAAATTTTTAAAAATCTGTAGTCTGGACTTTTAAAACTAAAATTACATGGCATTTTTGTATAATCCTGGAACTCTAGTTTATCAAGCATTACTATAAAATCAAGCTATACATATTTTCTTAAGAATAAAACAGTAACCTCATATATTAACCATGTAATGAAAATTTTTAAAAAATGTTATCACTTATTTATGAAATAAGAAAATGACTATGCTACTTAAAAAAATGCTTAGGCCTTGATTTTAATTCTGAATAGATATGAAGTCTGTGAGTAAAGACTGAATGAAAAAACTGTAGGAATAGGTTGATTTCTATTTTTTTTAACATCTTTATTGGAGTATAATTGCTTTGAAATGGTGTGTTAGTTTCTGCTTTATAACAAAGTGAATCAGTTATACATATACATATGTCCCCATATATCTTCCCTCTTGCATCTCCCTCCCTCCCAGCCTCCCTATCGCACCCCTCTAGGTGGTCACAAAGCACCAAGCTGATCTCCCTGTACTATGCAGCTGTTGCCCACTAGCTATCTATTTTACGTTTGGTAGTGTACATATGTCCATACCACTCTCTCACTTTGTCCCAGTTTACCCTTCCCCCTCCCCATATTCTCAAGTCCATTCTCTAGTAGGTCTGAATCTTTATTCTCGTCTTGCCCCTAGGTTCTTCTGAGCATTTTTTTTCTTTTCTTTTTTTTTTTATATTCCATATATATGTGTTAGCATATGGTATTTGTTTTTCTCTTCCTGACTTACTTCACTCTGTATGACAGTCTCTAGGTCCATCCACCTAAATACAAATAACTCAGTTTAATTCCTTTTTATGGCTGAGTAATATTCCATTGTATATATGTGCCACATCTTCTTTATCTATTCATCTGTTGATGGACAGTTAGGTTGCTTCCATGTCCTGGCTATTGGAAATAGAGCTGCAATGAACATTGTGGTACATGACTCTTTTTGAATTAAAGTTTTCTTAGGGAATATGCCCAGTAGTGGGACTGCTGGATCGTATGGTAGTTTTATTTTTAGTTCTTTAAGGAACCTCCATACTGTTCTCCATAGTGGCTGTATCAATTTACATTCCCACCAACAGTGCAAGAGGGTTCCCTTTTCTCCACACCCTCTCCAGCATTTATTGTCGTTCGATTTTTTGATGATGGCCATTCTGACCAGTGTGAGATGATATCTCATTGTAGTTTTGACTTGCATTTCTCTAACGATCAGTGATGTTGAGCATCCTTTCATGTGTTTGTTGGCAGTCTGTATGTCTTCTTTGGAGAAATGTCTATTTAGGTCTTCTGCCCATTTTGGGATTGGGGGTGTTTGTTTTTTGGATATTGAGCTGCATGAGTTGCTTGTATGTTTTGGAGATTAATCCTTTGTCAGTTGCTTCACTTGCAAATATTTTCTCCCATTCTGAGGGTTGTCTTTTGGTCTTGTTTATGGTTTCCTTTGTTGTGCAAAAACTTTTAAGTTTCATTAGGTCCCATTTGTTTATTTTTCTTTTTATTTCCATTTCTCTAGGAGGTGGGTTGAAAAGGATCTTGCTGTGATTTATGTCATAGAGCGTTCTGCCTATGTTTTCCTCTAAGAGTTTGATGGTGTCTGACCTTACATTTAGGTCTTAAATCCATTTTGAGTGTATTTTTGTGTATGGTGTTAGGGAGTGTTCTAATTTCATTCTTTTACATGTAGCTGTCCAGTTTTCTCAGCACCACTTATGGAAGCAGCTGTCTTTTCTCTACTGTATGTTCTTGCCTCCTTTATCAAAGATAAGGTGACCATACGTGCGTGGGTTTATCTCTGGACTTTCTATTCTGTTCCATTGATCTATATTTCTGTTTTTGTGCCAGTACCATACTGTCTTGATTACTGTAGCTTTGTAGTATAGTCTGAAGTCCGGGAGCCTGATTCATCCATCTCTGTTTTTCTTTCTCAATATTCCTTTGGCTATACGGGGTCTTTTGTGTTTCCATACAAACTGTGAAATTTTTTGTTCTAGTTCTGAGAAAAATGCCAGTGGTAATTTGATAGGGATTGCATTGAATCTGTAGATTGCTTTGGGTAGTAGAGCCTTTTTCACAATGTTGATTCTTCCAATTTAAGAACATGGTATATCTGTCCATCTATCTGTATCATCTTTAATTTCTTTCATCAGTGTCTTATGGTTTTCTGCATACAGGTCTTTTGTCTCCTTAGGTAAGTTTATTCGTAGATATTTTATTCTTTTTGTTGCAATGGTAAATGGGAGTGTTTTCTTAATTTCACTTTCAGATTTTTCATCGTTAGTGTATAGGAATGCAAGAGATTTCTGTGCATTAATTTTGTAACCTGCTACTTTACCAAATTCATTGATTAGCTCTAGTAGTTTTCTGGTAGCATCTTTAGGATTCTCTGTGTATGGTATCATGTCATCTGCAAACAGTGACCGCTTTACTTCTTCTTTGCCGATTTGGATTCCTTTTATTTCTTTTTCTTCTCTGATTGCTGTGGCTAAAACTTCCAAAACTATGTTAAATAAGAGTGGTGAGAGTGGGCAACCTTGTCTTGTTCCTGATCTTAGTGGAAATGCTTTCAGTTTTTCACCATTGAGGATGATGCTGGCTGTCAGTTTGTCATATATAGCCTTTATTATGTTGAGGAAAGTTCCCTCTATGCCTACTTTCTGGAGGGTTTTTATCATAAATGGGTGTTGAATTTTGTTAAAAGCTTTCTCTGCATCTATTGAGATGATCATATGGTTTTTTTTCCTTCAATTTGTTAATATGGTTTATCACATTGATTGATTTGTGTATATTGAAGAATCCTTGCATTCCTGGAATAAACCCCAGTTGATCATAGTGTATGATCCTTTTAATGTGCTGTTGGATTCTGTTTGCTAGTACTTTGTTGAGGATTTTTGCATCTATGTTCATCAGTGATATTGGCCTGTAGTTTTCTTTTTTGTGTGATATCTTTGTCTGGTTTTGGTATCAGGGTGATAGTGGCCTCGTAGAATTAGTTTGGGAGTGTTTCTCCCTCTGCTATATTTTAGAAGAGTTTGAGAAGGATAGGTGTGAGCTCTTCTCTGAATGTCTGATAGAATTCACCTGCGAAGCCATCTGGTAGGTTGATTTCTTGATGACCCAGGATAATGCATGAAATTATTTTCTCCTGTCTTAATTTCTATTGGCATTATTATAACAATATAATATAGTGTTATATTATAATACTATAATATTACTATTTTAATGGTTTAAAAGGTCTCATCTTTAAATATTTCTATTTTTAAAAAATTATTTCACCGTAAATCATAAGGAAGTATTACTCTACATCATTTGAGTCTGTGTCTATGAACAGAAAGAAGAAAAGTAAATTTTGAAATAAATCAAGGAAAATTTTACTTACTGCCATGACAACCATCTAGATATTTCATGTCAGCACAATTTTTACAGTAAATAATGTGAATAATCTTTACATATCTTTCTTTCATTTAGTTGTTAAGAAATCTGAGAGTAGGGCCAGAGAGAGAAAAGATACATGATCATTTATTTCTCTAGTTTTTTCTGGTTTGGGTGCTGATTTACTTAAGTCTTCAGAGACCTCAGCATCCCTATTTTTTAGGAAGGTGAAAAGTAACATGTACTTATGCCGAAGTAACTCAGAGGGTAAGTTGTTATTTTTCCCTTGTTGGTACTGAGGGACAGGTACTCTGGGCACTGGGGAGAACTATGTTCTTAGCAGACCCTTTGTACTATATGAAATACCCTCGCCCACCCACGCAGAGTATAAAAATGTCACAGAGTTCAAAGACAAAACATGGCACCTTACAGTGTTGGGTTAGGTGGAGGCTGCTAAAATCCTCTGGACATATCTAGATTTCAGGCAAGGTAGAGCTGATGTCATTTCCCTGAGTAGGTTGAACAAATATATTTATACAATTCCAACTTGTGATTCTAGATCCATGTCTCCCCACACCCAACTACCATCCTGGCACTGGGCATAAGTACCTTCCCTCATCCAAGTTGCTGGCAGCGTGACTGAGTGATTTGCTCTTATAGGTTTTTGTTTTGATACAGGAAAGAGAAGACACGAGGTCATGAAGTGAGAGACTCATGTTAGGAAATATGCGATTGGGATGACAGACGCTGATATAATGACACTAAGGCAAAGAATGGATGCCCAGCAAGATAAGTAGTGATAGTTTCTCTGAGTGAGACAAGGAACTGGACTGGACTAGAGTTTCAGTGCAATATTTATGGAAAGGAGCATGGGCTGGGGGAAGGGTATGGAGGGATTGTGTGCACAGGGCAGAGGAATGCCCTCCCCTTACCTTCTTGTCACCAGAGCACCACCTGGTGTGTGTGTGTGAGGACAATGGGGAAAGAGTAGCATCAAGGAAGCCTTCCATTCCTCCGTCTAGAGTCTACTCTGTTTTTCCTATTTTCCCTCTTCACCCTTACCTGGTGTATGACAGAGACTGTTCATCTTGTAAATGGGGTTTTCTCTTTATGTGGCTGTTAGGGAACCTGCAGCAAAATCATAGGTGGCACTTTTTTGAACTTGAAATACCATCACCCTCATCTTATTCCCCTACTCAAATTTGCCCTTAGCCAAATTTCCTAATCTGTCTAATTTGAATTCTGTTGTATAATTTTTGATAAGCTTCCTCAAGTCTCCTTTCTAAAGAGGTGACAGATAAATAGATGAATGCGAAACAGATGACTGATGAATATTTATACTCTCAGGCAGACCGTGTAGCATACAGGCTGCATTTAAAGTCAAGATGGGAAGGACTTAAGGAGCAACAGGGATCTTAGGGTGATGGAAAGACATTCTCCCTCCCATCCCCTCCCTCTTCCTCTTCTGTGCCATCGCCAACTCCAATATCACACAGCGCAAAATATAGGGGTCTAGAGGTCAAGGAAGATGAACAAACTAATACTGAGAGAGGCTACAGTAACAGTAAAAGTAGAGTAGGGCTGGCTCATATATTAATCAAAAATTGTGTGTGTGTAACATGCAATATATACTGATTATGTATAATACAAACACACACAAACACATATAAAATCAGTTGAGAGGGCTTCCCTGGTGGCACAGTGGTTGGGGGTCCGCCTGCCAGTGCAGGGGACACGGGTTCGTGCCCCGGTCCGGGAAGATCCCACATGCCGTGGAGCAGCTGGGCCCGTGAGCCATGGCCACTGAGCCTGCGCGTCCGGAGCCTGTGCTCTGCAACAGGAGAGGCCGCAGCGGTGAGAGGCCCGCGTACCGCAAAAAAACAAACAAAACAAAAAAAATAACCAAAAAAATCAGTTGAGAAAGCAAGAGGTTCATGATGCTTGGGGAGCAGGAAGTGCAACCAGGAAAGTGCCTTCTGGACAGCTTCAAACCTAATCTTCATTAGTTGGCATATATGTTATAAATAATTTATACCTCTCCCCAAAGCATTTGAGTCTTAAATTAATTCTGTGCCTTGTAGCTAAAAATTAGACATATCCAATGATACTCATTTCCAGCCTCAAGCTCAGATTCTTGTTTGTGTAGTTAATAGAAATTAACATAGAAAAATTAAAGCTTTATGACAAAATATGTCCGGAAAAGGTCTATTGGTAGTAAATGGTGTATCTTTCAGCATTAATCTGGGACTTGGTACATTATAGACAAACAAGTCCACCAGATTTTCCCAGGAAATAATTTAGGAATGCAATTCTTGGAAATATAGCCTGAATTTAAAACTATAAAAGTCCCAGCACAAATTACCATCAAATATCACAATTAAAATGATTAAAACTCAGAACATATTTGTCTTAAAAGCAAACAGGCTATTGTTTTATAAATCAAGATTGAGATCATTGATCTTAGAGATGATTTCGCTAGAAAGCTTTTGATAAACCATGTCACGGAAAAGAGCAAGAAAGGCTACTCAATATCAATTTTCAAAATTATTGTAAAATTAATGACTATAAAGCACAGTTCTTCCTTGGATTATTCATTTATTACATCTTTCTAGACTTGTCTCTAATATTCTAAGATCTAATTTGATGATGTTACCATTTAGTGAACTTTACTAGATTCAGTAAGAACCTTTTGGAAGTCTGGTTTTGTGTTAAAAATTAAAGGAACACAAAAGAAGTAAAAAACACAACTTCTGCCCTTCTTACTTTTAGTGACAATTATGATGCTTTGAATGCATAAACTAATTCAGCGTAAGTTGTAATCAAAACAACTTATTAATATGCTTTTCTCTACCAATCATTCTGTAGTTAAATAATTCACACAGACACATATTATTATTAGAATCTCTTCCAATATGAGGGAAATAAGTCAGGATGGGGAATTATCACAGGATCACATAAATAGTAAGAGGGAGCGCTTCAAGACCAGTGTTCTTTTTACTACATGTATATTGCCTGCAAGAGCAGAAAAAAGATGAATTTATGTTTGGGCTTAAAGTTGAAAAATCAAGCCTGTTCTATTTTGAGTGTTATGGTTCAGAAGTCTTCCTTTAAACATTTTCTTTAAGTCCCAAAGGAAAGAAAACATATTTCATGAGTTGGCATAGAAACATGTAACATAATTTGCTTCTTCCTTTGCCCAGGATAAATGGCAATGCTGACAACACTCACTAAGACATAAATGCTGGATCCTTTTCTGCAAACTTGTCTCGATGGGTAGAGATTCCCAAAAGGAACTGAATGCAGGAGAGCTTAGAGTGACAGTGACAAAAGTTTCTGACATAACAATTAGCTGAGGGCCTGCACTGTGCTTTCAATTTCCCTATCTTAAAACTACGCTCTAATTCACAATAATGGAATTCAACTTAATAGAGTAAATATACAGAAGGAGCTGTTAGTATAAACCCAAATAATTTTTAAATTGCTTGTATAAACTCATTGATTTACTTCATAAAACAAATGTTATAATTCAAATAAATTTTTAAAATTAAACATATATAAAAAAAACTATACTCAACCAATAAGGAGTTAAGCGTATTCTTTGGAAATGTAAGAACTCAGGCAGGATAATTAACGTTTTCTTAACGAAGCTGAAGTATCACCAGGCACAAGCAGGATTTTAACGTACAGTAACACAGTGGAGGCTTTTCCCAGCCTGACAGCTCTTTTCCACTGAACTCTGATTGCTTTTGCGGTTTAGATCTATTTTCTGAGTCTGTCAGTCAAAGCCAATATTAAAGATGTGCTGGTTTGTTTTACATTTAAAAAGGGAAAAGCCAATGGACAGGCTGGGTCCTATTCCATTCATCATTGATCAGAAAAGGGGTCTTTCCACATATAACAAGAATTTGGGGTAATAATAGTAAAACTAATATTTTTCGCATACTGTATGAAATTATCCTTCCCCTTAGAATCAGGATCCAAAATCTTCTTACTCCAGGGAACTGAACTAAACAAAATAACATGCTTTCACCAGGCATCTCTCATCATGGACACTACTCATATATGAAAGCATGAGGCATAATACCCTACTGCATACTTACGTCCTGAGGCACATGGGGGTTAAAATTTTCTACAAGTCATTATTCAATACACTTCAAAAAAGAGAATTACAGTCAATGAGATCATAAAAAAGGAAACGTAATTGTTTCACTTTCTTCCACTGTGGCTCTTAGAAGATTGAAGCATCTCAATTCTCCACTAAGAAGAGTTGAGACAGGAAGCTCATGCTAACAGTGTCTTTTCTTAAATATTCCCCAAACCTGTAAATGCTAGGGCCCATTTATCTTTGTGGGATTCTATATTATCAGTGAGTCTACGGTTAGGGTAATATACTTTCCCATAAGTAACCTGGAGTAGATCCTGATGCCTTTTGGTTATAAAACTAAATTAATGGGGTACAAGTCTCAATAATTTAAGATGAAATCAATGAAAGTAAACCTGTATTTCCTTCCTTTATAGCATTTCTGATTTTTACCTAAGGACTTGTTTAATATCAGTCTCCTTCATTATCCTCTGAATATCTTATTTTTATTTTTCTTTATATCCAAGTTTTTAGCAGAGTCTGAAACCTAGACTACCAAAATACATTTTTGACAAATGACAAATGAGTACGACCTCACTTGTACTCAATCCTCCCTGAGTTTTAAAATCTTACTATAAGACAACTGCCTAAACATGTGACATCACATAATAATGTAAAAGCATTGATTGAGGAACTATGAGTCAGATGTGGCCTTCCATTTACTCTCGTACTTAGTTTTGCCCAACAATCCTATGAACTGACCACTATCATTGCCTCATTTAGTAGGTGAAGAAGGTAAAGGACTGAGAAGCTAAAGGATTTCTCCAACTCACAGGGCACTGTGTATCAGACCCAATGTTCAAACCTAAGCAGGAATTGTCTGAATCCCATTCTTGCTTGAATAGGGAACAGTTTTTCTACCATCAAAATAAAATTTATGTTTGATGTGAAGACCAATCTTACTACTAACTACCCACTAGCGTCCAAAGTAGGCAAGCTTGACATTCTTTCTTAGAAATTCATTAACTTTGCACACAAATTGAATTATTTAATTATAAAATAACACAAAGTAGTTTAAAATGTCGTTAAGTCTCACAGCTTATGAACTAGTTTGAGATTGTGACATCTAGAAGACATAGTCCAGAAATTGGAAGCTTCTAAAGGTAGAGATTTTAGGTGTCTCACTCTGATCTGAACCCAGAATATCGTATGAAATAGATATTATTATTATTATTAATTATTATATTTTATATATGAGGCCACATATTATAAACATGAGCAAAACCATACAATGATATTTTTCATTTTAGTTAAAGTATACGGTTATTTTCATGAGATGACATTTTCCACTTCCAGTTCAGATGTGTTCAAAGGATGGATATGACATAGGAACTGGAGAGAAAATTTATTTCATCAGATACTAACTATACATTCTAGCTTGTGAGGAATGTCAGACTGACTTCCATATCATGCAACTAAACAAATCTAGGCACCCTACCTCGGTTCCCCATTAGGTCCCAAAACGCAGTGCTCCAGCTGCAAGCGGTGGGCACGTTGGCTTCAACAGGGTGGTGGGATTAAGGTTGACAAGGAGCTGTAACTGCCCCACCTGTCACCTGGGGCAGCCTTTCCTGCTGTGTCCTCATCCTAGGACAGGCAAGTTCTGAACGTCCCGGGAATCACTCCCCTTGACAGCAAGTGGAAAGGAAGTGGAAATAACAATAACTGCTGGATGCATCTATTCAAGGTGCTGTTTGTGAAATTGCCATCTTGCCCTCTTCCAGGTCAGAGGATTGTTCACTCTCTAAATCATTAAACTCTTAACCAGTAAATCGTGACATTCTTTGAGTTTTAAAATAGTCTAGTTTTTGCTAAACATCATAAATCCAAATAACAACGGTTATAACTTCTCTTGGGGGTTTGAGGAAAGGGCTACTCAACATGGAAGAAATGATTCCAAGTGCAACGACTGACTTTTTAACAGACTTGTGCTCCAGTGCCATAAATCAGATGATTTCATGTAAAGTCAACCCTTTCCTAAATGCTCTCTTACAGGCTTAGCATTGAGAACATTGACCTAAGTGTGAGATCTCGAACCACGTACTTTCTTGGTGACACCCTAGTCTTCTTGAATAAGGTAAAAACTAATTTATATGACATTTCTGAGAAAATTAGCTCATTTCCTGTGAATCTGTAGAATAGCTTCCAGTTTATCAGCAATTATCTATATTGTGCACATTGCATGTGCCGGCCACTGGCCCAGCACTGGACTTGACTGAGAATGAATTCATCTTAATTAAAGAAAGGATAAAGATTGGAGAAAATTTGTTCTCCATCTGAATAAATGCTTAATAAGAATCTCCAGGGACTTCTCGGAAGACACATCGAATACCAAAGGAACGTCCAAAGAAACACCCATAGGAAAAGGAGGTCTGTGTTAGAAGCATACTTTGGCTGGACCCGCGAGAGATAAAGTGCCGAAATGCAAGGCTATGTACAGACAGAAGAAAAACAACAATATATTATTGCTCTGTCAACCCAAACAGAATAGGCTCTGCCTTGTTTTCATGTTGATTTTGGCATAAACCACAGTACGCTTGAATCATTTTGAAAGATGGTAATAGGAGAATTTGTATTGGCAACAGGCCAAATAAAAGCTAAGGCTAAAAAGCGGTAGCCAGACTGTTCCTTTTGTGTAGAGAGGCTTTGCTATCCGAGAGCAACGGGCAATTCACATTGGAAAACAGACTCTCTTAATAAGTGGCAAAGGCTGGAAAAATCTAGAGAAAGCAAGAGGACACACGAAGTGGTAACACAACTTCACACAGTGAAGCTTAAAAGCAAGAGTGGAGATAAACCCTGCTGGGCAGTTCCTTCTTCGGCTTCGGGTACACCTGCCATATGGAATCTGCACAGCCTTTGATTACTGCCTTAGGAAGTCAATGCGTTTAAGGATGCCTTCCAAGGGAGTCCACAAGCGTGGCCTCAAGAGAGGGCTTCTCTCCAAGCTGAGACTTTGCTCTCTTACATCTGAATTCAGGATCTGGTGACATTTAGACTTTTCTTAGTGATTCAGAGGCCATAATGATAATATTAAGAATAAATATACATTCTCCTACATAATCATGACTGACAACATCCCACTCCAAATGTATCATTAGATCATACTTATAACACCTAAAGGAAACCGGTCACCTTCAAAACTCTACCCTGAGAGACCTCTCAAAGTGGCCCGCCTTTATGAGAATGTGGCCTGCTGGACAGTGGCAAAATTGCCCTAACATAATTATTACCAGTCTGAGAAACATTACTAGCCTGCAATGAAATTTTCAATTGTCTGTCAAAGTATAAGAAAAACAAGAACAATTACAGTAAGCTTTATTAAAGCTATATTTATTCAATATAACAAACTCAATTTGAAATTACATCATTCCAATTTTTTGTGTTAAAAAAGTTTTATTTAAAAAATAATGGTAAAGACCATTTTTAAAAAATTGATTTGTATTTTATGTCTTAACCGACAATCTTTTGTCAATTCTGATTTTATTTTTATAGTTCATCTTAAAATTAAAAAGCCTAGGAATTATTTCAAATGGTAGACTTAGTAACAAAAATTTGGCTTTCCAAACTTTCCAAATTAAGCACAAGAAACATTATACAAAAAAGAATGAATGATATATAATATTACACCAACTACGCTTAGATTTTAAAAAAGGAAGGATGAATGAACCATTGTAAACTGGAGAAGCTGCAAATGTACATGCAAGAAAGTTTTGAAAAGTAACCAATAAGTGAATTAAAACAGTGAGATGCCATTTTCTTTAAAAAATTTGGTAAAAGTAAAAAGGATAATAATAATGGGTGTTGGAGTGGGTAGGTGTGAGGACCAAGCATTCTCACATCCACTAACAGCAATGGAAGCTGACTCTAGTACATTAGACTCCCATTTGTTAATGGCCATCAAAAGACATATAATTGTGCCTTAGTGCCACGCAAAATTTCTCCATGTAGGAATTTACTTCAAAAAATACTATGGATATATCCAATGACTGAGCTACTAGGAAGCTCTCCTCAGAAGTGTTTATATTAATAAAATGATTAGAAAATACCTCAGCGTACAAGACTAAGAAATTAGCTAAAAAATTATGTAATCCCTAAAATGGAATATTACATAGCATTAATATGATGCCAAATGTGTGATAATTTTGAGATATCTTTAGAATGTATTGCTAAGTGAAAAAAAGAATCCAAAACTGTGTATAGTATGATTTATGAATAGACACAGAGAGAGAGAAACCTGAAAGCGAACATAGCAAAATTAACAGCTAGGTGGTGAGATTAGAGCTTTTTCTTCCTTCTTTTTGTGATGAGTGTTTTGGGTTGAACTGTATCCCCCCAAAAGATATGTTTATGTCCTAACCCCAGGCGCCTCAGAATGTGACCTTATTTGGAAACAGGGTAGTTCCAGGTGTAATTAGTTAAGATGATATCATAGTGGAACAGAGGGGGTGCCCTGATGAGAAGACAATGCGAAGACAGAAACACAAAGAAAAACCACCGTGTGACAACAGAGGCAGAGCCTGGGGTGATGAAGCTGCAAACCAAGGAGCATCAAGTATCAACAGCCACCGCCAGAAGCTAGGAAGAGGCACAGAAGTATTCCACCTAGAGTCCCAGAAGGAGCACAGCTCTGTTGACACCCTCCAGAGTTCTGACTTCCACTCTCCAGACTGTCAGAGAGTAAGTTGCTGTCGTTTTAAGCCCCCCGGTTTGAGGTATTTTGTTATGACTGCCCTGGGAAACTAATGCACTGGGTAACACATTCAGAAAAGCACAGGGCTTCCCTGGTGGCGCAGTGGTTAAGAGTCCGCCTGCCGATGCAGGGGACACGGGTTCGTGCTCCGGTCCGGGAAGATCCCACATGCTGCGGAGCGGCTGGGCCCATGAGCCATGGCTGCTAAGCCTGCGCATCCAGAGCCTATGCTCCGCAACGGGAGAGGCCACAACAGTGAGAGGCCCGCATACCGCAAAAAAAAAAAAAAAAAAAAAGAAAAGCACAAAAAAGCATAAATGCACAGCTCAGTGAATTAGTGACAAGCAGGTACCCATGTGAGCACGCTAGAAGCTGCCCATACGACTCTTAGCAATCCCCATCGCTTCCCTATTTCCCAAAGGTAACTACTATCATGGCTTCTAACTCTCTAGCTTCTTCTGTTGAAAATGTTTATGAATAGATCCAGAAAATGTTTATACATAGATTTTTAAAAAATCATTATTAACTTTGTTTGTCACTCTTTATAGACATTGGTCCACTTCCACATGAAAAGTAGGGAGCATCTACTTCCACTCAACATTCCATAGAATGATGTTGTACTGCAAACCAGAGTAATGTACTTAACACAAGGGGAAAAATTACTGAAATCATGCCCCAAGATGTCCCCCAAATATGTGTTTGTGTGTATAATTACAAGGATCTATAACTGCACAAAGCTAGTTCCTTCTTAGGTCAATGTAGTATCTTTAATACCCACACCTAACCATTCGGATCACCAAACTTTCAGAAGAGGTTAAAAAACAGCTATCGTCTGTCAATCAGATTCAAGTCCAAATCTAAGTGACTATATAAGCACATACATAGTTTAGAGCTGCTTGAAGTTAAAAACCTTTTCTCTTGTTTCAGAGATATTTACATTAAGTATGCATTTTTGTGTGTATGGTTTCTTTCATCTAATATTATGTTTCTAAAATTTAATCAAGCATACACCACATTTTATGCACCCATTTATCCTTGATATTTGGCACTGTTTGTAAATAATGTTGCTATGAACCTGCTTGTGCATGTCTTTGGTGCCTGTGCACCCACTTCTGCTGGTTATTTAACGGGGAGTGAATTGTCAAGTCACAAAGTATGCATGGTCACACAGTCTTCACAGACAATTACAAACAACTTTCTGAAATATTTGTGGCAATGTACACACCAGCCAGCAGTGAGGGAGAATTCTCCTACTTGGTACTGACCATCTTTTTGAATTGTTACCATTCTTGAGGGAATACAGTAGTATCTTATTGTATTTTAATTTGCACTTCCTTGATCACTAATCAGTACTTTTTCATGGGTTTATTGGCTATTTTGGTACCTACTTTGTGAGTGCCCAGTGGTAAAACTACACAGGTAAAGAGTCTGACAGAATAAGTAATTTGATAATAATAAGATAATAATAAGAATTAAATATAATATTATTAGAAAATAGTATCACTGGTAACATATATTAGCAAATGGTTTTAGTAATTTTTTTGGTTTTAGTAATATTTATTGAAATTAATAAAATATATTATGTATAAGCAAAATAAACCTTTAGAAATGAGGTGAGACTCATACTACCTCCTTCCTCTGTAAGAGTTAGTTTTATGAAGCACATTGTTTCAAGCTATATAAAGCCCCATTGAAAGTGGTTTAAAAAAACAGGCTGTTGATTGCCTAATATTATAACAATTTCAGAGTAGCATGGCTCCAGTATCCATTAATTCAGTGTTCACTGAACATTATTGAGACCATCTCTCCAGTGTTTTGGCTCTACAACAAAATAACTAGGCAGGATTTTCAGAGCGGCTCTCCACGGGTTCAGATCATAAGGAGGTCTCTCAAATTTATAGGGAAAAGTTGGTATATTAACACTGATTTTTCTCTCATGTATGAGAATCTCATTGATTATCTGATGATATGTTTGTATAGTTGGGAAAGAAAGCCAATGTCCTGAACCAAATTTCATAGTTATGGTATAAGAGATGCGGGAAAAAAATCTAAATAAGCATCTTGAATTAATGCCCAATTAAATGAAAATCCCAAGTTTAAATTCCAGATGTAACACTGAGCAAGTTTTCCTCAAACCCAACTGGGTTGTTACACAAATCTGTAATCCAAAGATCATGCTTAAAATGTTATTTTACACCTTAATGTATGACACTGATTAATGCTGTAGTCACACAGGGATGATCTTGTTTCAAACTAGAAATATTCCTTGAAATGAGAGTTCAATTCAGCGTGAGAAAAATTCCAAGATGACAGAAAGGTTTATTAAAATATTTTTGGTGAAAGCTATATAGAAATATCTAGAAACAGACTTTTTTCACTAGAATTTAACATTTCTTTATAAAATGAAAAATAAATAAAGCCTTCCCTTGCAAAGCTTTTGTGTCAGAATTGCATTTGGTAAAGTTCCCCCTGGGCTCACGAATGTTAATTATTATCCACACCAAGATTCTAAACCTACACTTTGCAGCTTCTGCAGACACACCCAAACACACCCAGAAAATAAAGGCATGTGCAACACACACACACACACACACACACACACACACACACACACACACACA
>NW_020837969.1:5076438-5143695 GCF_003676395.1 Aethalodelphis obliquidens
CACACACACACACACACACACACACACACACACACACACACACACACCACACTGTCTCAGAGAAGCAACCTCCCCAGAGATTCGCTCGGTACCTGTACTTCCCTTCTCTCTTCAGGTTAGCCTGAGAGATGCTTCATTTCCGACTTCATCTCTTGCTTTCATTAAGTCTAGTTATTCCTCTCCTTTTGGATATTCCACTCAACTCCTGTCTGTCTCACTGGGAACATCTTTTCTCTCCCTGTGATTCTTGGATCTTACTTGGGCTGCAGGATCTCCCCCACTCCCTACTTGGAAGGAGAAGGAAGTATGAGACCTCTGATGGAAGTAACAGCACTTCAGAACCAGTGCTTAAGAAAGAACCTCCCATGCCTTTCACAACTGCCTTAGATGCTTTTCTTTCTCCCAGAAATAGGAGGGAAACTCAAGGATGTTGCTGCATCACCCATCCTGGTCCTGTTACTCAGTCATGGATGAAGATTCGTTCAGTTAACTGGAGGTTAAGACTGTCGGTTAACATCTCATTGGCAGCCCAGAAATGATCCATCCTAAACCAAACAGGGTCTGCTCCACCATCTTTCTATCTATAACTTCGATCACATGGCCAAACTATCAGCATTAGACCCATGAGAAGGAGAACTGATAACAGCTCATGTGTGGGGAGGAAGACACTTCATAAATGTTCTAAGCATTGGGCCAAACACTCTACATCTACCACAGTATTTGGTGCACCAAACAGGTCCTATCATCACTCCTCCTTTCTAGACAAAGAAGCAGAACATTGTAGAGAATGTTTGCTTAAATTTATAAAGTGACTTAAATAGTTGGAGTAGGATTCAACTTCTGCTTGCAGGGTCTACCTCTAACGTTTTTAAAGATTCAGGTCAAAAGTACAAAGGAAGGCTCATATACCATACATCTAAATATTTTAACAAACTGTTAATCAGTTTTAAATGAAATAACTCAGATACTCTTACCCTAACAAAAACTGCTTCATAAAAACCTAGAAGATCAGGTTCAAATCTGGATGTCTAGATTCCTTGGTGTCCTCAGGAACAAAGCCCACCTCTTCTCAGCGTGGCCTCTATCCTGTGGCACAAGCAGCCACATGCACTCACTCCTGGTGTCCCAGCTGTCACATCCACCAGGCTGTCTACACACACCGCAAACAATCAGCCTTGGCCGGCTCAGGGCTTGAAGAGCTCACAGCAGTGGTGTGACCCATGCAGGAAAGGCCGATTTGGAAAAGAAACCAAACCAGGTCCCGGAAAGAAATTAAGAGCTGTTAGCTCAGAGAATTTGGGGTCCAGGTACCTGGAGTGCAGTCTGAAAAAGAGAGGGTTTGGCTCCTTCCTTGAAGCTATAGCCACCTTGATCACAGGGAGCATCTCAGCCTACAGGGAGCATCTAAGAGGACCAGGGTGGGGCTTTCTAGAGCAGTGCTTCTCAAACTTTAATTTCATTTGGATCACAAAAGCCTGGGGCCCTGAGCAGGGGCCCTGTTACTGATGCCTGAGGGCAGTGATCCCTGCCAGATTCTAAAGGCTATACTTGCAGCTCCACTGCTACCCTGTTGCCCAGCAAAGTTCAGAAGAAAAATAACACAGAAAAGATAAACTCATTAAGTCTATACAAGCAGAGTTAGGAAATATAACACATATAGAAAAGTGTCCTGGGAAGAAGCTCAAATAATGAGGTCAATTTCAGAGATTCTGTTTCTTTCTCCAAAACTATCCAAGCCCAGTTTTCTCTCTATAGAATACATTGCTTTATCGCCTTATGTAAATCATTATTTGTTGGCTCTCAATGACATGGAGTGAGTGGGAATACTAAAAATACTTTGTGACTTAGCTCTAAGGAATTGTGGAGAAGATCCTGGCTTGTAAGCTGGGGTTTTGGCTCTAGTTCTATTGCTAACAAGCCACCGTGGGTAAGTCACTTAGCCTCCCCACCTGATTTTCCTTGTCTAGAAAAGCGTAACAGTGAAGGCCTTGCGGACCCCCAAAAATGAAATATGGATCAAATACAACAATACATATGAAACATGTATTTCGGAAATCATACAATGGATTTATCTACAAATCTATATATGCGTAAGATGATAAAATTTACTGTTGCTGTAAAGAAAAACAATCTTCTTATCATCTTTTTAACTTTTAAATACTGCAAATATTATGTAATGTTTTAGGGCATTATTTACAGAAACATTCCAGGATTTATGAACTAGGAAACAAAGAGAAACACTTGTAGAAAACCATTTTTCTTGGGGAAACATTCATGTTAGTTTCTGTCTTGCATAATTTTATGCTAAAGCTAAGACATGAAATAACTAGGTAAAGTTACAAGAGGCAAGTTCACAACTGAATTACAGGCAGCTTCTACACATATAATTCAAAACAGCTTTTTGAAAAATCTCCACCATTCGACAGTTAAACACCACATATGTGTGAGAGAACTGAAAACAATTTGTTTATCACAAACATGCCCAGAAATGTATTTTTAAAACTCACCATACAGGATATCATACATTAAGGATTTGATTATACATTTTCCTAATTTAAAGGCAGAATGAACTATTTTCCCTTTTGACACAGTTAAGCATTAATCAGATAGTTTCTTACTTCTAAATAAAACAATATAAATATAAACAATTTTATATTTAAGAGATCATCTTTTACTGTCCCCTTGAAATTAAAGTTTCCAAAAAAGGAAATGAAGCAGCTGTAGACCTTCTGAATAATTACTTCAAATAATTCACCTTCTCTACAAGTTTCTTGTATACGTCAATATACCTTGCTTCACTATCACCTGACATTTATCACGTATATTAACATCTTCATCAGGTCATAAGGGCAATATGTCCTACATAAATGAAATTTATATAAAACTACAACTTATTTCTTTAAAATAAAAAAATGTAAATGATTTTGTATGGAAATATTTATCCTTCATTCATTGAGTCACGAGTATATGACAGGTCCTTTATAAATACATCTAATTCTTCCAAACCTTGAATCCTTGGTTTTGATATTCATTTTCACTTGGGCTTTAGAATCTCATCTAAAGACATCCATATAGGGCAGCACCATCCAATACTGTCACCACTAACTGCATGTGGCTAGTGAGCACATAAAATGTGGCTAAGACAACTAAACAAGTGAATTTTAAATTTGATTTAATTTCAAAGTAACCTAAATTTAACTTAAAAACGATACTCGATTCAATTTTTAGAAGACTTTTAAGTGTGTTTGGAACAATTTCCGTACGTGAGTTTCCCTTTCAACTGCGAGTTTTATAAGTCTAAATAGAGATCAAGTATTTCAGGTGAATATTTAGCATCCGAATTGAGACATTTTTGCTCTAAGTGTAAAACATACACTGGATTCAAAGACTGAATACCAAAAATTTGTAAAATATTTCACTGATGATATTTAATGTTGATTATATATTGAAATGATAATATTCTGGATATATACCCTAAATAAATATATTATTGAAAGTAATTTTACTTATTTCACTGTATTTAGTTTAATGTTAAATTAAATTGAATTTTACTACCAGAAAATTTTAAATTACATATGGACTCACATTGTGTTTATACTGAACAGCACTGGCATGGAATATGGCTGCCTTCAGAGTAAAATCTAGCCTGTCTGTCTACCAAGTTGGTTAGTTCCATTAAGGATAAGCTGATTCTCAGTGTATGAATCATTTGCATTGATCAGTTGTCTTTGGGTTAAATAGAAACACTGAACATGATTAAATTTTAATTAAATAAATTAAATTAATTAATTAAATTTAATATGAACCAAGAATACCATTGTGGCATATATTTTTACTCTGTGCTATTTTCAGTGCCAGTAGGATGTTTTTAAGCTATATTACGCAGTCCAAAACTGTTTTGGTTTTGTGGTTCTCATATCTATTTCTTTTTTTTAATATTTTTTTTTCTAATTTTTCCCCTTGTTCTCAGACTATGAATTTTTCTCCCTTCCCCAGCCCCATTACAGACATGTTTCCCTAGGGGGTCCTTCTTCCCTAATCTCCTTAAACACCTTTGGTGTTCATTTTCTGTGGACCAGAAAGTCAACTAAAGGGGTCGCTTAGCATCAGGTATAAAGTATCATCCATTTGGCAACTGCTAAACATGTGCTATTATCCAGACCATTTGTCCAAAAGATTCTCACAGAAAAGCAGAAAGATATAATATAATGGCTTTATAATGAATATTTCATCTGCTTAGAGAACCTTTACTTTTTTCTGCTTAATTTCCATGTTTGGCATTGTTCTAAGGGTTCCATTTGGCTAAATAAGTGAATATAGGTGTTATCATTTCCATTTTTAATGTTATTTGGCTCAAAAGTGAGTGCACATTAATTAATTCTACAGCTGCCACTGTCTACTAAAAATGGCAAGAGAAATCATAGTGAAGACAACTCTGAAATATGGTACGTTAAACCAAGAATGAAAATATTCCACCTGCCAAATCATTTACTTCTGAATGGAAGTCCATTAGAGAACATTGAGAAAAACACCTCTGAGAGCTCATCATTAGAAGTGACTTCAAGACACTAGCCAGGTGGGTGGATTAATTTTTCATATATTTCCATTTTGTAAGACTGCTGTCCGTATTACAAAACAAATTAGCATTAGATTATAGAGTGTACTCCAAAATCCACTTAAAAGGTCTAACTAGTGGTTCTAACATTGGTTATTAGTAGTCAGCGTTAAGAGACACCATTTTAATTTATTTTGTTCTTTAAATATTTTGAAGACTTTTGTTCTTTAAATATTTTGTTTTAGGTTCTTTGGATTCTACGTATGTGTTTATTTCCATGCCAGAATATCCATGAATCCCGACAGTCAAGGAATAGAATTTCCACAGGTAAATTTATTTACGAAGTTTTAAGTTTTAAAAGCCTTAGATTATAAAGAAATGAAAATAAAATACAATGTTAAATTTTAATAAAAGTTACCTAAATCAACTTTTTAAAATTTTAGAGAACTTCCAACAAGTGTAGTCAAATTTATTGCTTGAAAAAAAAAAAAAAAAACCTGGATTGTTAAAAGCTCCTAATTTAACAAAAGAATGGAAACACAGAGGTCTCCAAAGACAGAATTTCAAGCCTATCTACTGAAGCAGCTGTGACATTGCCATGAAACCTAATGAACGGCAAACTCAGGCGCCAGTCTACCTCGTGCTGCTGTGTGCTCTAGTCACTGTGCTGGAACAGAGATTTCTGAAACTGGGAATGTTTCTTTAAAGTAATGTAAAGTCAGACATAACTGTCTCCCAAAAGAGCAAAATGGCATAAAGTTAGAACTTGTTTCCCAAAAGAACCACTATTTGAAGCTGTGCTTAACATGTGCAATTCTTAATGAAATTCTGAAAACATTGGCAATAAATAGCTACACAGCAGAAAACTCCCTTGAGTGCAAATCACAGAACAAATCCTCGTCTTAATACAGGATGGACCGATTGTCCAGATTCCCAGGCATTACGTTTTTGTCCTATCCACTTTTTGATCTCTTAGTCAAGACTTCAACTCTCCATTCTAGCCCAAGCTGTCCCCACCCACAATGTGGACATCGTTAAGAAGAGCCAAGCAAGCTCTTTCAGACCCTGGAGCATTCTGTATAGTTTATTATATCGCAAAATAACGTCTCACCTTCTATCATATTTACTGGGGAAGTTGTCCTAAAATCAACTAAGGAAAAACTTAAGCCCTTTTTCAAAAAGAAAAATGAAAAACAAAATGGTAACACACAAAATACCAGAACTGACATTGTGCTTACCTTCATGTGGAATCTAATCTTTTATCCCTCAAACAACAACTCTCCCCACGCTTCTCTCAGAATATACCTATTGTTGAAATTCAGTAAAGACTGAATTCTTATTCTTTTTGTTCCCTTATCCCCAATGTCTTCTGAATATAACATTGCCTTTTTAAAGTTTCCAGTGGCCTATACTTGGAAGAAATGTAGAATTTATTTTAAAGCTGTATGTTTAAAGTGGTTTATAACATTTTAGAGTTTATGGTTTTCTTTAAGAATGTAAAGAAGCTATGTAGCTCTTCTCTGCTAAAAATACCCTTAAACACAAAATATTACATACAATTTCAATGAATTTATGGATTTATTGAAAAGGACCTCCCAATGGTAGTAGATCTCAGGTCAAAAAACTCATGAGTTGCATTATTCTCATGAGTATACATTGCTAGTACTATACAACTTTTACCTACTAAGTAGAGTGTATGAATTGGGAATTGATCATCAGTGGCTGCACGGAAATCTATTTTATGTACACTATTTTTCCCCAGTATTGAAGATTTAGGATTTGTCCCTCAAAGTTACTTATTTTATTCAATCGTGTGTTTAGTTTTAATTCTATCTTTAACAGTTGCTTGAAAGGAATTTTTTTAAATCATGTTAATCATAAATAAATAGAAGGCAATAAATGCCTATATAAATTTAAGGATGATTCATTTTGATTACTAATTAGGAAGTTGAAAAAACAGAGGCCAACAAGGATAATACCCAGAAATTCACCATACCCATGACGAAATAGAAAATAAGCTATATCAATAAGTAAGTCAAGAGAGATAAGGAAATCATGTCTATGTACATTACCCCTCATCTTTCCAAACCCTAGATAGTGGGGTACCCCAGGAGTCATTCCTCACCTCCTCTCTTATCCATCCATATTTAGGCCCTAAGTAGTTGCACCCAGTTTCAATTTCAAATGCCACCTGTACACTTGGCACCTCATAATCTGCAGTCCCCACCTCTCTTCCGAATTCCAGAATCATATCAGTACCTACAAGACTTCTCCATTTAAATGTCTAAAAGAAATCTTCTGTCTGAAATCCATATCTTATTTTCTCTCTCAATCCCTGTTGCTCCCAAGGCTTTCCCCATCTCTTTAGTAAAAAGGCATTTCCAGTTATTAAGACCAAAAGCCTTGCTGTTTCACTACACTTCTCCAGGAAGAACCTATAGACTCTATGTATTAAATGTATACAAACTCTGACCAGCTGTTCCCCACCACAGTAGCAACCTGGTCCACACTACCATAACCTCTCCTCTGGACTGCGGTCGTGCAAAACCTCTCAATGGCCTGCTTCTTTACCCTTGCCCCTTATTCTTCATACAGCAGCCAGAGCAATACTCGTAAGTTTGTTTCTGGTAGATTCGATTTAGAAGTAGAAGGAAGAAAGGGAATCTCAGCTGACTCCCAGATTCATGACTAGAGTAAGTATGTAAATGATGATACCATAAACAGAGATGGGTAATAACGGAGGAAGAAGAGTTTGTCAGGAGTTGGTGGGATCACAACTCCTGTTTTGGATATTTTAGATATCTAAATAAATGGAAGTGTCAGGTGTGCAGTTTGATATCTAAGCCTGGACTCGAAGGAGTACTAAGGGCTGGATATATCACTGGGTATAAATCCACATACATTGATTTAAAGCCAATGGAACTCATGAGATTTTCTAAGAAGTAAGTATATCTTGAGAAAGAGGTCCAAGAATGAGTTGTGGGACCATCCAATATTTATCAACATGGCAGTGGAAAAGAAGGTGGCCAAAGAGACGAAGAAAGAGTAGCCAGTGAGGCAGGAGGTGATTTCACAAAAGCTAAGAGTAAACATTGTCACAAGAAGAAGATGTAACTGTGAAAAAGATAGAATTATTTCTCGAATTTCATGAAGTTTAAGGTAGATGCAGGTTTATCAGTGGATTTGGTGTTGGGAAGATTAGATAATAATTGTCTGATAGCTTCCATTTTCCCAAGAAAATATGAAGTGTGATCATCAGCTGGGAGTTGGCAGTGAATAGATGCTATTGGGGGAGATAAAGAAGATATTTTTCTTATTACAGGAAATGAGAAAGAAAATTTACTAGCAAAATATAAAATGTCATATCCCTTCCAGTTCTAGAATTCAATACATTTATCTCATTTTCCAAGGAATTCCATAAACACTAAATCATACAAAAGATGGACAAAGGGCACAGAGGATTTTTAGGGCAGCGAAAAAAAATCTGTAGGATATTATAATGATGGATGTACATAATTATACATTTATCCAAACCTAGAGATTGTACAACACCAAGAGTGAACCCTAAGGTAAGCTATGGACTCTGAGTGATTATGATCAGTGCAGTGCAGGTTTATCCTTGATGAAAAACAAATGAAGTATCATTCTGGCGAGTGATGTTGATAACGCAGGAGGCCATGCATGGGTGGGGGGCAGGGAGTACGTGGGAAATCTCTGTACCTTCCTCTCAATTTTGTTATAAACTTAGAACTGCTTTAAAAAAAGTAAAGACTCTTAAAAAAGAGATTAACAAAGGGAGGTAACACTGTGAGGTGACTAGGAGAAGCTTCATGATAGAGTGAGCATCTGAGGAGTCTTTGTGGTTTAGTTAGGACTTGAAAAAGAGGAAATGAGAGAAGATGCATGGAGCAAAGGCACAGGTGTTTGCCAAGAGGCAGAGGTGGAAATGTACAAGGGGTCAATGTGTGCGTCACCTGGTGAAATAATTCGCCAACTACAAAACCAGTTTGTAAAGAAATACAAACTCTCCAACTTTCTCACTTGCATCATTGTAACCACTTGCTCTTTCTAGCATTAAGTCCTACTAACTCCAAAGAGTTATATCTCAAAGCAAATTCACCTTCCCTCCATAAATCGACTTCTGTCCCCTATATTTCCCTAAATTCTAGAAATGAGACCATGATTCTTCTTGTCTCACAGGTTCAAAATGCATGTGACCCTTCGCTCTGTCCTTCGTCTACCACAGGCAGCCTCATTCGGGCTCTCTGGCACATCTGGTCCTTCTTTCTCCCTGTCACTCTCATCAACCCAGTTCAGCCATCCATCATCTAAAGCTCACATGACTGCAATCATCTTCCACCTAACCTAGATTTCTCAAGTGTCTCACAGTCCAAATGGATCTTATTAGTACTCCTGAATCACAACTCTCATCATATTTTCCCCTCAAATATAAAACCTTTGATTACTCCTCATTACCTCCTAATTAAAGTCTAAACTCATTCGCCTTGTATTAAGGCATTTTGGAATCTAAAACCAACTTTTCTTTAAAGCTCAATTCCCCAATATTATTTAATACAAACTGTAGATTATGTCTCTGCAAAGTTGCCACATATATTCCCATCACCATGATTCTGCTTATGCTGTTCCTTTTAGTTTGGGTGTGCTCCCACCAAAACACACACACATACACACTCATACACACTATTCCTGTCTCTTGAAATCCTGCCCATCAATTTAAACAGTACCACTTTCTTCAGGAACCTTCCCCTCATAGGTACATTACAAAATGTTCCCTTGCTGCTTTGAAGTCAAACAACACTGCTTTATTATTCCCACATTACTCTAAACTTACAATGAGAAAACCAGGCTTACACGCATTCCCTGTCCGTTAATAATTATATGACCGTGGATAATTCATTTGACCTCGCTGAGCCTCAATTTTCACATCTGTAAAATCTAAGGGTTGTAAAACTAGTAAAATATGGCACAGGTAAAGTTTCCACTCATGTAATAGGCATTTGCTGAAGACCTTCTTGATGAATCATTGTTAATACATAAGATGAAATATTTCTCTATATGACGCAGAAAACTCAGAATTATTTATTTAGGAATCTGGAAAGCAATTTTAACAGATATAATCCAGCAGTTTGAAGTTTATAATAGATAACAGCAGCAAGCAAAGGCGTATCATAATAAATAGTAAGCATCTATTATGTGCTAAGCTCCCTGAAAACAAATAGTTACAAGAAATGGAAACACTACAAGCAAACAATTGTACAACATCTAAAGAAATTTTCTGAAAGCTAGAACATTGCTACATTGCTTAAAATATCTTTTGTTATAGCAAAAGCAAACATTACATATATCTTTGATATAAATATGACATCCAACATCTTGACTTAAAAATGAAGAGGCCAATCTTATTTTGTCTTCATGACGTGAACAAATCCATCAGAGGGATTCTTTAATGGATTGACCAGTTGGTTGGCAACGTGAAAACACAGGCTTGCCTAGACCATAAAATAATTTTCCAAATCAATCAACTTAGTAACAACAAAATCAAACAATGCTAGCAAAAATTTCCAAATGGTTCAATCTGTTGTTTTGGAACTACAGGCACACACTGTAAGACTTTTAATATTTTGAAATATTTCTTACTTCCACTTAATTAGGGAATGCTTTAGAGAAGAAGACAGATTTTATTTTTAGGATGGAAATTTCTCTGATTTTCTCTAAATTTAGGGGAAAAGAAAAGTGTGCAGCAAGTATAAGGATGATTGAAAAATTGTCAAGGCAAAAAGGAGTTGAAGGAAATAATCTTTTGCTGTAAAGTTTACCTAGTTGGGGTTCGGTGGGAACAGGGGAAGAAGCTAAGCGTATAAGCATAAACCAAAGATGCAAAGAAAGCTGGAGATGAGATTCTTGGGTTTAATGTGTAGAGGCTGAACAGGAATCAAGGCAGAGTCCTGAGGGGAGAGAGGTGGTCAGATTTTTCAATAATGATTCAATCTACTGGACAAGCCCAATTCATACGCAGAAGTTAATTTATTACACCTTTTCCTAGCTTAGTATCTAAAAAGTGCGACTTCTCAAGCTACAAGCTTTGCCAATTCTTTTTTACACTGTTGTTGAAAACTTTACAAACAACAAGTTTCATTAAAATGGATTTATTACAGTTTAAGATCCAATTATTTGAATGAAAAAATCAAAGTAGAGACTAGGGAAGTGAGTGTAAGACAAACAGAGCCTGAACTGACAGTAATTCTAGAAAAACTCATGAGGAGAGACCAAACAAGAGAGATTAGAAGAAATTAGATCTCCCTGTGAAAAGGTCTTTCTCTTTTAACTAATAAAAATAGTCTTTCAAACAACCTTATTTAAAACTTGAGCTTCCAGGGCTGAGCAGTTTGCCTTTACATCACCTTACATTCATTAACTTTATAAAATCTGGGGAAAGGCATGCCAAAGAAACAATTAGTTTACACACCACTAAACAGAAGGTGGGTGAGCTAATGCAACATCTGTCACTGAAAATGGATCCTGGGCTAAAGGTGATTGCTGTTTTCTTTTGTTTTTCCCTGATAAACATTTTTTTTTCCTGAAAAAAAATTCATAAAAAAATGGGAATTTGATATTTATCTTAAATCTACAGACTTGGCTTGTTCATTAAGGGCACTGAATTTGTTTCCCTGTTAAAACTAACAGTAAAGACTGATTTCAAAATCTCAAGGAATTAGGATCTATCTCTAATGTACTGAATGAATCTACCCATGGGGATTGCAGTTCCTAGTCAATTTCAGTTTACTTTTTGCCTCGGGCAGGTCTCTGCTAATTCTTCTATAATTACAAGCACTGTTGACTTCATATAAGACACCAGTTGTTGACAATGTTTGAAGATTTATGAAAAGTGATCTGGCATCATTATACAGAACTCCCTTTCAAAACTACACTTGTGGAAACAAGTTGTGATTCTTTTTTTTTTTTTTTTTGCGGTATGCGGGCCTCTCACTGCTGTGGCCTCTCCCGTTGCGGAGCACAGGCTCCGGACGCGCAGGCTCAGCGGCCATGGCTCACGGGCCCAGCCGCTCCGTGGCATGTGGGATCTTCCCGGACCGGGGCACGAACCCACGTCCCCTGCATCGGCAGGCAGACTCTCAACCACTGCGCCACCAGGGAAGCCCCAAGTTGTGATTCTTAATCAGGAGGTCCACTTAATTTAAGACAAACTAAAACACTGGTCTTCCACATCTGCTTAGTCTAATTCACTGGCATACGCCTTAGAGCTCAGTTATTGAGTACCAAGCTCATGGATGATGTGGCTTGAAGACTAGGTGCCTATGGAATGGATCAACCATCATTTCCATCTGGGATCAATGTGACAGGCATTTAATGACATGGCTTAAAGGTTGACTTCACGATAGGAAAAAAGCATATACATTTTAAAGCAGAAATTATTCTTATAATTCTGAACACTAGTTCAATATATAATAATACTTGGATGGCCTTCGATGAAAGTCTATGAGCAAATGCTATAACTTACGTTTCCATAGTTGATTCTATTCTCTGTTGCTTCCAAAATACTTCTCCACGAGCTATCAGAATAGTCTGCCTCCAGTCGACTTTTCATATTACTTTCTTCTCTCCCTATTCATCCATTTGAAAACTTACGATGGCTTCTACTTGCTCTATATATGAAGATGAAATTCTACTGCTTTATCACTGACCTTGATAATCCAGCTCCAGCATTTGAGATCATGAATTCAAACTACTTCTACAGACCACACTTCTAGCCCATCCAACTCTCTCACTTAGTTGATCTCACTACTGCTGTTCTTGGCTTTTTGAAAACATCTAGTTGCTTTACTGTTTACCTATGGATAAATCCTCTTCTAGTCTTTTAAGTTCCATAAATTATAATTTCAAACACTCTCTTGACTGCTTCCTTTATATTCGTACTCTATTTGTCTTTCATGGGGTCTACGTGAAAAACCCAAACCTGAATCTATCCACTTCTCCACCTTCCCCACACTGACACCTGGTGTGGATGTCACTTTGGGTCGGGCTCATTCAACACCCATTCGCTATTCTCATTTCCCTTTTCTGTTTTTGTTATAGAAAAGTTAGATACTCACTTTCCTGGGTCCTCTTGAACCTATAAGTGTCATACGGCATAACTCTGGCCAGTTAGACATAACAGGTAGTTTCTGCTAAAGCTTTTGCTTTTTTGATGAAAAAAAAGTGCCTATACTTCCCTTCCTTCTTCCTCCTTTAAATGTGAATGTGATGCCTGGAGTTGCAGCAGCCATCTTTTAACCCTGAGCCAAAGGCCAAGGAAATCACCAAGACACCATTCCTGACCCCAGTGGGATGCTGAACCTACTCCTGCAGCCACCACAAACAGAATTCCTAGTACATGAGGGAAAATAAACTGCTATTTCTTTAAGCCACAGTAATTTAGCTTTTTGCTACCTGAAGAAGAAAGTATCTAACTGATATTTCTGGTCTGGGGAATGAACTCTATTATATAAACAAACAAATAAATAAAAATAAGCCACCTGCTCAGACTGTTGTCACAATAAAAGTACGGACTCTAAGGTCACATGGGTGCTCGGTTCTGCCCAGCTCCTCCCTTTCTCTTCTCAGCATATTTTCAGGTCTCCAGAAGGCTACTTTAACCCTGCCAGTTAGCAATTTCCCTTCCTAATGTACAGAGAAAACAGAAGCTGCCAGTCTTTTCTTGGCCCCCACGGTCCAACTTCCGTTCCTCCCGCTCTGTCCCTCCCAGTCTCACCAGCCATGTTTCTGGATATGTCTTGTTTGATCTAGCAAGAGGAGTCCATAACGTTCCTAAAGTTCTCCTTTCCAACGTGCTCCTAAGCCTCTTCTCCCTTTAATCTCAGAGTCCTTTTCCAGAATACTCCTCAAAGTCTCCTCATCCTGTGTTTATCCCTGTTAATGTTGGTATCTTCCAGGATTCTATCATTTGCCCTTTATTTACTCACTCTTCCACCCAGATTTTTCTTTGCACCTATATCTGACTGCTTACTAGAAAATCCCATTTTGATGCCTCAAAGATATCATGTCCAAACTTGAAATCATATCTTCTTGTCTCCAAACCTCCTACTGCCTCAGTGAAAGACATCATCCTGTATTCTGTGACTCAGGCTAGAGATGTGGCACCATTTCCTATCCCTTTATATCCCTCAAACTTCACCTGGACTCCATCATCTAGTCTTGTCTGTTCTACCACCCAAATATCTCAGGATTCTAGACAACTTTCTCTGAACTCTTTGACACTTTTCTCCAACAGACCCTCATCTCTCTCCTAGAATATTACCACAGTCTCTTAACTGGGCATTGTGCCCTACTCTGCTCTCCTACACCCCCTTTCCTACCATCCCCTCCCGTCTGGCAACCAGTAATCTGTTCTCTGTGTCTATGAGCCTGTTTTCATTTTGTTTTGTTTGCTCGCTTCTTCGTTTTTTTATATTCCACATATATGTGAGATCATACAGCATTTGTTTTTCCCTGTCTGACTTATTTCACTTAGCATAATACCCTCTAAGTCCATCCATATTGTCTCAAATTTTGACAATTTTTAGTTGCTCTACAGGAAGATTTATTACCCCATTTAGATATCATGCATGAGGTAAGAGATCCAACATTGGGATTGAAGCACTGAAAGAGTGTGAGAGAGAGGGAAGCATCTGAGCAGACTTAAAGGTAATAAGTCTGGAGTCTCCTGCCCCACCTACGCCACAGGTGTCAATCACTGAAAGAGATTCCACATATCTATATCTACGCATCAGAAAGCTTGATGCTTTATGTCTTATAGTTTCATGTTTTGAGCTTAGGAAGAACGGAGGTTAGGAAACAAGAGATAACAAACAATTTCTCAAAAACACCAACCTCAGTCACTTTCAAAATGAGAAATTTCTAAGTGAGCTGGACTAAAATGATACAATGTCATTTAAGGCAGAAAATGTGAAGTCTTGGAAGCTTTAATGCATTCAGCTGCATTCTATTATCTCCTGCTTGAGAGTCAGCCCTGTAGACTCCTCTGATATACTCTTCATTAAATCCATCACTAAGACCTTGAAAAGAGGCACCCTTGCTATGCTTTTAAATGAATACATTAACTATGTTCAATGACCCAAGAAAAGTATTCAGGAATGCCTGGAATAGAGTGGAATTAATCTTGCACTTATATAGCACTAGCAACTCTTCAAAGTATTGGTACCTTTCAGTACATGTTGATTCATTGGTTATAGGTTTATACACTAAATAAGCCAGTAAGTAGGTCTTGACTAGTGTATGCTCAGCACTGTTTGGCACAGCAAACTATACAAGAGAAATAATCAATATAGTGCCTAGCTTTGGAGAAAGATATGAGAGACTCACATGACACTACTAGAGAATGACCCCAGGCCACATATATTTAAGTGCAAAATGATACAACGTTACGTATATTCAAAGTGTTTCTCTGGAAGTTCAGAGAAGGGAGAGGTCATTCTGAGTGTTCGTACAGAATCACAGAACTTTAGGACTTGTATTTTCTCCATCCTATTTCCAAGATTTGGGGTTATCTTTACTATCATTACTCTGAATTCTTTTTCAGGTAGACTGGCTATTTCCCCTTCACTAGTTTGGTCTGGTGGGTTTTTACCTTGCTCCTCATCTGCTGTGTGTTTCTCTGTCTTCTCATTTTGCTTACTTACTGTGTTTGGGGTCCCCTTTTCACAGGCTGCAGGTTCACAGTTCCCATTGTTTTTGCTGTCTGCCCCAAGTGGGTAAGGTTGGTTCAGAAACGTTTAACAAGGACCTAGAAGAACAAAAGAGTAAAAAAACAATGATGAACAACACAATAAATGAAATTAAAAATTCTCTAGAAGGAATCAATAGCAGAATAACTGAGGCAGAAGACCGGATAAGTGACCTGGAAGACAAAGTGGAAATAACTACTGCAGAGCAGAATAAAGAAAAAAGAATGAAAAGAATTGAGGACAGTCTCAGAGACCTCTGGGACAACATTAAACATACCAATATTCAAATTATAGGGGTCCCAGAAGAAGAAGAGAAAAAGAAAGGGACTGAGAAAATATTTGAAGAGATTATAGTTGAAAACTTCCCTAATATGGGTAAGGAAATAGTCAATCAAGTCCAGGAAGCACAGAGAGTCCGATACAAGATAAATCCAAGGAGAAATACACCAAGACAAATATTAATCAAACTATCAAAAGTTAAATACAAAGAAAAAATATTAAAAGCAGCAAGGGAAAAGCAACAAATAACATACAAGGGAATTCCATTAAGCTTAACAGCTGATCTTTCAGCAGAAACTCTGCAAGCCAGAAGGGAGTGGCAGGACATATTTAAAGTGATGAAAGGGAAAAACCTACAACCAAGATTACTCCACCCAGCAAGGATCTCTTTCAGATTCAATGGAGAAATTAAAACCTTTACAGATAAGCAAAAGCTAAGAGAATTCAGCACCACCAAACCAGCTTCACAATAAATGCTTAAGGAATTTCTCTAGGCAGGAAACACAAGAGAAGGAAAAGACATACAACAACAAACCCTAAACAATTAAGGAACTGGTAATAGGAACGTACATATCAATGACTACCTTAAATATAAATGGATTAAATGCTCCAACCAAAAGAAATAGACTGTCTGAATGGATACAAAAAACAAGACCAATATATATGCTGTCTACAAGAGACCCACTTCAGACCTAGGGACACATACAGACTGAAACTGAGGGGACGGAAAAAGATATTCCTATGCAAATGGAAATCAAAAGAAAGCTGGAGTAGCAATTCTCATATCAGACAAAATAGACTTTAAAGACTATTACAGGAGACAAAGACAGACACTACATAATGATTAAATGGCCAATCCAAGAAGAAGATATAACAATTGTAAATAGTTATGCACCCAACATAGGAGCACCTCAATACATAAGGCAAATGCTAACAGCCATAAAAGGGGAAATTGACAGTTACACAATAATAGTAGGGGGCTTTAACACCCCACTTTCACCAATGGACAGATCACCCAAAATGAAAATAAATAAGGAAACACAAGCTTTAAATGATACATTAAATAAGACAGACTTAATTGATATTTATAGAACATGCCATCCAAAAACAACAGAATAGACATTCTTCTCAAGTGCTCATGGAACATTCTCCAGGATAGATCATATCTTGGGGCACAAATCAAGCCTTGGTAATTTTAAGAAAACTGAAATCGTATCAAGTATCTTTTCCAACCACAAGGCTATGAGGCTAGATATCAATTACAGGAAAAAATCTGTAAAAAATACAAACACATGGAGGCTAAACAACACACTACTAAATAACTAAAAGATCACTGATGAGATCAAAGAGGAAATCAAAAAATACCTAGAAACAAATGGCAATGAAAACATGATGACCCAAAACCTACGGGTTGCAGCAAAAGCAGTTCTAAGAAGGATGTTGACAGCAATACAATCCTACCTCAAGAAACAAGAAACATCTCAAATAAACAACCTAACCTTACCCCTAAAGCAATTAGAGAAACAAGAAAAAAAAAAAAACCTCCAAAGTTATCAGAAGGAAAGAAATCATAAAGATTGGAACAGAAATAAATGAAAAAGAAATGAAGGAAACGATAGCAAAGATCAACAAAACTAAAAGCTGGTTCTTTGAAAAGATAAACAAAATTGATAAACCATTAGCCAGACTCATCAAGAAAAAAAGGGAGAAGACTCAAATCAATAGAATTAGAAATGAAAAAGGAGAAGTAACAACTGACACTGCAGAAATACAAAGAATCATGAGAGATTACTACAAGCAACTATATGCCAATAAAATGGACAACCTGGAAGAAACGGAAAAATTCTTAGAAAAGCACAACCTTCCGAGACTGAACAAGGAAGAAATAGAAAACATAAACAGACCAATCCCAAGCACGGAAATTGAAACTGTGATTAAAAATCTTCCAACAAAGAAAAGCCCAGAACCAGATGGCTTCACAGGCAAATTCTATCAAAGATTTAGAGAAGAGCTAACACCTATCCTTCTCAAACTCTTCCAAAATACAGTAGAGGGAAGAGCACTCCCCAGTGCATTCTACAAGGCCACCATCACCCTGATACCAAAACCAGAAAAAGATGTCGCAAAAAAATGAAAACTACAGGCCAATATCAGGGATGAACATAGATGCAAAAATCCTCAACAAAATACTAGGAAACAGAATCCAACAGCACATTAAAAGGATCATACACCATGATCAACTGGGTTTATTGCAGGAGTGCAAGGATTCTTCAATATATGCAAATCAATCAATGTGATAAACCATATTAACAAATTGAAGGAGAAACACCATATGATCATCTCAATAGGTGCAGAAAAGCTTTTGACAAAATTCAACACCCATTTATGATAAAAGCCCTCCAGAAACCAGGCACAGAGGGAACTTACCTCAACACAATAAAGGTCATATATGACAAACCCACAGCCAACATCGTTCTCAATGGTGAAAAACTGAAACCATTTCCACTAATCAGGAACAAGACAAGGTTGCCCACTCTCACCACTATTATTCAACATAGTTTTGGAAGTTTTAGCCACAGCAATGAGAGAAGAAAAAGAAATAAAGGGAATCCAAATCGGAAAAGAAGTAAACTGTCACCGTTTGCAGATGACACGATACTATACATAGAGAAGCCTAAAGATGCTACCAGAAAACTATTAGAGCTAATCAATGAATTTGGTAAAGTAGCAGGATACAAAATTAATGCTCAGAAATCTCTTGCATTCCTATACACTAATGATGAAAAATCTGAAAGTGAAATTAAGAAAACACTCCCATTTACTACTGCAACAAAAAGAATAAAATACCTAGGAATAAACCTGAGTAAGGAGACAAAAGACCTGTGTGCAGAAAACCATAAGACACTGATGAAAGAAATTAAAGATGATACAAACAGATGGAGAGATATACCATGTCCTTGGATCGGAAGAATCAACATTGTGAAAATGACTCTACTACCCAAAGCATTGTACAGATTCAGTGCAATCCCTATCAAACTACCCTGGCATTTCTCACAGAACTAGAACAAAAAGTTTCACAATTTGTATGGAAACGCAAAAAGACCCCAAATAGCCAAAGCAATCTTGAGAAAGAAAAACGGAGCTGGAGGAATCAGGCTCCCTGACTTCAGAATATACTACAAGGCTACAGTAATCAAGACAGTATGGTACTGACACAAAAACAGAAATATAGATCAATAGGACAGGACAGAAAACCCAGAGATGATCCCACACACATATTGTCACCTTATCTTTGGTAAAGGAGGCAAGAATATACAGTGGAGAAAAGATAGCCTCTTCAATAAGTGGTGCTGGGAAAACTGGACACCTACATGTGAAAGAATGAAATTAGAACACTCCCTAACACCATACACAAAAATAAACTCAAAATGGATTAAAGACCTAAATGTTAAGGTCAGACACTCTAAAACTCTTAGAGGAAAACATAGGCAGAACACTCCATGACATAAATCACAGCAAGATCCTTTTTGACCCACCTGCTACAGAAGTGGAAATAAAAACAAAAATAAACAAATGGGACCTAATGACACTTAAAAGCTTTTGCACAGCAAAGGAAACCATAAACAAGACAAAAAGACAACTCTCAGAATGGGAGAAAATATTTGCAAATGAAGCAACTGATAAAGGATTAATCTCCAAAACATACAAGCAACTCATGTAGCTCATTATCAAAAAAACCAAACAACTCAACCCAAAAATGGGCAGGAGACCTAAATAGACATTTCTCCAAAGAAGATATACAGATTGCCAACAAACACATGAAAGGATGCTCAACATCACTAATCATTAGAGAAATGCAAATCAAAACTACAATGAGGTATCACCTCACACCAGTCAGAATCACCATCATCAAAAAATCTACAAATAATAAATGCTGGAGAGGGTGTGGAGAAAAGGGAACCCTCTTGCACTGTTGGTGGGAATGTAAATTGACACAGCCACTATGGAGAATAGTATGGAGGTTACTTAAAAAATTAAAAATAGAACTACCATATGACCCAGCAATCCCACTACTGGGCATATACCCTGAGAAAACCATCATTTAAAAAGAGTCACGTACCACAATGTTCATTGCAGTTCTATTTACAATAGCCAAGACATGGAAGCAACCTAAGCGTCCACTGAAAGATGAATGGATAAAGAAGATGTGGCACATATATACAATGGAATACTACTCAGTTAAAAAAAGAAATGAAACTGAATTCCTTTTAGTGAGGTGGATGGACCTAGAGACTGTCATACAGAGTGAAGTCTGTCAGAAAGAGAAAAACAAACACCATATTCTAACACATATATATGGAATCTAAAACAAAAATAAATTTGTTCTGAAGAACCTCAGGGCAGGGCAGCAATAAAGACGCAGACGTAGAGAATGGACTTGAGGACATGGAGACGGGGAAGGGTAAGGTGGGACAAAGTGAGAGAGCGGCATGGACATATATACACTACCAAATGTAAAACAGATAGCTAGTGGGAAGCAGCTGCATAGCACAGGGAGATCAGCCTGGTGCTTTGTGACCACCTAGAGGGGTGGGATAGGGAGGGTGGGAGGGAGACGCAAGAGGGAGGGGATACGGGGATATATGTATACGTATAGCTGATTCACTTCGTTATACAACAGCAATTAACACAACATTGTACAGCAATTATACTCCAATAAGGATGTTAAGGGAAAAAAAGAAATAAACTTTAGGACTTAGAGATAATCTAATCTGACTTCCTGATTTTACAGATAAATAAAATGAGGCCTACAAAGGTAAATGAAAGAGGAGAAAAGAAAGGAAATAGCTTTTTTACAAAAAACATTACGTATTCTTTGTACATGTTATTTCACTTAATCCTGGCACCACGTCTACAAATTTGGTACTACTATACCCATTTTCATAGGAAGTCTAAGAGGTTGAGAGATGAATTTTTTGTGTATATATTCTCAAAATTCAAGAATTCACATTCGGATTCCCTAATACTAAATCCTATTTTCCACAGCATGATAAAAGGTTAAGGCATGTATTATGTGCAAGGTACGTTCATATATTTTATCTTAATTTTAAAATAAAATAATACCTGCCAATAATATAATATTTAACCCCCACCCCCACCCCCGGCTTCCTTCTGTGCTGACTTTTGGGTAGAAGTATGCAAATCAGATAGATCTAAAACATATTAAGTACCTATGCATGACTGTAATAGCAAATACTTTTTTTATCGCCCATCTTCTAGTTGTTTGCATATATTTACTCATTTAATTAACCATCATAACAATGCTGGGAAGTCTGTCACTGCGCCCACGTAGGCAATCACTGTATACAGCTACTACTCACTGAGAAAGGGGACAAAAGATTTAGCAAGAGAGTCAAGGGATTTGGTTGCTCTACTAAACAATAATTAAGAAGGGTTCCCTGTTTGGCAAAGGGACTGAGATTCTGCAGAGAAAAAACAGCAAATGAAAAGCAGGGATAAGGAGCTTTACAAGGGTCAGGCATCCTCAAGAACAGAGCAGAGCTCTTGGTAATATTCTCACCGAGATGTTACATTTCCCTTTCTCTCTGCAAGAATAGTGACCCTTGTAGACTTATTTCTGTTCTAATTCTTGTTGAAGCTGAAGATTGGGTTAATGATAATGACACAATTTCTCTGTAGCAATACCACACACTGAAGCTTTCTGCCCTGTTTGAAGAAAAGTCTTTTAAAGTATTTCAGCAGCAAATTTAAGATTACTGCCTTCACTTAGATCGTTCATTTTTATCTTACTTTCTTCTTGAATTTCCTGTTTCACCCAAGCATTGGGAAAAAGATAACGAGTAAATCTTGGATATAGCAATGTAGCAAAGGAGTAATTAAATTGGATTGCATGATAACAAAAATTGAATTTCTATCTATATTTCCCTTCATTATATACAAGTTAACTGCCACTGCATTTTGCTATTTACTTGACTACTTGAAAGTTCCCAATAATTAACTTGTATAAAAATTAACAGCTTTCATAATCATCATTACTTATTATGGACTTTACCTCTACAATAACATTTATGTATACTTCATTTGACTGATAAAATTCCAATATATGAAGCAGGTCCCCAGCTACTTTTAAAACGAGTACCTGAATTTGAAAGCGTGTAGTCAGATACGAATGATAAATCTGCACGACATGCCTTGTGCTTGTTCCTGAGATTTAATTTGACGGCACCTATAACATCTCACAATCACTGATCACGCGGAGGAGGTTCAGCTAAGTTAAACTTAAAAAGCACTTAAACAGGCATTCAGCTTATTAGTTCCAAATGTCAAGCTGAAGTCAAAGGCAAATAGTAGGTTTTCACCACTTAAATAAACTAAGCCACGCTTTGGTATAGATCAAGTTATTGTACTTATATTCTGTTTTTACTCTGAAGAGCCCAAGAATCTGTTCAGGAGACAGAAAAATAGCAAATTCAAGGATTGAAACAAAAAAGCATTATTTTTATAAACAGTTTTTTAAAGTTAAAATTGAAATGCAATAAATGGTACCTGTTTAGGTGTACAATATGACACATTTTAGTATAAGTATATGCCCATGAAACCATCACCAAAATCATGAAAATAAACATATCTGTCACTCCCCAAATCTTCTTGTGCTTCTGATGAATTCTTACCTCCTGCCCCTCTCCACTCCACCACCACCCCTCCCTGGTTCCCGGACAACCTCTAATCTGCTGTTTGTCACTACACTTTACCTTGCATTTCCTAGGGTTTTATATTAATTGAATTATAAAATGTGTACTTTTTGTGGTCTAGGGTCTTTCACTCAGGATGATTATGTTGAGATTAACTTGTTAGAGTGTATATCAGCAGTTCATTCTTTTTTATTGCTAAGAAGCAATCTGTTGTGTGCAGTTATAATCAGTTATAACTGATGGACATTTGGATTGTATCCAGGTTTTGGTTATTACAATGAAGTTGCTATGAACATTCATGTGCAGCTCTTAGTAGGAACATATGCTTCCTTTCTCTTGAGGAAATACTTAGGAATGGAATTGTTGGATCATATGATAACTGTATGCATCACCGTCAAGTGTTTTACAAATGTCTTGTACCATTTCACATTCCCACCAGCAGTATATTAGAGTATCAACTATTTGAAAAATATCATTTCTTGAAGCAGTAGGACTGAAGACAGTCCTATAATCTATTTTTCAGCCAGAAAATTCTCAGCTCACAGAGAATGTCACTAGGTCTTTGTCACATGGCCCTCTCCATCGACCCTCTCACCACATGTCAGCCCACCTCCCCAAGGCCAGCAATTGAATCCTTCTCAGGCTTTGAGTCCCTGACTAAGGCTGGGTACCACCTCTTTGGACTCTCAGCTGATTAGGTCTGACCTACCCAGGGTAATCTCCCTTGTGATTACTTCAAAGTCACCTGACTTGAAACCTGAACCACATCTGCAAAATCCCTTCACCTATGTCATATAACGCAAACTAATAATAGGAGAGAAATAAATCACATTCTTCCCTGTCCCCTCAGAAAAGAGAAAATCATTGGAACTAAAAGTCCTTTGACAAGATAAATAAAATTGATAAAATTCTAGTCAGATTGATCAGTAAAAAAAAAAAAAGGTAAAATAAAAAATTACAGATATCAGGAATGAGAGAGATGATATCATTGCAGAGCCTACCTATAATATAGCATTAGAATGGTAGGGAAATATTATGAATAATAGGTCTAGCTTTTTCATCCAAACTGACAAACTCTGACTTTGATTTCTAGTATTTAGACCAACTATATTTAGTGTGATTATTAATATGGTTAAGTTTAAATCTATCACCGTGCTATTTGCTTTCTATTTTTCTATCTGTCCTTTATTCCTTCTTCCCATCTTTCCTGCCTTCTTTCAGATTAATTAAATATGTTTTATGATACCATTTTATCTCTTGTGTTTGGTTATTTCAGGGGTTGTTTTAGGATTTATAGTATACATCTATAACTTACAGTCTACCTTCATATTATACCATTTTACATTTAGCCTAAAAATCTTAGTATTTTCTCTCTTAACTTTTGTGCTATTGTTGGCATATGTTTTAATTCTGTGTGTGTGTGGTTGTGTGTGTGTATCAATATTTTTTATCCATTCACTTGTTGACAGATACTTAGGCTGTTTCTATATCTTGGCTAATGTAAATAATGCTGCAGCAAACATGGAAAAGAAGATATTTCTTTGAGATATAGATTTCATTTCTTTTGGATATATACCCAGGAGTGGGACTGCCAGATCATATGGTAACTCTATTTTTAATTTTATGAAGAATTTCCATACTATCTTCCATACTTGGGGTTAATTCATATTCTTAGATATATGAGTTTACAGTTTTATAAAATTTGGAAATTTTTCAACCATTAATTCTTCAAATAGTTTTCTGCCCCACACCCTTCTCTTCTTCAGGAACTCTAACCACGTGTACTTAAAATTGTCCTACAGCTTACTGATGCTGTGTTTATTTTTTTTTTACTCTTTGTATTTGTTCTGAGTAGATTCTATTGCTATGTCTTCAAGTTTACTAATCTTTTATTCTGAAAAGTTTAGTCTACCCTTAATCCTCTGCAGGGTAATTTTTATGTCATCATAACTTTTTTATAACTTCCATTTCTATACTTAACTTTCAAATACAGTATATATGAATATATTGTACAAATATAATATAAATACAATAACTGTTCAATATCCTCCTGCTAATTATATAATGTCTCTGTCAGTCACTTTTGATCAACTGACTCTTCTTCTCATGTGTCATGCCTTCCTACATTTAACATGCCAGGTAATTTTTTATGGCCAGAGATTGTGATTTTATCTTACTGGGAGCTAGACATTTTTATAATCCTATAAATGTGCTTTATTATGGAACACAGTTAGTTACTTGGAAACAGTTTGATCCTTTCAGGTTTTGTTTTTAAGATATTTTTTCCAGGGGAATAGAGCCGTGCTTAGTCCAGGACTAAATTATTCACCCTACAGAGGCAAGGCTCTTTTGTGTACGCTGCCCAATGCCCCATAAATCTTGACGTTTCCAGTTTGCTTGGTGCAGCAGTTACTATTCCAGCCCCTTCGGTTCTTTTCATGACTCTTCCCCCAGACTCCAAAAGTTTGCTCACATGTAGGCACACTCTGATCAGTATTCTGTTGAATACTCAAGGGATAACTACCCAGGTTTCCGGAGTTCTTTATCTGCTCAGTTCTGTTCTCCCTGGTAAATATTCTGTTTCAAAACTCTAGGTACCTTGGTTTCCATGGTCTCTTAACTTGGTCCCCTCAACTTAGGGGCTCCACAGTGTTCTGCCTGGGTTTCCCCTCCTTGCACTGCAGATGAAAACTCAATCACAGCAAGACACTGAGTTAATTGTTTGTTTCCTGTCTCTCAGAAATCACTGTCTCTTGTCTGATGTCCAGTGTGTTGCAAAGCATTTTTTCATACATTTTGCCCATTTAATGGTTGTTTTAGGCAGGAGGGAAAATTCAGTCCTTGTTATTGCGTCTTGACAAGAAGTGGAAATCATGAGATTTATTAGTGTTATTGTTTTTAATGACATGAGTATCCAAGTAAGAACCATCAAAATGGTCCATCATCAACCATTTTCCTCAAATAGAAAAAGGAGTACATGGTGTCTAATTTAGTTTTAATTTCTACAGATTGCATCTGGAAGGAATGTAAAGTATGTATGTATGTATGTACATATGTATGTATGTATTAATCTTATATCCCCAGTGTCATATATGTTCTGCATATTCTAACTCCCCAGGAAAATCTCTGGGAAAGGGAACAGCTGGCAGGATACAATTCAATTATTCTTAAATCCTGGCCATCACTGTTTAAATACCCTCAAAAGCCCATCTCACAAACCTTACATTATAACATACATTTTTTATCCCTCCCAATTATTCTGAGAGGTTGAATTCCATCTTTACAAAAGTTATGTATATAGTTGTCACGTTTCTTAATCTTTTTCATTCTCACTTCATCACTTATAAAAAATAGCAAAAACAGAGCAATATAGCATGCTATGAATTCAATTGTATATGTAAAACATCACATACGTTATGTGAAATTGATGTGATAGCTATTTAATACTATTATTTCCCGTTTGTACTTCACCCTGAGAACAAATTGTTAATATTAGCAGACGTTACAATATTTATGCCTGGTTTTGTTCCTCATACCAGAAAAGCCTTTGGGATTCAATTTTACTAAAGGTTTCACAGTCTTGCTTTTGTCAGTTCTCAATATAACTGTGAAGGTTTCTAGTTTGCTGCATGCAACTCAAACAACGTTGTGTGAAGAGTCAGCTTAATTACCTTTTAGGGTAATTAGAAAAGACATAAAATAAAACTATGTGTGCATAGCATCTTAGATAAATTATATCCTAAATAACAAGGTAGAATAATCCATGTTTAACACAACTGGTAACAGCTAGATCATAAGATTCTGACGGTATGCTTTTGACAAATACATATTTCACTTTGCAAATAAACTACTGAGAAGATTCTACATGGCAAAGTAGCTCTATGCTGACTTCAACCTTTCTAAGTGTCTGCTTCCTAATACTTACCTTCCTCACACGCTAGACCGTAATTGGGATAAAGCCTTCATACGATACTTAGGTCTTAACTGGTTAAAATCTGATTCACTGGCATAGTCTCTGATTAATATTCTAATGGGAATTAAAACTTATACCCCGGGCTTCCCTGGTGGCGCAGTGGTTGAGAGTCCGCCTGCCAATGCAGGGGACACGGGTTCGTGCCCCGGTCTGGGAAGATCCCCCATGCCGCGGAGCGGCTGGGCCCGTGAGCCATGACCGCTGAGCCTGCACGTCCGGAGCCTGTGCTCCGCAACTGGAGAAGCCACAGCGGTGAGAGGCCCGCGAACCGCAAAAAACAAAACAAAACAAAACAAAAACAAACAAACAAAAAAACGTATACCCCAAGAACACTGTTTATCTCTCATCCTCTCAACAGTGGGAAGTCTTCTTCTCTCATATCCACATACCATAGGATCTGAAAGTGGGAAAGATGCCTCCTGGCTGCTTGTTGCCTGCAGACTATTTAGTGTCCTTCCTGTTTTATAAGTCTCAATGGTTTTGACGCGATTCTGCCAGCCTATGTCACTCAGCTCTTTTTTCCGCCAGCGACAGATGTTGCTCGTCACTTTCTCTGTTTATTGTTTCACCAATAACTTCAGTTTGGGGAATTTCAATACAGGTAGATGACTGAGCCCAAACTCTGGCCTCTGTCTCCCATGATCTCCTCAGTTTGGACGGGCATTTCCCCAGTTTATATTTCACAGACCACTATAACAAGTATTTATATGCGTAACCACTGAAATTTACCTTATCACCCCTCAGTCACCATCACCTGGAAAATGACTGCTTTGCACAAATTCAAATCACGTCTCCACTTGTTCTGTGCCTAGACCCAAACACCTAATGCCAAACGTATGGACTGATCCACTTTAAATTAATGATCACAGATTTAACTGGACTCTCAGCGCGGTCTAAAATTAACTTTCCCTCATTAATTCATTCTTTCACGCTCTGAGATGATTCTATTGTACCTTCTCTTTTTTTCCCCTCAAACTGTCAGCATCCCTCCTCATACTGAGGGCTTCTGTTCTTTATCTTTGAGCAAATAGCACTATTTAGAAAATAAGTGCTTCAGCTTCATACTCACTCCTTCTGGAATCAGCCTCCAACTTCTCTCCTGTTACTCTACCTGTGTACCCTGGCAACATCCAACGTGTACATAGCACTTAATGTGTACTAATACCGATCCACATATCTTACATACATAAATTTACTTAAGCCTGCAATAATACTATAAGCTCAATGCTATAATTATCCCTATTTTACAGATAAGGAAACTGAGGAACACAGGGATTAAGTAATTTGCCAAAAGGTTGCACAGCTAGTGAACCAAGGAACTGGAATTTGAAATAGTTAATAGACAATTTTTAGAGCAGTTTGAGATTTATAGAAAATCAAGCAGAAAGTACAGAGAGCACCCACATTCCACCTTTCCCTCCAACACAGACATACAGACACACACACACACACACAGTGTCCCCTATTAACAACTTTCATTCATCCATGTGGTATGTTTGTTAAAATTGATGAGCCAATATTGATACATTATTATCAACTGTATAGTTGATAAACAAACTCCATAGTTTCGAGTTCACCGTTTGTGTTACACAGTTCTATAGGTTTTGACAAATGACTAAAGTCATGTATTCACTATTACAGTATCTTACAGAATAGTTTCACTGCCCTAAAAATCCCCTGTACTCCACCTATTCATCCCTCCCTCCCCCTGCCCCGAATCCCTATCATCCCTACAGCTTTGTCTTCTCCAGGATGTAATATAGTTGGAATCACACAGCATATAGACTTTCAAACCGGCTTCTCTTACTGAGAAATATGCTTTCCAGGTTTCTCTATATTTTTTCATGGCTTGATAGTTCATTACATTCTTTGCCAAATAATATTCAATATTCCATTGTATAAATATACTACAGTTTATTTTACCCATTCACCTACTGAAAGGTAACTTGGTTGCTTCCAAGTTTTGGCAGTTAGGAATAAAACTGCCATAAACATCTGTGTACAGGTTTTTATGTGAACATAAGATTTCAGTTCCTTTGGGTAAATACCAAGGAGTACGATTGCTGGATGGCACGTCATGAGTATGTTTAGTTTTTTTGTTTTTCTTTTTACACCTTTATTGGAGTATAATTGCTTTACAATGGTGTGTTAGTTTCTGCTTTATAACGAAGTGAATCAGTTATACATATACATATGTTCCCATATCTCTTCCCTCTTGTGTCTCCCTCCCTCCCACCCTCCCTATCCCACCCCTCTAGGTGGTCACAAAGCACCGAGCTCATCTCCCTGTGCTAGGCGGCTGCTTCCCACTAGCTATTTTACATTTGGTAGTGTATGTATGTCCATGCCACTCTCTCACTTTGTCCCAGCTTACCCTTCCCCCTCCCCGTGTCCTCAAGTCCATTCTCTAGTAGGTTTGTGTCTTTATTCCTGTCTTACCCCTAGGTTCTTCATGACATTTTTTTTTCTTAAATTCCATATATATGTGTTAGCATATGGTATTTGTCTTTCTCCTTCTGACTTACTTTACTCTGTATGACAGACTCTAGGTCCATCCACCTCATTACAAATAGCTCAATTTCGTTTCTTTTTATGGCTGAGTAATATTCCATTGTATATATGTGCCACATCTTCTTTATCCATTCAAAACTACAAATAGAACTACCACATGACCCTGCAATCCCACTCCTGGGCATATACCCTGAGAAAACCATCATTCAAAAAGAGTCATGTACCACAATGTTCATTGCAGCTCTATTTACAATAGCCAGGACATGGAAGCAACCTAAGTATGTTTAGTTTTGTAAGAAGCTGCCAGAGTGTCTTCCAAAGTGGCTGCACCATTTGGCATTCCCACCAGCAACGAATGAAATGTTCCACACACTCCTCAGCATTTGGTGTTGTCACTGATTTGCATTTTAGCCATTTTAGCCATTCTAACAGCTGTGCACTGGCATCTCATTGTTGTTTTAAGAAACAGGGATTTTGAAGTAGCCCATCTGACACCAGAGTCAGTAGTGTTTAGCTACTATACTGTTCCTGGTTAACACCAAATCCCTAACTTGTGGACTAGAGCCCATGCCTTCCTATCAAACCAAGGGCTATGCTCCATCCTGCAACATCATTTTCTCCCTTTTTATTGGACCATTCCCTTCAGCATATAAACATGCCTTAAGCTCATTTATCTTAAAAAGAAAACCCTTAGGCTTCAGACAGATTGGGACCTGGGACCCTTTGCTACAGTGCTTGTACCTGGACACACCTCTCCTCAAGCAATGAAATACAAAGATACAAAATACAAGCTATAAGGGACTTAAAATAACTGTGTGCATGTGCAGTTGGGGCAAATTATGGACAAAAAGATACAAAAAGACCAAAAACCCAAATGCCACTTCTGAAGAGCTGGGATTAAAAACAGGGGGTCTGGAGCAAAAGCAGGGCACTGCACATGTCCCCTGCACACCCCACCACCTAAGAGGCGGGCAGAAGACCTGAGCCACACCTCCAGCCCGACCCCCCAGCACACCCCTACCCTCACCCCATATAAGGAAGCAGCTCAACACCCCTCAGGGAGCTGAGCCAGCAAGGGAAACTGCTACTTGTTCTCTTTCCCCCCTGCTGCAGCAGGGGCCCTAATATAGTCTTGCCTGAATTTCTTGTCTGGCCTCTTACCAATTTCTATTGATTAAGGAGGCCAAGAACCCTGGTTAGTAACAGGCTCTCTATCCTTTCCTTATCTCTGCTCCCCTTCATGGCAACCTTCTCAAAATATTTCTCCTTACTTGCTATTTTTGTTCCTTCACTCAACTCTCTTGATATTATGCTTCCTGTTTGCATCATTTCTCTGACTGTTAATGTCATCGATAATTTCCACTTAACTCTCAGCATCATCTGACATACCGGATTCCCCATGTATCCTTGTAACACTTTTCCGCTTGGTTTCTGGGATAACATACTTTTTAATTTATCTCCTACTGTGTTGGTCCATTGCAACTAAATTGCTTTTCTGAATTCTTCTCATGTCCTAATGTTTAAGTGTTTGAGAGTCCCCCATCTCAGTCCTTGGTTCAGTCTTCATTTGTATACTCTGCCTCCCAGGTAATGATATCTATTTCCGTGGTTTTAAATACTACCTGTAATCTGATGATTCACAAGTATAATATATATTTCCAACCTTTCCACAGGCCCTCAGATCAGAGTCTTACATCAAACTGAACAGCTGACATGTTTACCTGGATGTGAATCTAATATTTAGGAAGCCCCAAATTGAATTTTATTTCCTGTCCGTCAAAACTTGCTTCTCACACAGTGTTCCTCGTTTCAATATGTGAACCACCATTCACCCTGATGCTTCTGCCAAACATCTGAGTCATCCTTTATTCCTTCCTCTCTTTTTCTCACATTCAACATCCAAGTTAAAACAAATTCTGTTGGGTTAGCCTTCAAAATATATCTTAAATGCAACAATGTCTCACCGTATCGACTACTAGTGCCTTCAGATTCTCCACGCTCCACGACTTCCAGGACACCATTCACTTGGGATACAATGAGAATTTTGCCCTAGAGTTTGCCCGAGGTAATGGCCTTGACAGTTCGTGCCACCCTCAGCTCTTGCATTGACATCACAATAGCTTCCCTGCAGTGTTTGCTTCTTGAGGAAGGCAAATCGTAGAGTGAGAAGGATTGGTAACTCACATATTCTTCATCCTATCACTGAGGTAAGTTCTCCATTGGTGATGTGTTTCCCAGACTGCATCCCTTGATTCACTGCTCCTGAGAGATGCTCTTCAATGAAGGGTTTCATGGCCAAATAAGTTTGAACATGACCCCCAAGTAAATCCCCACTCAGGAAGATTCACAAGGTAGTTTAGCCTTTATAGTCTTTGAAAAAGCTTGCAGGAAGGAAACACGTGTAAATTTAAGTAATTTTTCCTAATCTTATTCACGACAGAACATTTTTTCTCATCTTATCGGGTAAGGAGGAATGTTTATACCTCTCTCCTCACCTGTTCTTTTAAGAACAACCATAGTTTCACTACTCGCTGAAGTGAGCACATTTTACCAGCATTTCTTCACCTTATTTGCTCCTCTCCCTGGATGTTACAGTCTCAGATACACAAAATCTGACTTGTATTAGTACTATGGTTATTTTACCTGAAAATTAGGAAATAATTTAAAAATTAGGAAAAATTAGGAAAATTAGGAAATAATAAGCTCCAGGCTGGCTTCTTTTTAATTTCCTGACTGATGAATCAGCAAGAAAAACAGTGGATCCTTTCCTTCTTCCTGTTACCATCTGTTAGCTCTACCTGAGCCATATTTTCCAAAGTGGTGGCTCTGGGAGAGGGAGACCGGATTCCCTCTGCCTCTCTGTCTCAGCTTCTTCACTGGGCCCATGACAGGTAAATCAAGTCAGGCTCGCACATGTGGGCTCACACGTCTTAAAGACTGAGAAGGGGGCTTCCCTGGTGGCGCAGTGGTTGGGAGTCCGCCTGCCAATGCAGGGGACACGGGTTCGTGCCCCAGTCCGGGAAGATCCCACAGGCCGCGGAGCGGCTGGGCCCGTGAGCCATGGCCACTGAGCCTGCGCGTCCGGAGCCTGTGCTCCGCAACGGGAGAGGCCACAGCAGTGAGAGGCCCGCGTACCGCAAAAAAAAAAAAAAAAAGAATGAGAAGGGAGTAAATCTCCAGTTAGACTTCAGGTTGAAATCATACCCTCCAACATATTTTGCCCCAAACCCCAAATTGTGAGACAGTTTCATGCTGCTAGCCATTGCTATTAGTTGTAAATTTCTGTCACTCCTATGAATGTGTTCCCTAAGAGTTAGACCCTGATGAGAGGTGAGTCTTATAATGTCCCATAAGCTTAGGAAACACTTGTTATTAGTTACCTCTAATGTCAGATATTATACCTTATCTTACATTTAATCCACTGTTTGTTACTTTTCTTTGAGATGTCAACATTTAAACTCCCTCTCTACTCAAAGAAGGAAATGATGTGTTCCTGATTAAAAGAGTCTCAAGCAGTTTGATATAATGGATAAGAGGATGGAGGCCACAAAATGGCATTTAAACCATATTGTCAAAAATACAGGTATGCAGCATTTATGCTAGCTCTGATTTCAAACATTTCTCATTCCTTAGGAACTAGTGATATTTTTGTAGCATCTTGGGGGAGAAGAGAGAACATGATACATTTTACTTGCCCCCAAAGATTATCATTAGCAAAAAAGAACTTCCTTTACCTAAATAAGATGCAAACAAAATAAATTCTTGTACACATCTATTTAGAAAGTTGTTTAATTTATTAGATCACTAAAGTGTGATTTTGAGCTGTTAAGTGTGGAAAATTATAGTCAATTAAATTTTCGTTTAGAAATTTTCAACTATGCCTTTGAACATAAGGCTGAAGACAAAAACCTTCTTCCTTCCCAAGACTTTAAGACCTATCACCACTTAAAATATTCTTTTCCCTTCTACTCTAGAGAAAGAAATGTAGTTAACTGCAGTACATTACAAGTTGTATAAATTATTTGCTATTTAAAACACCTGCATTTTGAAAATAATAATTAATTTAAATCATCCTCTTTCCTTCTGTCATGTTAGTTACAGTATCTTCGTAGGGGTTCTTGGTTGAATCAAGTAATCTAGTTCTCACGTGGTTTTCTCAGACTTTTTAACAAAATCCTCTTAGCCCTTACTTTCAGGTATCCTGGGACTCGATGTGACAGGGAGCTTGTCTGCAGCCAGCCTTATCCTTCCTATTGATTCACTGTGCAGCCTCTAGTAAACCATTACAAACCTAGCTGTGCCAATGGACTCAACAATAAAATTGTGATGCTATCCTCCCATACTAGCCTACGAAATATTTAGCTGTCACCGGTTAATTGAGGAAGGCGTGTAGGATGTTGAACATCGTTGTTTCTTTTTCTTTCTTCCCTTCCCTGTCCCCGCCCCATGCTACATTAAAGCAAAGTACACTTTTCTTCTGATTGTTCCTCGACCCACTCATCCAATCTTTCTCTAAGATAAACCCTTCTTTTTTGATGCCAAAAACAACAATAAAGGAAAAACTTCTTTTTCGAAGTTATCTTTTCTTTTGAATCAACAATTCAGCCATTACAGGTTGAAAGAAAACTACTAGTTCCCACTCAATTAAAACAAATATATAGCAAATTGATACTGAATTTTAGATACAATAGTTCTGGTGATTTTATCACTGAGAATTGTGAAGTGACTACATTTTAATGAAATAGCTCTTCAGTCAGGAAAGGAACATTAAAACAGGAGTTTCACTAAAATACGTTCGGTGTTCTTTTGCACTACAGTTTTGGCACATGGGATGTAAGATGACTTCTCAAGCATTATTTGAACTGGTAAATAAGGCTTCCCTGAGAAGCTCATTCCCATTTAAATCAAAGCCAGGACAACGTCACCCCACCTTATTTGCAAGGCCTGGCGGGACCTTTAAAGCTTCTGGTGTTTATGGCTGAGTCTCCACTGTTAAGTCATTTGCTGGAGGAAGTGACCTATTGCCTGGAGAGCAAAGGCCCTGATGTCACTTGAACCAGAAAAAAGAAATGTTTTCCCCAAGAGATAATCTGATGCTCACATGATCACATGAGCATCACATGATTTACTGCTCACATGAGATTTAGCAGTAAATTTAATATTTTTGGTTTAAGATGTGGAATCCCTTCACTCAAAGAAAATTTTCCTTATCTAAGTTTGGCTAGTATACATAGGAATATGAGGAATAGGTGACTGAGAAAGTTCTAATCAAATCAGGACTGAATTTGAAGGCAACTAATGCTGGAGGAATATATAAGGAGGAAGAATGAGCAGGAAACGATGACGCCGCTTCATGAAGCTCTTGGCTGTTGCGTTATCTTCAATTGCTTATTAGCATTATTTTAGCCATACTAAGTAAAATGCTCACCATTAAGAAGACATTTCCTAAGAAAAAAAGGGAATACTGCCATTGTTGAAATGATTAACAAGGTTGTTTTGTAGCTGCTGATAAGAATAACGTTTTTGGTATATATATATATATATATATATATATACACACACACACACACACACACACACACACACACACACACACAATTTAAACATTATGTATTAGGACATATGTGAATATATGGTATGTGACCACTGCAGAGATTACACAGAACATACTCTACTCATTAGTATATACATGTGACCTTTGTTTAGCTCCTGCATTTTCCACTTATTTCAAATATTAAAAATCTAGAGCTTTTTCGTAATGAAATACAAAGCAAGAATGTTATGATGATTAAGTTTTAATTTAATAATCTTGATCAGAAATATTTTTAAATGTCTTGCATCTTGAGCTACATTTTAGCTGCATTGCATCAGGAAAAACAATAATAAACAAAACATAATAAACAATAAATAATAAACAAAAACAAGAGGCAGCAAAAAAGTCCAGCACAGTAGAACTGAGCTCAGATGTCAATGTCTCTTAGGAGGATTAAAAGTAGATGCGGAGGGACTTCCCTGGTGGCGCAGCAGTTAAGAATCTGCCTGCCAATGCAGGGGACACGGGTTCAAGCCCTGGTCCAGGAAGATCCCACATGCCGTGGAGCAACTAAGCCCATGCGCCACAACTACTGAGCCTGTGCTCTAGAGCCCACGAGCCACAACTACTGAAGCCCGTGCACCTAGATAGAGCCTGTGCTCCACAAGAGAAGCTACCACAATGAGAAGCCCGTGCACCACAATGAAGAGTAGCACCCCACTCGCTGCAACTAGAGAAAGCCCGCGCACAGCACTGAAGACCCAACGCAGCCAAAAATAAATAAATAAATAAAATTGATTCTTTAAAAAAAAAAAAGTAGACACAGAGACACACCTGTACCAGAATAAAATTACGTGCAAAGAGACCAAGTTCAAGGAAGAGTGGACAGAAGGCGAAAGAGGGAACCAAGAAGCACAGGCGTTTTGTCTGCAAGAAGGTATAGACTTGTTCCCGTGACAGATGCTCCCACAGCACTCATTGGCCTTGCATCCACTGATCTTAAATACAAATGCAAAACTAGCAAATTATAATAGAGTAAGAAACTAGATTAAAAGCTATCATTATTAAGTACTGATTACATATCTTAGCTCATCAATCCTCACAACTGCACCTTGAGGTAGGTGCCATTAGCCCCATTTTATAGATGAGGAAACTGAGACTCAAAGTGACCAACTGATCATCTCAATTTACCCCAGATGGAAAGCAGCAACGTGGAATTCAACCCCATGCTCGTTCAATTTCAAAACTTTCTCTCGTGCTCATATACAGAGCAATGCCAAGAAAGGCAGCATGGATGGTGCTTTATGATTTGTGTTGAACTCTAAAGAACAGTGAAGCTAAATAAGAAGACTTTTGGAAACTAGGCTACTTTTAAAAAACATGTTTCTGTCTAATTTGCCTGGAACTAATTATGGCAATGTTTACATTATTTGGATGCTGGACCAACGCAATGCTATGTATCTCCACTGACTGTTTCATTTTCTTGCAGATGTTTGGCATTATATACATATAGCCAGGGACTTGAGTTTCCAATTTTTGTCACCGTTTTAAAAAGATCACGTGATTGAAGAAATTTTCTGTATTTGGAAGATAAATTTTAATTAATCAAGTCCTCAATAATCTTATTCAGTCATCAGTCAGAATGAATAATACACCAACATTCTTTTTATGTAGGTTCCTGTCTTCTCAGTACAAAGTTTCGGTATTAATCTACAACTATCAAAGACCGAGAATGGTTCAACTGCCAGGCATTTGAAAATTTCTGATTTCTGTCTATACATTTCCTAAATAGGGCACATAATATAGTGACTGAAAATGATATGAGTCTGGGGTCTCCAGACAAACAGAATTAAAGAATTGGTTCATGCGATCATGAGGGCTTGCAAAAGCGAAATTTGTAGGGCAAAAGAGTAGGCTGGAAACTCAGGCAAGAGTTATTGCTGCAGGATTGAGGCAGAATTTCTTCTTCCTGAAAGAAAGTTCAGTTTTTCTCTCAAGGCTTTCAACTGATTGAATGAGGCTCACCCAAATTACCTAGTCATCTCCTTTACCTAAAGTCACCTGATTGTAGATGTCAACCACATGGACAAGATACCTTCATAGCAACACCCAGATTAGTGTTTGATTAAATCACTGAGCACTATAGTCTAGCCAAGTTGACACATAAAACCACCATCACACTAACACAGCACACTATTTCTCAAAGTACATGTTAAGATGTTCCTAGGAGGATATAAGTGTTAGTCACCAAGTTAAGGAAATGATGGGCATTAATTACAACCTTTTTTTGGTAAAATCTCTTTCCACATAGACTGATGTCCTCTACTTTGCTCTCTTGCATTGCTTTACTCCCACAAACATTTAACTTCCATTCTTTTAATATCAGCCTAATACCCTCATAAACAGCCATCTAGCTTCCTCTTTTCTACTCTCTAGAGCGATACAGAAAGACTGTCTTGACATTCTGTAAAGGAAAACTCAGAGAATAGGTCATGACATTCTTTCTCCAGGATATAAAATGTCATTGTCCAATTTTCACCATTTTAGAACTTGTTAATCGTCCTCTGATTATAGTTGGATCATTTATTCAAGTCTATGTCGTTAAAAAAGAGAGAAAGAGATCTCTTTAACACTGAAATATAATCTTCAATGAAAATCTCATGCATCAAATGTAGTATTTCTTCTCCTCTCTGGGGAGAGATAACAAGCCTGCATGTCCCATTCCTTGACAGTATGAATTTTTCTATATTGATTTTCTGGTCCTCTTCTTGACATGTTAATTGGCCAAACACTAATACCACTGACATGATTGTTATTATGCCATAGTGTATCTGGAAATACAAACTTCTCAGAAAATACTTTTTAATTTCCTTGCTAAGTTCTTCTTTGCACATTTTTAACCTATTACTCATACTCATGGAAGGAGCAGTAACTCCACTGATGAAGCAAACGTCGCTCACTGCTATTACTGCTTCATCATGTATCTTCAGACAACTGATTCTGACTTCGGCATTTAGAGCCTCATATGAATAAGACGATAGCCAAGATACAGTTGCAAAACGGTCAGTCTTGAAAGCAGAATGAGAAATGCTCCTATCAGCACTCTGAACTGATGGATGAGAATAACATGTCTTTAAGGCTGTTCATGCTAGTACTAAGTACTAAGTAGTTCTCTCACTGATCTTGGTTTAGAAGTTTTCCAAATAGGTGCTATTTAGCCCATCTCTTTATCCATTTTTTTTTAAATCAAACAGACAGCTGAAATATTTAGGCTTTCCCTCTAAATAATTTCCTCCATTTTTTTCTGTTTTTTCTGGAGTTATTTCCAGTTTTCCAGGGTCCCTGTGGTCTTCCAATATATGTTGCTCACAATGGACAGCATATCCTCTGAGTATCCAGTAAGGCCAGGCAATAAGAAATCGTCCTTGGCATAAAATTTGTTAAAATTATAATATTGTGGCAGAAACATTCCAAAATTAATGATTGCAGTTTGTTTGTTACATCTTATAGATCTGAACTGGAATTATCCTTTTTTAATGATGTCATCACATTTTTATTGGGGGGATAAGGAGGGAAATGAATTGTCTCATGTGAATATAATTTTGCAGAGGACATTTCTCTGGGAAGGAAAAGGGGGAAAGTATCTGCAGCATCTCTACTTTGCCTGGGCACTGTTAATCAATACTCACTGCTTTTTGACTCTGTATGTCAACACTCACAGTTGTTATTACAGGTCCATAATCCCTTAGAGTGAAACCCCTCAGGCTACATATGTCTCAGAATTCAGAAATCTTCAAGTTTTAGGGTCTGAGGTATCTCCCAGTAATCCACAATATTAATACGACCTCAGTGAAATGTATAAATTCCTACACAGAGCGAAATAAGGAAAAACTATCAATAACCTCATGTCAGTTCTGGTCAGGTTTGCTGACAACGGATTCAGGTCAGGCCAGGTTTCTGCTGCCAAATAAGAAAAAAAAATTTTCCATGGTGTTTGGGTTTCAGAATTGCAAATAAGGGATAGTGCACCTGTATCAACCCAACTTTAGGAGGAGGAACTTGGCATCTCGAGTGGTTGACGCCAGTCAGGGGTACAGAAGCTAAACACAGGCCTGTCTTGACCCAAGGACCTTTGCTGTGTTGCTGTTGAGCCTAAGCTGGGGTAAACTATGCAGAAACACTCTCGAAGAATAACTGCACAATTAGATGCTCCAAGGGGCGCGAAAAATAAAAGCCTTCAACGATTATCCATCACTGAACCAGCATTTTAAACACGTGTGAACAAGTTTTCCACTGGGATCACCAATCACAGCACCACGGGGAAGGTTATTTTTCCAAGCTTTAGAAGTTGATGTATATTCAATAAAAGGAAAGCTTATGTGCTCTCCTTAACTCATCTAATTTCAAATTAGCTCAAGTGGCTCTCAAGAGGTTGCTCTGACACTGAAAGTTTGCAGCTAGATCAGATTTGAAGGACCCATGAAGCTATTATTTTTCATGCCAATCCACGTGGGCTATTAATTAATTATAGTTTATGTTCACATCTATTCCCAAGCTACAAAAAAAGGTCTCACCTTTTCCAAGCCTACAAGAGTGTGTAGGCTATTAACAGGTATTAACTGGATACCACTGGTGTGATGACAGTGCAGCTTTGCCTGGGCAAGAAAAGCTGGCAGAAGTACTGCAAATACTCTGGGATGTTACTCAGCCAGAACTTTGACAAGGGTTTTTAGAAAAACATGATGTTATCCTGAATACCAGATGCTGCATGCTAAAACTTTTGGACCAAGTAATCCTTTATTGGAAGGCCAAATATTGTCCCCAAGTGTTGCAATCAGCCACAATTTTCTACACTCACTACTCTACCTTAGGTGAACTTCCCATGATTATGCCACAAACAAAGAAACAAAATAATTCTAGTGGAATGCTTTAAGCTGGAAATAAGTGACATGATTATTACTGTATTCAGTGAAAGCTTAGGTGCAATTCATGCCATATGTTCTAAGAAGTGGGTTCTTAATCACTGTCATTCTCAGTTATGGGAAGCCATAACTTGGTTTCAAGATAACCCTTCAAAACAAAATTTTACATTATGGTCAGATTAATTAAAGATTTGGCAAGCAAATTTTTATCACATCCACAAATTTGATATAACTATTAGTATACAGTATATTAGAATACTATTAGTATTCTAATAATTGTAAGAGCAAGTTTTAATCAACTATTTCTAAATCTTCACTAACAAATTTTGGAAACTCAAGAAATAAAGCGGTTAGAAATGTAACACTGTGTAACATTGTGACCAACATTCAGAAAGATAGAGTCATTACACACTTCAAAAGATGTCAAGCATATCATGCCTAATTTCCTTTTTTTTTTAAATATAGAAAGTCGCAATTGGCAACTACGCAAAGGTAACCTAAAACTGAATTTATCTACGTGAGAGAATTGTTAAATAAAAAGATGTAAGGGCTTCCCTGGTGGCTCAGTGGTTGGGAGTCCGCCTGCCAATGCAGGGGGCACAGGTTCATGCCCCGGTCCAGGAAGATCCCACAGGCCGCGGAGCGGCTGGGCCCATGAGCCATGGCCACTGAGCCTGCGCGTCCGGAGCCTGTGCTCCGCAACCGGAGAGGCCACAACACTGAGAGGCCCGCGTACCGCAAAAAAAAAAAAAAAAAAAAAAATGATGTAAAGCAGTTAATAATTTAGATTCTACTTTTGATCCCTTTTCGAGCCATTTGTGATATACTCCTTATGCTGGACTAAAATTGTAACGCTTTGGTATATTTAAGCATGAAAAATTCCACAGTGGGTTTGAAATGAAAATAAACAATCCTTTCCTTATATTGGTGATTCAAGCTTCTAAAATGATATCATTCTTGAGATTCAGTGGATTTTTTTTTTTTAATGTGCTGGCAAAATTACCTTAGTCACAAATCACTGGACGCATTCTCTCATGAACAATGTAATGGTATCCATACTACTCAGCATAGTTTTCCTTTGACTCCTCTTCTAATAGCTGGAATAATTTATATTTCTAGTGTTTTTAAACAATGCCTGATATTCTCCACAAAGTTGCTCAGTATCTAACGTAATGTTTTCATGGCCATTTATGGATACTTACGTAAATACCTGTAGTCTGTTTAGAACACTTTCTCACTAAGTAATAATAATTCCATTTATAATAGCACAAAATTAGCATTCACAGGGAAATTATTTCACTGGCTTTAGATGTGGACGCCCCTCACACTGCTCACGTGTATAGCTGAGATAGAAAATACATAATTATACTGTCCATTATGATAATTACTCAGGCATAGGAAATGAAATCTATCCAGAAAAGACATCAAAATACACAAAAAGAAATTGGAAAATCACAACGGTCTTTTTGTTTGCTTGTTTGTATCTGGCTAAAGATAAAAATAAAGAGAACTGAATCAAATAAAAATGGATTAACTATACTTGCATTTCATTTCCTTTCAGTTTAATCATGATATACAACAACCGGCTAGCCCAGAAAAGGGAGAACCTCAGCATGCAGTAAAATATTTTCAAAGCAGAATGAGATAAAGATTTGTTGTTGTTCTTTACTGAACCATATCCTTAATTACAAGAACAAATTAGATAAGATGGGACATGTAGAAAGGAGGAAGAGTTAGCTCCTTTTTAATACCATTCCAGTAGCTTGTGACATGTTTACACATACTCTTCCAAAGTATGTATAAATTCATAAAATGGTTTTGCCCTCTGTGTTTGTTCTGACTCATTATTTATTGAAACAGTAACCTTAAAGCCTCCAATATCAAAGATCCAAGGCCCAGGTTGTAGAGCAGATGAGCATTATGCATTAGCAATCGTTTTGGAATAACAAGCAGAATAGTTGTATATTAGTCAAGGTTCTCCAGGGAAACAGAACCAATAGGATAAATTCCCATACTGATTTATTATAGGAATTGGCTCACATGTTATGGAGGCTGAGAAATCCCAGGATCTGCTGGCTGCAGCTGAAGACCTAAGGAAGCCAGGGCTGTAATTCAGCCTGAGCCTCGAGGCCTGAGAACCAGGCATTCCTTTGTTTGAGGGCCATAGACGATGGACTTCCCAGCTCAAAGACAGAGAGAGAATTTGCTCTTCCTCTAACCTTTTGTTCTACTGGGGTCCTCAATTGGTTGCATGATGTCCACCCACCCTGGTGAGGGCAGATCTTCCTTACTCATTCTACTGATTCAAATGCTAATATCTTCTGGAAACACCCTCACAGACACACCTTGAAATAATGTTTTACCAGCTGCAATGGGCACCCCTTAGCCCAGTCAAGTTGACACACAAAATTAATCATCACAGCTGTAAGAAAAAAAAAAAACTGTTTGGAAACTTCTCTATTTGAAGACTTGATTATTGTAGAGAAGAAAGAGGAATTCCTATTATTCAGGTATTTACGTCTTGGCAAGTTAACATGGAGCCAGTATCCAGTCCTTGGTTTCACAGGATGAGAACCTGATTACTTAAGTTACTCTGGTTCAATAGGAGGAGGTGATCCAGCGGCTGGAAAACCTATTTATACTATTCAAACAATCTCACTGGAAAGAGAAGATAGAGATCAGAAGGTCCATTTGTTAATTTTCCAAGGGAAATTTACAGAGACAGAATAGCTCTAATTAACCAATTATACATCAGAATATCATTTCCTTAATCAATGTGTCTCTATAACCCTAGAGCCCTAAATTAATGTATTTGATTTCTCTAACTTACTTAAGGTTGGACAACACATTTTACTTCTTTATCAATGGCTGAAACGCCTGGAAATCAAACATCTTTGTTCATAGGATTCACCAAACCCAAATTACTCTTTCCCACCTAGTTGACTCCCTTGAATGGGGCATATGCTTGTTGAGTAAGATATCTGACACAATAGCCTGTGCTTAATTTAAATGATTTCTACCTTGGGCCTTCTCCCACAGTTTAATTCAAATAAACTAAATATATGTTTATTGCAACTCCACTGTGCACAGCAAATGAATATAATCTGGTGTGTTTCTTAAATGTGATCACGTGGAAAGAGCAGGGAGCTTCGAAAAGAGACTTTCCAGGCTGTTTCTGCCCATTAGTGTCCATCAGACACTGAGTAATTGACCTGGCCTCTACGTCTCTTTTGTCAGCTTTGCATTGCATAGTTACATATTATGTATGTTACAGATTTAAGAATCAAGTCACATGAGACAAGTGTATACAAATGCTTTCTAAAATATAATGTCTGTGTCCTATACTACAAAGCTACAGTAATCAAGACAGTATGGTAGTGGCACAAAAACAGAAATGTAGATCAATGGAACAGGATAGAAAGCCCAGAGATAAACCCACACACATATGGTCACATTATTTTTGATAAAGGAGGCTAGAATATACAATGGAGAAAAGACAGCCTCTTCAATAAGTGGTGCTGGGAAAACTGGACAGCTACATGTAAAAGAAAGAAATTAGAATACTCCGTAACCCCATACACAAAAATAAACTCAAAATGGATTAAAGACCTAAATGTAAGGCCAGACATTATAAAAGTCTTAGAGGAAAACACAGGCAGAACACTCTATGACATAAATCACAGCAAGATCCTTTTTGACCCATGTTCTAGAGAAATGGAAATAAAAACAAAAATAAACAAATGGGACCTAATGAAACTTAAAAGCTTTTTCACAGCAAAGGAAACCATAAACAAGACAAAAAGACAACTCTCAGAATGGGAGAAAATATTTGCAAATGAAGCAACTGATAAAGGATTAATCTCCAAAACATACAAGCAACTCATGCAGCTCAATATCAAAAAAAACAAACAACCCAACCCAAAAATGGGCAGAAGACCTAAATAGACATTTCTCCAAAGAAGATATACAGACTGCCAACAAACACATGAAAGGATGTTCAACATCACTAATCATTAAAGAAATGCAAATCAAAACTGCAATGAGGTATCACCTCACACCAGTCAGAATGGCCATTATCAAAATATCTACAAACAATAAATGCTGGAGAGGGTGTGGAGAAAAGGGAACCCTCTTGCACTGTTGGTGGGAATGTAAATTGATACAGCCACTATGGAGAACAGTATGGAGGTTCCTTAAAAAACTAAAAATAGAACTACCATATGACCCAGTAATCCCACTACTGGGCATATACCCTGAGAAAACCATAATTCAAAAAGAGTCATGTACCACAATGTTCATTGCAGATCTGTTTACAATAGCCAGGACATGGAAGCAACCTAAGTGTCCATCGACAGATGAATGGATAAAGATGTGGCACATATATACAATGCAATACCACTCAGTTATGAAAAGAAACGAAACTGAGTTCTTTGTAGTGAGGTAGATGGACCTAGAGACTGTCATACAGAGTGAAGTAAGTCAGAAAGAGAAAAACAAATACCGTATGCAACACATATATATGGAATCTAAGAAAAAACAAAAAAAGGTCCTGGAGAATGTAGGCACAGGACAGGAATAAAGACGCAGACGTAGAGAATGGACATGAGGACACGGGGAGTGGGAAGGGTAAGCTGGGACGAAGTGAGAGAGTGGCATGGACATATATACACTACCAAATGTAAAATAGCTAGTGGGAATCAGCTGCGTAGCACAGGGAGCTCAGCTCGGTGCTTTGTGACCACCTAGAGGGGTGGGATAAGGAGGGTGGGAGGGAGTTGCAAGAGGGAGGAGTTATGGGGATATATGTATATGTATAGCTGATTCACTCTGTTATACAGCAGAAACTAACAAACCATTTTAAAGCAATTCTACTCCAATAAAAATGTTAAAATATATATATATAATGTCTGTGTCAATGAAAGATACTGTAAGAAAAAACACTGGCAGAGCTTGATCGGAACACCTATCTAAGGGACTCCAGGCATCTCCCAGAGTCAGCTTTTTCTTGATGTCCTGAGCCCCTCCTTGGAATGGTCATAGGAGATGGAGCTCTGCTAATCACACAACATGCAGCCAGCTGTGCTCCACAGTGGGAAGTCATCAAAACATGAGACCAGGGAATTAGAGGCTCGTTCCTAATAATAAAATAGGAGAGTAGAAAAAGTAGAAAATGATTTCAATTTCTTTGTTGATAAATTATGAGCCCTGTATTAGTTTGCTAGGGCTGCCATAACAGAATACCACAGACTGGGTGGCATAAACAACAGAAATGTATTTTCTCATAGTTCTGGAGGTTGGAAGTCCAAGATTAAGGTGATAGCAAGTTCAGTTTCTCCCGAGGCCTCTCTCCCTGGCTTGCAGATGGCTATCTTCTCACTGTACCCTGACATAGCCTTTTCTTTGTGTATGTGCTTCCCTGGATCTCTTTCTCTTTTTACAAGGACACCCATCGTATTGGATTAGACCAATATGGTTTGGCTTAGTTACCTCTTTAAAGATCTGACCTCTAAATGCAGTCACACTGGGAAGGGGAACTTCAACATGCGGATTTTGTGGGGACAAATTTCAGTTCATAACGAGGACTTTATACAAATAAAGTGGCGATGGGAAGAAAGGGAAATAACATCTGAAAGACATTTCTGAGATAGAATCAAAAGCATCATTTGATCAACTGAATGTATGAAGTGGGAAGAATGAGAAAGAAGTTAAAAAGGCTTCTCTGGGCATTTGGTCCATGCCAGACATTTTGCTACTGTGCTGGAGATACACGGATGAACATAAGAGACACAATCCCTGAATTCAAAGAACAGATGCTCATTTTGAAGTAGCAAAATGAAATCCTATATTCTAGTACTACCTTAGTACTACCTTAGCTACTTTGCTTTATACTTAAGCTTCAAACTATATAAATCCAAAGATTTATCTTTGAGAGAATGTAGGCATTGGGATTTGTTAGATCTGATTTTAAATCATGAATTTATAATTCACCAGTTTTGTAATCTTGTAGCAGTTAATCTATCTGAACCTCAGTTTCTTCACATGCAACATGTGAAAAATTATATCCACCTTACATGGCCGATACAAGAATAAAATGAAATGATGTATAGAAGGTGTATAGCCCATGGCCAGGTCTGCAACAGACATTCTATAAATACTGTTGGTAGAAAATTTAGGTAACCGTCAAAAAATAAAACTAAAGTTTGTTTGTTTTCCTGGTGGGAGAAGGAAGAGAGAGAGACAGGGAGCGGGGGTGTGACAGATGAGAATAGAAGCTAGAAGAAAGGTGAATGGGAGCAAAAGAAGCTTTGTTTTCTTCAGTTATGATTAGGATAGGTCCTTTCCTTCTCCTCAGATTTCTCTGCAGCCCAGAGACCCCAACCAGGATTCAGTGCAGTGGTTCCCAACATTTTTTTCATATGAAGATTCCTTAACATCAAAAAAGGATCCAGACACTATGGCACTGATTTTATCTTTAGTAATTATTGCTTAAGAAATACATAATAATGCAAATTTATTCTAAAGCCAATAGTACCTAAAATAAATTTGTATTTTATTTATCATATTGAAAAATACTCATAAAGATATCATTATAATATTTAATTTAAATATATGTATGTGCGGATATGAACCTCTTTGAAATAAGTCTACAGAACTCCGAAGGTCCGTGGCCCATAAATTTGTATCTGCCAGCCATTGGTAGATCACAAATTCCAAAATCAGCAGATGTCTGCTACTAACCTAGTAAACTTGATCAGGTAATTCAGTTAACCTCTTAGAGACTCCACTGAAATATCACTGATATTACCTGCTGTACCTCTATCATTAAGCAATTGTGAAGTACAAATGGGATCAAGCATTAAAAAGTTCACAAGGAAAAGTCTGGTCCTTTTTCATTACCACAATGGAAGCCATAGAAGCTATGGAAAGAGAAACTGTCATGAAAATGTGAAATTATACTAGTAGTAGTGGCAGTAGGAGCAATCTTCCAGGGAGGTGACCAAGTTATTTTTCTACACTCCAGTCCTGTTTAGGACCTACACCCTGCATGGCATATGTGAACACTCGAAAATTCATGTGTTCTTCAGCTATCAAATGGAAAACAAATTCTTAAATTAGTGAAAAATTTCTATCATACTATGTGATATTTTTTACTAGGGGAAATCACACAGTAATACTGGTTAAATGAAGTTTGATATAGACTTTCTCACCTTCTTATAGAAAAATAAAACCCATTAATGTTTTCTAGAGGAAAGATCACCTGACGATGTGGAGTCACCACTGATGCTGCCCTTTTGGTAGCGTCAGGAAAACCACCCAACATTTGGTGATGGCAAAGGATGTAAAGGAATAGATGCAAGAAATAAATTTAGAGGACTGATTAGAATGAATGAATGAATCTACTTGAAACGGGAGTTCCATTTGCATTTACACATAAGTTAATGACCCGTAAGTAGTTCATGCACTTTCAAGGAGTTGAAGAACATAAAGAAGAGAGATTCAGGAGATCTGGAGTTTGATGAGAAGCCACAGAAAAATAAACAAGCATTATTTTTTATTATAAATTCTACCCTAAGTAAAATGATTTATATTTTGGATAAAAGTATTCTCCAAGCACAAAATCAATGCTCAGTAAGGCACAGCCTTGTAAAACTTTCCAATAATGAACACTATTATTCAAAAGTTAGTGGCTTTTCAAATTAAAGGATCTAAAGCAGCTACAGAAGCTATTTGAAACTGTCTACAGGAAGCACCAGAAAATTAAAAAGGCTATAAACTATTAGACACCTTATAACAGAAGATCAAGAGGAAGAGGCAGCCTGACGGATCCCAGGGAGAGATAAGAAGACCAGGGAAGGATTCCCAGCAAGGCAGCAGAATTGGGGGGAAGAGGGGGAGGCAGTGATAAGGCTGCAGGGGAGGAGGAAAGGGAAGACTCCATATATGCAAACATCTCTCTCAATCCCTTTACCTGCTCCATCCACAGCCCAAGATGCCACATCCAAGTAAATTTCATCTCTGATTTGCCTACTTTCCAGCTTGCTATTATGGTTTGCTTACAACACGTCATCAAATGTTATCTTTTCAGTCAATCTCGAGAGCTTCATTTTCTAAAGATTTGCTCAGTATTTTCCTCAGAGACACATTTCCAGACAGCCTGTTTCTCATTAGCTGGAATAAACAGGAGTGTGTTTACAGCACAGCACCAGACTTAAAAGAATTCTCCTTTCCTGGGGAAGCTGGTCAGGGAATTAGCAGTGCTATCACCTAAAGGAGTGAACTTCAGTGCTCAGCTGTGACGTAAAATAGAATATTGATTCATTGAAATGGTCTTTAGAAAGCAAATTGCGTAGCTCTGTGACATAAAAATAGAGTTCTGTTTCGAACACAATTTTAAGCAGTTCTAACATATAAAAATCTATTTATGCCAAACAGACATGATATGTAGTGATTATAAAATATTTCACTTGTGCTCAGCAAATAGTGACGGCCCACTGTGGGCAACAGGGAGAATAGGAAGATGAGTGAGACCTTCTTAAATAGTTTACAGTCTAGTAACTAATCTAACTTAACTGTATGAATAAAACCCTTAGAAATCACTCTTTAATACCATGGGCTTGCTTAGAAAAAAATGTTAGTTAAGTCAATTACAAATAATAGGGATTTTCCCATGGAAGTCAATAACAGTATCAAAAGATGTCATTGAAAATATTTGCAAATACGTTGATGAAAGAGAGTATCTGCACATATGTTTACCACTGTAAACTACTTCTCAAATGTCTTGGCTAGCAAAATCCATAATCAAAAGCAAGAGCAAACCCACTCACACTTACACAATCACACTGTATTTTCTGACCTATCTTCCCATCCGGAAGGTAGTTTCACTATCATGGTGGTCCCATTCTACCAAGACCCATCAGTGCAGTGAGAGTGAGACATTTAGACAAAAGATAACGTAGACAATTTACACATAAGTAATTGTGAATGTTGTATTTGATAAAGAGCCAGTAGAACATTATTCAGAATTGCATACATAGATTTTGCTCTCTCTGGGTTTACATGTAACTATTTAACGTAATACTCCTACAACAGCAGTAGTAAGTATAGAATATTAGAAATAAGTATGTAATGCAGTTCCTTTAAATAAAAAACATATACAGGGGATTTTTTTTAAATGTCACTTTATTATTGACTGTGTTTAATATTAAGCAAAACTCTAGTCCCAGATGTTTTCATCAATATTCTGGGACACTTCTGCTTCAGTTACTAAAAGATGGTATTGAACTAGTACAAAAAGAGAATATTCAGTTTAAGAACATCATTTATCTCCAAAACAGCTCGTTAATTACTTAAGACTACAGGCTATCCCTAGATAGTCATATGACATTTAACTTTGTTATTCTCATTACTACAGTATAAATTAAATTTCAAATCAAACAGCTATTTGTCTTCATAAAATTATTTTTTTAAAGGAATTTACTAGTATTTCTTTTCTTGGTAAGAAAAAGTAAATCCAAATCCAAAATCTTATAAACTATAACCTGCTTCTTGATGTGTCAATAAGTTTCTTTGTGGGATACAAAATACACGTTTTTAGAGAGGACCGAATGTGTTGTAAAAAAAAAAAAAAATTGTTGTGGCTGTTTGGTGTAAAGAGAAAGGCTTATCTGGTGACTAAACTATTTTATACTAATTATTATAATCCTTACTTCTTCTAACTATTGAGAAAAATATATTATGAATCTACACTATTAATAAATTTCTACTTCAAACAGCGGCAATTGTGTCTCAATATAGAAAAAAAATTCTGCAAAATATTATGACATATTCTCAAGAGGGTGTAAAGAGACTAGAGAAATACAAGTGAGAAAGGAAAGATAAACAGAGTAATCTGTTCCATTAGAATGGAGCTAAAACACAGTCAGCGCAATGAACTTGAGATATGATCATCTGGAAGTCACCCAGCATAAATTGCTCAGAGTACTGTGGTGAAGACGCAGGACAGTGTCTACTGGCTAAAACTCAAGTGACCACCCATTTGGAATGTAGCTTTTGAGCAGAGCCACTAGAAGATGACAAGGGCCGATCAACACTGCAGAGGAAGGTGTGTTGGAGGAGGCACAGACACACGCATTTTGTGAATGTTTGTCAAACGGAGTCCTTTGTTCAGAAGTTGGAAAGAAATTTTTTGCTAAAAGAAACTTTGAGGAAGTTATGGTACAGAACTGGCTAGTCTGGCAACTACCACAAAGAGCAAATTAAATGGATCCAACTTCAGTCATTCACAATTTTCCCTGCACTTAACCAACAATAAGGTCATTATTTTACAATAATTTATTCAGAATTACTTAAACCTGCTTCTTTTTCACAATATACCTCAAACTGATTCAAAGCACAACAGGAAACTCTCACTTCCTTGAATTTTAGCAGAATGATATTTGGAAAAGCAGTTTGTTTTTCGAAAGTTATTTGTAGGAAAATGTCAAATAGTGAGGAGGAGACTGTGGGCACCTTGGACCTAGAAAGAAGACGGAACGCCTGAAGCCAAGGTTTTTCTTCCGAGCAGAATACTGTAGGTTTTTCTTTCTCTTTAATTTGAGTTAAAATTCACATAACTTAAATTCACCATTTTAACATGTACCATTTCAGTAGCTTGTAGTATATTCAAAATGTTGTGCAGCCATCACCACTATCCAATTCCGGATAACTTCCGTCACCCGAAAAAGAAACCACGTATCCATTAGGCTACCATTCCCCATCCCCTCTTCTCTCCGGCCCCGCGCAACTACTTTTGTCTCTGGACTTCCCTATCTCTGCATTTGCCCATTCTGGATGTTTCATGTTTCTGAAAAAGTCTTAACTTCTCCTTCAATTTAAAAGGATAATTTTACCAGATAGAGAATTCTTTGTTGACAGTTTTTTCTTTCAGTACTTTGAATATGTCATTCCATTGCCTTCTGACCTCATGGTTTCCGAGGCAACATCAGATGCTATTCTCTTATTGAGGATTTCTCCCCTTCATGTGATAGGTTGCTTCTCTTTGCTGTTTTCAGGATTCTGTCTTTGGTTTTTGACAGTTTGAGTATGATGTGTCTTTGTTTTTCATCATTACCTCTTCAAATATTCATTCTGCCCCCCTTCTCTCCTCTTCTGGGACTCCCATTATACCTATGTCAATAGGTTTGATGGTATCTCACAAGTTTTTTAGACTCTATTAATTTTTCTTCATTCTTTTTATATTACTGTTACTCAAACTAGACAATCTCAACTGACCTATTGTCAGGCTCACTGATTCTTTCCTCTGCATGCTCACTGCTGCTGTTGAACCCTTCTGGTGAGTTTTTCATTTCAATGATTGTATTTTCAACTCCAGGGTTTCTATTTGGTTCCTTTTTATAAAAATTTTTATCTCTTCATTGATATTCTCTATGTGGTGAAACCTAATTCTCATGATCTTCTTTAGTTCTTTGGCCATGGTGTCCTTTATCTATGAGCAAATTCAAAATAGGGGATTTAAAGTCTTTATGTATTAAGTTCAATATGTGGGCTTCCACAGAGACAGTTTCTATTAATTGCTGTGTATTGGTTACACTTTCTTGCTTCTCTGTATGCCTCGTAATGTTTTTTGAAAACCGGATATTTAAAACATTATTAAATGACAACTCTGAAAATCTATTTTCTCCCTTTCCCAGGGTTTGTTTTCTACTACTTACTATTTGTTTGTTCGTTCGGTTATTTTTCTGAACTTATTTTGTAAAATCTGTATTCTTTGTCATATTTAGCCACTGAAGTCTCTCTTCTGTTAGCTTAGTGTCAGCTAGTGATTGGATGGTGCTTGTAGACCCACTCTGTGTTTGGGACATGACTTTAATGCTCAGCTAGTCTGAACTCTGCCTTAGTCTTCACTTCCTGCTTGTGCAGAACTTGAAGGTCAGCCTGAGGTGAGAGCTTAGGACCTCCTCAGGTCTCCCCAGGTCTCCTCCTCAGGTCTCCCCTGACCTCCTCAGGTCTCCCCTCCTCAGGTCTCCCCTGAGCCCTAGGCACACACATGACCTTGTAAATCCCCAGGAATATGTCAAAGATTTTTAGAGTTCTTATTCCCCCAAATATCTCATTCCCCAGACTTTGCTCCTAAGCTCTTTCTTGCCCCAACTTTCATCCACTGCCCCAGGCAGCAGCAACTAATACATTGATTGTAAATGATTTTGACAAACATTGCCCTTTTAGCCAGGCACCATACAAATCAAAACAAACAAAAACAATCCTTCGCAAATGAGATCCATTCTCCTCCCTCCAGAACTGGCATCTGTACAGGGAATGTGGGTTGTTATCCTCAAGGCCACTGCCAAGGTGGTGAGTAGGAAATGGGACCTGACTGAATTAAAACACAATGCTCTGTGTTCTTACTGAGACTCAGTTTTGTTTTTTTTGTTTTTATTATTATTATTATTAAGCATTTCACTGGTTGCTGCTCTTGGTTAGATTCCAGATTTCTGAGAATGCTGATCTTGACAGTTTTTGCCAGGATTTTGTTACTTTTATGGAGGGATGGACTTCTGAATTCCCTACTGCACTATCTTCTCTGACATACTCTAAGCAAATTCCCTACACATTTCTGAACAAATTAAAGATTTCTGTGAGCTAGTTAAGGTTCTTTTTTTTTCGGGATAACATTATATTATTTCATTTACTTGTTTTTTAAGTCAAGTGAGGATGTTGAAATAATTTTATAGAACACTTTACAGAAAATAGCAATGTGTAGGGCAATTGACCTCTTTTTTCTAAAATCAGTCACCGACATATTCTGAAAATTAAAAATATATGACAAAGTAAATAATTCTAGCATGAATGTATGTAAGGTATGCAATAGACTCTTGTCTCAAAAACATGCCAAAGATAACTGGCCCAATTATATTCCCAACCAGATTGCTGACTACAGTAGTTCATTGTGAACAATCTTTTATGGATAGAAAATAAATGTAACATGTTGGTATGAAAATATAAAAGTGATTTTCAAGCCAATTTTAGAATTCCAGTAATTCAGTTCCTGTTTTTCCATTATCTCATTATATAGTATGCTATAAAACTGTTAATAATGAAGAAGTTAAAACTATGATCAGACCCAGTATTATAGGTATTCTTTTTTTTCATTTTTTCAAAATTGTGCATTGTGATACTTCCATAAGTGGTTCTCTGCCTTTGTGTTTTTGGTTCACATCTTTGATTAAAAGCATTTTTGGCAAAGGTTTACATACATTTTGGTAAAGAATCTGACAAAATTAAAAACACTAAAATCAGAAGAACATACACTAAGTGACTTTCCTAATGGCTAAAACAACTATTTCATTGTGTTTGCACTATGCACTTGGTGCACTGTAGTTTGTAGAAGTGTCTATTGACCCAATAATAATGATCTATTATCTTCTATGATCTTCTATACTCATGAAGGAAAATGTTTACACTTTCTGGTAAGAGTTACTTTTTCTTTCTGGGAGCCTGAAGGGGAACAGTCAACTTAAATTAACTATGTCTCATACCCGTAGCTAGATACGACTTGGTCTAGAGATTGTTATAGGACCTGAAATTTCTCTTTCTCTTGATATTCTCCTGGCTAAATATCACACTACAATTATATACATATAATTTGAATATATATAATTTTTATAATAGAAAACATATTCTATGCATCATATGCATCAAGACGCATGTGTTGTTGCCTTTGGCAGAGGGTATCCCTGAAAAGCATCATCCTCCTGGCTTATTTTGTGCCTGCAGAACAGGCAGAATTTGGCATTTTCTCCAAGTCCTGGGCCTGCTTTCTAGAGCTCTAACAAATACCCATGTGCCTTTGACATCTTGTTTCAAGTCTGGAAATTCCTTAATTACACAGAAATTGGCCATCTTCTCTTCTTGTTTCTTTTCAGACTAAGCTACTATACCATAGTTTTACCAGAATTTGGGCTCCACACACTTAATCTGGGAATACCTTCTTGACTGTAAGTTTAATTTGTAATCTGCTTATGCCTAAAAGGAGAGAACATCTTGGGGCCTTAACAGATACTACAAGCAATTGGGAGTGGAAGCACTTACTTAATATATTCTCTGAACGTTATGAACTCTACCTTGTTTTTTATTACTGGGAAAGAAACAGGAATATTGCTCTCTCCCAACAGACATTCACATTCAATAATGAGCACTCACACACCATGGCACTCCCACCACACATCCTTTAGAAAGAGGAAGGATGTAGGGTGGCATCACAGAATGAAGAAAATCCTGTAAATTCATTTTCTCACTCAGGCGATAACCCTATGTTTGATTCCCACTCTAGACCTCTAATCTATCTATATGCCATAAATCTAAGCCCCTAGATTATGTTTCCTCCTTTGTATAAGGGTATATTTTACCTTCTATTATTTTGGTTAATTTATATTGAACAAAGTACACCTAATTCTGAAAGCTATTATTTCTCTGAGATTAAGCTGTTCCTAAAAGTTCAAGGCAGTTACTCTCGAATAGACTTTCCCTCTAGTTGTAGCCTTTACAAGACAGTAATTATCTTTAGCTGAATCAACATACGATACTGTACACAGGATACCCATAGATGACATTGACAAATCTAATGCCTACCAAAAAAAGACATATTCTACAGGTGTTCTACTTATTACATGGAATGCTGTAGATAAGTTACTTAGATTTCTATGTCTCAGGCTAATCATCTGCAAAATGGGGTGGTGTGGTGGCAGAGAATGTTCATTATCTAGCCCAGCACTTGTATCCCCTTGCTTCTCAGTAACAGAAAAACAGTTTTATTTGGATTAGTCATGCACCCAAATACAGACCACCATTCCAAGCCTCTTGGCAACAACTGGCTTCTCAAACATCACTAACATAAAAACCAAGGATAGATAGATAGAGCAGTGTTGAGTCCACTGCTTACATGGTAAGGGAGAATACCACCTCAGTAAGCTTTGGCAGGGAGAAGTGAAAGTTTGATTTAAGGCAGATCTTTCAAAGCAGGGGTTTGATTACAATTGGGTAAGAATCAAGACGCAACAGTCCAGGATTGGTGAAAACAATAAGACTAGGGTTTTTAAGGAGAAGGATCCAAAGAATCTTAAGGGGCAATTTGTCTCTTGATGCTTTCCACTGAAGAACTGAATGGTCTTTAGGAAAGTTCCTATAGAAACAATCAAACCATTTGTTCAGGGAGTTCTAAGAGAGCAAAAAAAAGCTAATGAAGACAATGGAATAGGAAAATCACGTTCACATAGTCAGCAAAGTGTGATTTCCATTGCCATTGTCCAAGCTGAGTGTGTGAGTAGATTTGATTCTCACTCCCTTGTGACCAGCTGTGGTGCTGTAACTACTCTTTTGTAAGTCAGAGGCACTCATAGGTGCTGTATGGCCCTTTGGAGAATTGTCTTTAAATGGAGAAGTCACTGCATCTTCTGACCTGATGCCTAGAATGCAGCTGTGATGTCTGAAACTGGAACAGCCATCGTGGTCTGTATGGTGAAGCACAATGGAAAGAACGTGTTCTCTATACTATAGTTACTCACTCTCCCAGTCCTGGACCACTTATGGTTCCCGGTGAACGTGAGGTTCTTGATGTCTCATCGCAGAAAGAATTCAGTGAGAGACAAAGTGATGGGTAAGTAGATTTATTTAGAGAGAAACACACCCCACAGACAGAGTGTGGGCCATCTCAGAAGGGGAAAGAGCCCCGAAACATGGCGTGGTTAGTTTTTGTGGGCTGGGTAATTTCATACGCTAATGAGTGGGAGGATTATTCCAATTATTTTGGGGAAGGGGTGGAGATTTCCAGGAATTGGACCATTGCCCACTTTTTGGCCTTTTAGGGTTAGCCTCAGAACTGTCATGGCACTGGTGGGTGTGTCATTTAGCATGCTAATGTATTAAAATGAGTGTGTAATGAGGCTCAAGGTCTACTGGAAGTCAGATCTTCTGCCATCTTGGACCCAGTTGGTTCTAACCAGTCTTTTGTCATGTCCTATGGCTATGTCATTCTTTTAAAGGTTGTGCCCCGCCCCCCCTCCCTCCTGTTTCACTACCTCTGCACATTTTCTACATGAAAAAATAAATTGTTACATGTTTAGGTCATCCTTGTTGCAGTTGTTGTTGTTATTAGTTTTGTTTTAATTTTCCGATATATACCGCAAACACGACCCTGATACAGGGGTGGTAACATACTTCTATCGCAGGACTGTTGTGATGACTAACAGATAGACACATGTGGAACACTTAGAGCGGCACCTACTTTTCAATAAGTGTAATACTATTGTATTACCTAGTTCCCTCCTTAGTTTCAGAATGCAGGAGTTAGGAAACAAGCTAGAATTCACTACTAAGAAACCTAGAAAAAAAAGTAGAAGTCAGAAAGAGAGGCGATTATTAACAGAAATAAGAAAAGACAAGTAAAATATCGAACCCATTTCTTCAGAAACTCAGAGACTTTTAATTCTATAGTACCATAATAAAGAATTTAACTGACCTTTGTCCCCAATTCCTAGGAGGATGCCTCAAACTCTTGGAATTTTCCAAGTGAGTGGAGTGTCTTTGTTATTCATGCTGGGTCTCTCAACCCATACCCTAAGGCCATACTTGATAGTTGAGGCTAACAAGATGACTCAAGACAGGTGCCTAGATAGTTCAGGCTAATGAGATGACTCATGAAGGGAGAGCCAGAAAGATCAACCCTGTGGTTAGAAGGTTGGGCCATCACAGCTGTGATATCAACCTAATAGGGAAGGGGAGGAAGGCTGGAAACTCTTATTTGGCCAATTCCATCACTCATGCCTATGTAATGAAGCCCCAGTAAGAACTGTGGGCAGTAAGCTTAGGTGAGCTTCCCTGGTTGGCATCCTCTCGAGTACTGTCACCAATTGACAGGAGGTAATGCCCCCCGGGGCTCCACAGAGAGATGATGACCCAGATCTCACCCTGTGATTCTCTCCCTTTGGCTGGTTCTGGTTTGTATCCTTTTGCTCTAATAAAACTATAATGGTAAGTACAGCACTTCCCTAAATTCTGAGTCATTCTAGCGAATCTTCAAATGTACAAGGTAGTGGAAACCTCCAAATTGGTTGCCATCTTGTCACAAGTGAAGATGGCCTGGTAGCTGCTGGTGTCTGAAGTGAGAGCAGCTTTGTAGAGAGGACTGGGTCCTTAACCTGTGAAGTACGGCTCAGCTCCAGGTAGCTGGTGTCAGAAGTCACTGCAAAGACAGAAGCCGAACTGTCTCTGTCAGCCTTTGGGAAGCAGGGGTTTTGCTCTGGGCTTGAACCCTTCCTGTCCTCAGCCCCACTCTGCCCAGCTGCCCCTGCACCATGTGCATGTCTTCATCTATCGGTTATTACGGAGTCACAACTCCCTAAAATCCAAGAAACTGGGGGTCTTCTTAAATTTTATCTCACACCATGGGTCCATGCCAGGAAACTTGATCGTGTGGGTGGGGTCCGATTCGTAGGCAAGGGGTCCTTTAAACCTAACAGGCAATCTAGGGAGCAAGCAGCAGGGTGTGAGGTCTGAGCTGCAGACTAAGTCAGACCAAAGGCAGCAGCTCCAGAACTGCGATGGGGTTTTCCAACTGCTCCATTATCCCAGGCTCAGAGGATGGTCAGTGGTACCCAGAGTCCTCAAAACCACCTGGTGGAATTCATACACTCTCTCCCTTCCTGGGTTTCAGATGGTGCCACTCCGCATCTTTCCTGATCCTAAATTTCTCACTCATCAGCTCATCTGTCCCCAAAGCTGACCCCACCACTCTCTATACTACACTCAGAATTTTGGGTTAACCCACTCTAAACTCTGTTCTGATCACAATCACATCACCTCAGCCAGAGTTAGGGCTAAAACAGAATCAGTAAGATTCAAGTGTACCACTTGGATGACTTCTAGACATCCTGAAGTTGAATGTTTTTATCTGGTTTTTACTAACACTTATAAAGCTCCTACTATGTGTCAGGCACTATAATAAGTGCTTTACAATTAATTAATAACAGCATAAGATTTAGTTTCACAATAATCATTCCCAATTTACAGATGAGACAACAGGGGCACAAAGATGGTTAAATACTTGTTGAATGTGACCCAGCCGGCAAATGGCAGAGTAGGAATTCAAACCCAAGCTTCCAAGCCCCAGATTTCCAAATGCTTTGTTCTGCTGTGTAATCATCCTAGACTTTAATAGATAGGACTTTTTTAAGGCAAAGCATTGGGGTCTATTAGTTATTTTGGTAAGAGTAACATACTTTGTATATCCTTTGACAATCTTTACACTTATACAAGATATTTTTACACAATAGTTTTACAGTTTTATAAACTATATCATTATTATGCCAAGTAAAATGATGTTTTATTTGATAGAGCATTATTAAATATTTTCATGTTGAAAACATTTATAACAGCACACTAGCATTCCACATGATCACTGATCAACAGTGTTTGGTGTCTGAGTCTGTATCTTTGAAGGAATAAGCAAATTTTTTTTTCTTATGGGTTTTATTTGGTAAGAAATCAGAACTATAAGTGAGTTCTTAAAACCATATTTTTTTCTTATTTTTACATTACATGTATATTCCTATACTGAAATATAACCTATGTATAAATGTATCACTGTTTCTCAAGCTCGCCTTACTTTTTTGGTCCCTTAAAACTTCTCACTCATTCTATTATCACTGCAAGAATAATATCAATACCTAGGCTTAAAAGTTAAATCTTGCCCCATAAAACCTTTTTTATGATTACCTCAGCCTTCAGTGTATGTCCTCCTATAACATTATGTTCTGTCCACTTAACTTTGATTTTAAGGGAGGTACCAAAACTCTATTTTGAAATTTAATTTGTCATTTAAATTTTTATATTTTTGTCACTATTGTTGTTGACGTCTGCATTATATTGCAAATTTCTGACGTCAGAGACTTTATTGTAGAGCTTCCCTTTTCCCAAACCAACACTGCATTTTGTTCATAGTAGATACTTAATCAATGACGTGAGAGGAAAGAAGCTACCTTTATCAAGGACCAACCTTGCATCTGGTACCATTAGGCACTGAGTATATGCCATTTGATTTAAAAAAATCCCTGCTCTCACACAGCTTACATTTTAGTGGCGAGGGACAGTTAGTGATCTTTGTGTTAATCCTATAATTGAATCTGAATTTGCAGCAAGGCAGTGCAGGTGGTGTCACCATGAGACCCAGGTTTGGTTTAGCCGACGTGGCCCTACAAGGCCACCAGGAGGACTAGAGAAGTACAGCAGGAGAAGGCACCAGGCACGCAGGAACCCTACGAAGAGAGCTCCACAACCAGCCAAGGCAGGCGTGGGCCTCGTGCAGCTCATGAGTGGCGGAACGAGTTCAGGAGTCCGGGGCCTGGTCACTGGGAGGGAGAGTGGTGGGCAAGGAGTCTGGAAGGTACTGGGTCAGATCAGAGGGCTCTGGGGATCAGGGAAGGGGTTAAACTTCTTCTAAGTGTCATGGAGTATTTTAAACAAGCCAATACCAATCTCATTTTCCTTTTTAAAAGCACCTTGGCTGCAATGTGAAGAAAGTTTATAGGTGGTTCTCTTAGACCTTTTGGGCTGCTATCACAAAATGCCCCTGCCTGAGTGAGTGGCTTACAAACAAGTTCTGTAGGTTGGGAAGTCCAAGATCAAGGTGCAGACACACCGTCTGGTGAGGGACACCTTCCTGGTTCACAACTGGCTTCTCCTCTCCGTGTTCTCACGTGGAGGAAGAGGCCAGAGATCTACATGGGGTCTCTTTCGTAAGAACACTCATCCCATCCATGAGGGCTCCATCCTCATGACCTAATCACCTCCCAAAGGCCCCGCCTCCCAATACCATCACCGTGGGGAACAGAATCCCACCATATGTCTTTTGAGGGCATACACACATTCAGTCCACACCAGTGGTCATTTAAACTGGCCTCAAAGGGTAATGTTTTCCCTCCACTTTCTCAAGAGAGAAAACAAATAACATCCTTAAATTCACAGCACCAGTGACAGGCAGAGCTCTGATTCAAGTTCAGGGATGTTTAATCCAAAGCGTCTGATGGCTGATGAAAGAGGTCTTAATGTTCTCTTAAATCGATTGCTCACTCCGTGTGATCATTCAGCTTTAAGGGAAAGATGGAGTTTTTACCTTCAGCCGCATTGAAAATGTTCTTCATCCACACTGTGTAGACAGACACAGGATTCAGGGAAACACGCAGCTCTGTGAAGTGTGAGCTCCAGGCTGGCTGGCTGACGCTTTCAGAAGCCTCCCGGCACGTACCTGGCAGCTGGGGAACCGGGAGCCCCCAGTCTATGGCCACCAGTCAGTAAGGAGACGCTTGCTTATCCCTCGATCGGATATTAACTACAAGCAAAAGTGAGTCGAACCTAAATTTCAATGGAACATCTCTAATGCCCCTAAATGTTTAAGAAAAGACTGCCTTTCCTATTTTTATTCTGGAAACATCTTTCCGTATTCCCATTTAACATGGCTGTCTCGTGACAGTTCCTATAGATAAAATATCAGTGAGTCTGTCACTAAAATTGTGTGCCTTCTGCCACCTGGGAGGAAGGCATTCGGTGCATGCTTTAACTTCTGAACACAATTACTGCGACACTGATATATTCAGGACTGTTGTATTTGTATCACTAAAGAGTCACTTTAAAATATGATTTTCTTTTTAAGAGACTCTCAGGGAAAATGGGAAGTAAAGATGCTTAGGAAAAAGAGAGCTAAGTGTCTAGAAAACAAGACGAGCCTTCCTCACTTAACCTTTGGTTAAAGAATTGAGCTGAGATGTTTCAGTGCTGACAGTTTTAGAGAATTCCACTTTTTCTTTGCCTTTACAAACTCGAGGAGCAAAGACCACCGGGATTTCTGCTCTTTCTTTGTCTTATGGTTCCACTGTATTTCTACTCACGTGGGAAGTGACCTAATGTGAATATAACAGGTAAATCCAGCACCCCTAACCTTGATCGTGGTTCGGGGGAAATGTCCTAAATTCTATCCTGGAGCCATCAGATAAAATGCACCCTTATGACTGACCTCAGGTGACATTTTATCCATTCCTTCAGTGTACGTTAAGTGTGAAAAGTAAAATACAACAGTCATTTAGAAGGCAGGCACAACACATTCACATATTTTGCTGTTTGAATTATCCCATGGCATGGGTACTGACGGCAGGTACAATGCTTCCAAACACTTATGGCAACATTTAGGGGCCAACGTTAAAACTATTCCTGCTTTAGCAGTCCAGTGGTTGCTTTTAAAGACAAGTGTAGTAGATGCTTTTGTTTAAATTCATTTTCTTTGAGGTAAAGTCCCATTTCTTACTTTAGAATATTTATTTAAAATCAATAAGAAAAACCAAATGTCAAACTTAATACTCAATCTTTTTGAATAGAAAAGTCATGCCCACATATGGACTATAAAGTGTGTACTATATTGTGCATAGTTTCCAAGCACAGACTGTCAACAAAATTTTTTTAATATACTGCAGGTAAAAGAACATTAGTAGGTAAATAAATTTTCTATGTCATTCCCTAATCATTAATAAAATTTATCCTTAAACCTGATATAGACTTTATTATTAATTACATTTGTCAGCTCAAGTTTGAATTCATTTTGTCTATGTAAGTGAGAAAGTACATCTGGTCTTTTTCTTTAGCACGTCCAATTGGGTCAAGTATGTTCGCTCTTCTTGCATAAACTCATAATAAACATCACGGTCCCACACAAGGATAAAACCCATCTTATGAGAACATGTGCACAACACTTATGTCCTGCTTCATGACATGGAAGACCAAAACAATCACATTTCTTTCACTAACGAAAATAACGTGATTGCACTTTCTAAGATAATCCCACTAACTTGGGCGTGTTCCTCATATAATTCAGACATTGCTGCTCCTGAATTAGAAGCGTTATTAGAATTCAGGAACACCACCTTGATGCTGAAGGACATTATGGAACCATCAGATGCTGTGTGGTGACTTTGGAACAGGTACTGCCACGCTAAAGATCCAAAGATGGTCATTAGCCAAGTCCAGCTTTAGGTACTACTACTCACAGCAGGGAAGCCTCAGAGAGCCATCCTGGCATTGCCATGGAAACCTGGTGCACAGGGAAGTACTGGTTCCACATTCCTCAGGAGAAAGATCTGTAGGAAGAGTCACCATTGCATGTATCGAGTATTGCATGTGGCTCCCCCTCAGTGCTGTGCAATGACGGTCATCTCACTGCTAATCTAGCAAGACCTTTTGAAGGTAACCCTGGGAGAAGAGAGGTAAGCAGGTCTCCTTGCTCTGCCCCCTTCCAAAGTTATACTCAGTTATGATCACGCTATACTTTTAGATATCTGGACTCCTACCTTTATATTTTTTGAAAACCATTTGTGCATGGCTGTTAAACACAAAGAGTGCTCTTAACATCAGGCAAGTGGATTAAGACTGGACCCAGAGAGATTTCTGGCTTCAGGAATATTGATTACACAATTGGTGCTTCCCTACAACAATCTAGGTCTTGACCTTTTGCCTATTTGCCAAGTTCAACCCCTCTCTATCAGGCTAGAATCTCCCATGAGAAAAGTCATAGTGTCCTTTCCTGCCTACTAATCTCTGTGGGGATTTCCTCAAAAGAAAGGAAATAGGATCTTGATTGCTTTTTTCCACGGGCAGTTCCTTGCTCTTTTGCAAAGTTTCCCAGCTCTTTCCCAGTAAATCTTGAGTTGCTCTGTAATCCAAGGAGTGGAACAGCCAGCAATCTCTGTCAACACCCAAAGTCTGTTCCTTTGGACTGACTGATTACAGCTATAACAACAATAATAAAATACCTTTTAAATAAAGTGACTTTATATTAAATTTTTTCAATGAAATATCAGCCGAAAACCAAATATGACTTTCAGAAAATCTACTCCTATTCTTTTATCATCTGTGTTTTGCCAAGAACATTTCAGAAGAAACTCTTCCCTAACTAATTCTACACTCATACTCTTTGGTTTTCCTTAAATAAGCACTTTAACCATAACTGAAACTGTCAGGGGGAAGCAATGAGCTCAATTTAAAAATTAACATGAATTTCTAACATAAATGTCAACCTTTAAAATTTGAAAATGTCTCTAACTTCGTTTTTTTGTTTTTTATTTATTTTTGGCTGCATTGGGTCTTCGTTGCTGTGGGGGCTACTCTTTGTTGCGGCACGCGGGCTTCTCATTGCGGTGGCTTCTCTTGTTGCAGAGCACAGGTTCTAGGCGCGCAGGCTTCGGCAGTTGTGGCACGTGGGCTCTAGAGCGCAGGCTCAGTAGTTGTGGTGCACGGGCTTAGTTGCTCCGCGGCATGTGGGATCTTCCCGGACCAGGGATCAAACCTGTGTCCCCTGCACTGACAGGCGCATTCTTAACCACTGCACCACCAGGGAAGTCCCCAAAAATGTCTATAACTTTGGCTCAACATTTGTAATCTTATATAGAAAACAGTTTCTTTAAATTTTATCTATTTCAGGGTATGTATCTAGACTCTAAATTTTTATTAGAAAAGATTTCTTATTTGGAGATTTCCTTTTTAATGGAAATAACTCTGCAAATTTAAAGCTTTCTAATTCTAATATTGTCTCCTTTCACCATTGCTGAGGCCATTTTGATAGTTCAGTCAATGAAAACAAAATCAAACCATTCAGGCAAAAAACAATTTGAAAGATGGTGCTGACAGACATAATCATACTAAATTTTTAAGAATCTATGACTTTTCTTTTCCATGTAAGTTTAGATGTTTCTCAAAATGTTTTCAAAGAATAAACAGACATGAAATACTCTTAGACTATGAGGAGATATAGTAATTTCAATGTTTACTAAAAATAAGTATGAAAAAAAATTTTAAGTTTATCATTACAGATAAAATATTTACCCTTTCCTAGAACATCAGGGTAGCCTCCTAAGGGTGGGGTCAGAATTGCTTCTGGATCTGCTTCTCAGAGGGCCAGTATTCATAGCCCCCTTATCTCCTGGCAGTCCAGTTAGGAGTCATATTTTCCTTTTAAAGCAAAAAATTACAGAAGACCTAAAATTACATGTTATTTCCAGGAAAAATAGGTCCTATCGCCCTGCACTCATCCTTCTGAGTGAAACTTCCTTCACTGTTTCTAGGATCCCCGTCTCTCCCTCTTTCTAAAGCATCAGTGGGATGCTTTCAGTGAATCACAGACATTTTCTGGCATGGTCCTTCTGAAAAAATGGGGCAAGGCTAGAATCTCACAAATTCAGTCTCTTGTGAGGCTCCCTGATACATGTTTTCCTTTGTATATTGTGAATCACTGTTAATTTCATTTCTAAAAATGTTTCTAAAAGTTGTTCTGCTTTAAAATAATGCCTGTGAAAACCTGATACAGGTAATGGAGAGATAATAAAATGTTTCCAGCATGAGGACAACAGGACCAGCTTTCTAATTTACAAAGAGTGTGTTCATGGCAGCCTGGAAAGTGGTTTGCCATCTGGACCCACAACAGCCAGTACCGATGTTATCTGTAATAGTCTACAGGTCAGAACCTGAACCAAGACACTGACTACGGATGAGCAGAACACAGGAGAAATTCGAGAGAGATTTCTAAAGTAGAAGTACCAGAATTTGGTGACTGATTTGGTCACTTCATGTAAAAGTTATCCTATTGTTTTTGTTGTAGCTGAAATTAATCAGCCCAAAAACAAACTTTTGGTGTTGGCAAAGGTTCCTGGCTACCCTACTCCTTGGTACCCAGAGCAACTCGAGATTTGCTGGGAAAGAGCTAGGAAACTTCACAAAAGAGCAAGGAACTGCCTGTGAAAGAAGCAATCAAGACCCTATTTCCAGAGGGAAACAGTTCTGGGTGTACTCTGGTGCTTTTGCAAAAATGTTCCTATAAAAGGGTTTCATCTTCAAGGAATTCATGGAAAAGACTCTGACAAGTACAGATTTCTGGTAACTGACTATACTGCTGAACTGAATGAATAAGCATTTTCAGAACTCTAATGGAAAACTGATGAATTCATAAAAGTGCTAACAAAAGATCAAGATGGAAAAAAAAGTAATTACATGGGACTGAGTGAACTGATGAGGATGATTATAAGTTTTGTGACTTTCTGTTTGAATAATGAAAAAAACAATCCCACAAGGACTCAGAGGCAAAAAATATACAAATCAGTTTTCACTGCAAGTAAAGGAGCTGTTACCGTGGAGCATTCCTGGACTGTATGTCAACATTATGACATAGTATGAGTGTGTTTGGTGTTTGGTACTTGCAATCATTGTTGCTTTTGTTGTGGTCATCCAAAATAAATAAATAAAAATGAAAAATAAAAATAGAAAAAAAAAAAGACCCTATTTCCTCTTCGCTTAGAGGAAATCCCCACAGAGATTAGTAGGCAGGAAAGATGACTCAGATTTCCTCATGGGAGATCCCAGCCTGAAAAACAGGGAGTTGAAACTAGCCATGAGGTACAAGACCAGGGGTGAGGGGATAAAGTTGTCAAAGGATAACTCCTAATTTTCTATTTGGGGAGCCTGATAGGAAAGACATTAAACCAGGGAGAAAATGCAAGACGAGGAGGCAACGACGACTGGAGAAATCAAGTAGGAGGCAGAACTATGTGAGCTAAAGAGATAAGACAGGACTGGAAATGTTGACACTTGAGCTAGCAGGGTACGTGATATTTAAAACGTTGGGACAGATGAAATCACCCTGGAAGGGTGTACAGAGGCATGTGGCAGCTTGAGAGGAAGCTGAGCTAATCCTGGCATGTAGAGATGTCTGAGCACCTTTGAAGTAAAACAGTGTGGACAGGTCTATTAGGGGTCTGATAGTAAAGAGGAAACAAGACAACACAGGCAAAGCACCCATTCTGAGGGAATGCCACATTATGAGAGGCAATTTTTAGTCCTGCAAGACATCTGTTCCTCAGACCATCCTCAGACCTGGCTCTTTGAACTTGGACCACCCATGCTCAGTAAATACATGCGATGAGGCAGAAGACAGGGACTAAAGGGAGGAAATGGAGGGTTTGAGGGGCTGTGTTCTCAACGTGGCCAAAGAGCAAAGACAAGCGACTGGCCAAGATAGGAGGCTGTGGTCTGAGAGAAGCATTATCAAAGTGCACGACTTCAGAGGTGTAACAGTTTCCCTGAACATAGAGTCCAAAATGTAGCCCTCAGGGAGAATGATGCAAGCGGAAGAGAGATGAAATGAGTTTGATTTGAAGAGATCAAGCAACTGAAAATTGGAATGTCAGTTGCTCACCCACATAAACACTGAAACCTTGTAACTACTTCAGAGTTAGAGGAAGAGAAGAAACTGTGAACTGGGTTATGCGAGCCACCAGCTTCACATGGCTACTGAATACTTGAAATGTCGCCAGTCCTAGTTGAGATATGCTGCAACTGTAAACTACACACCAGACGCTGAAGACCTAGTATAATAAAAAGGCTGTAAAAGAAGCATCCAATTAATAATTTTACATTGATTTCAGGTGGAAATGAGAATATTTTGGATGAGTTGAGTCAAAATATATTATTAAAATTAATTTCACCTACTTCTTTTACTTTTTTAAGAAGATGGCTGTGTGAAAATCTAAAATTACCTTTGTGGCTTTCATTATATTTCTAAGGACAAGGGTTGACCTAGAAATTTAAATGGTTTCAGGTAATCATTCTATCCCTTCTTATTACTGACTGCTGATACATGAAAAAGCGAGGGCTAGTTTATTTACAAAGTTTTGATATGTAGTCTTATGATTTAGTAAGAAAATATAAAGTTATTAAAAGTAGATGAGGGCTGGCTACAACAGAATATTGGGGATAAATTTCAGGCCCACTCCTTCCCAGATTCTGGGTTTGGATTGGGGTAGGATTATAAAATCAGATAGTGAAACTACAATTAACATTATTCTACTGATTTCTGTTCCTGCTTCTACAGCCCCAAATAAGTTCCTACTTAGATTCTTCCTTACCTAGGAAGAGGACGTCAACCTAGGTCATACATCATGTTACAGATAATTTTAATATTGAGATTTAAATTTAAAAACCTAAATTTTTCAATACTATATACTACTAAGTATACAGCCCCCAGTTAATCGATGCAATAGAATTCCTGTGTCTGATTTGAGATGTGAGCTGATTTGCAAGTTGCAACCTCCAATACGACCAGTGTTTTTAAAACAACTCCCACAACTATTATAGAAAGTGTTCCCTTTTTAATCACACAAACTTGTTTTCTCTTTACCTGCCCTTTTCCATATTAAAAACAAAAGTACAGTTTCTAAAGATAATAATTTCATAGAATATTTTCTTAGAAGCAGCACTTTTTTTTTTTTTTTTTTTTTTTTACTTTTAGACATAATTCCTCTTTAGAGATAAATATTGATAAAGTAAGACACGGTAAAAATCTAAAGTGACATATAGCATTAGTTTGGGAGCAGGCCAAGGAGGACCACTGGCCAAAGAGAAAACAGTAACAGCGACATAACATGCAGCTAAGGGAAAGCTGGGCCAATACTACCTAATTTACTTCATCGCTGCAGGAGGCAGGCCAAATATTTGTCGATGAGCTTGAGAGCAGACAGACAAAAGGGAGAAAGGTAATCTGATGAAATATTCAGAGTGACCAAAAGAATAAACCAGTTACTTTGGCAAGCTATGTCTTTTTTGCAGGAGTGAGCCTGAGGAAAAATTCCGGCTGTGGTTCTCTAAAAGGAACATAGTATGTGATATGGTTTATTGAGTCCAAGAGGAAATTTAGTTTTTAAAAAATCTGTAATTGGGCTTCCCTGGTGGCGCGGTGGTTGAGAGTCCAGCTGCCTATGCAGGGGACACGGGTTCGTGCCCTGGTCCGGGAAGATCCCACATGCCGCGGAGCGGCTGGGCCGCTGAGCCTGCGCATCAGGAGCCTGTGCTCCGCAAAGGAAGAGGCCACAACGGTGAGAGGCCCGCATACCGCAAAAAAAAAAAAAAAAAAAAAAAACCTGTAATGGA